>NC_136512.1:61576100-62008600 GCF_053919585.1 Euprymna scolopes | reverse complement strand
ACTACTACTACTACTACTACTACTACTACTACTATTAATACAATAACTAGCGGAACCCGTGGAAATTTCACAGCGGATTCTTTCATATGTTATATACTGATATTGGTGTACTGTGGGTACTAATCACGAGTGCGACCTGTGGAAAATTCACAGCGGCAGGTTTCCTATGAAATGTATTGCATGAGTGAAGACACAGTCATATTATTCTAGCCTTTTGGTAAAAACTGTACCCCCTCTTAAAAAAAATATAACTTTGATATATTGTCTGGACTGATTATTTTATTACAAACACACTGATCAAGTAACTCACATTTCATAGTGTTTCATAATTCTTGGATATGGTACGAATTTTGACAATAACTTTTTTATAATGTAAACTAACTTTATCGCCTTGTTTTTACTAAATCAATAACTTCGATATATTTCCCGGACCTATTATTTTATTACAAACACACCAATCAATCAACTCACATTTCATCATTTTTCATACCTCTTTGATATGTTACTAAGTTCGACAATCATTTCTCATAATTTAAACAAATATTTTGGCCTCTCCCCTTACTAAAATAATAACGTTTTTCTATAGCCTTGACTAATTATTCAATTACAAACCCATCAATAAACTCACAGTTCATCATGTTTCATAATTTCTGGATGTGGAACAAATTTCTACAATAATTTCTTTCAGAATTTCAACCAACACTATCGCCCCTTTCTTACTAAAAATAACTTCGATATATTTCCTGGGATGATTATTTCATGACAAACACACTAATCAATTAACTCACATTTCTTCATTTTTCATAATTCTTAGATATGTTAATACTTTCGACAATCATTTATTATTATGTAACCAACATTATCGCCCCCCTTTAATAATATTAAAACTTAGATATATTGGTTGCGGTCATTAATTCATTACAAACGGTTTGCTAAACTTATTATTTCCTTACAAACACATTACTCAATTAACACACATTCCACCATTTATCATAATTCTTGGATGTGTTACTTATTTCGACAATCACCATTTTTCATAATTTAAACAAACATTATCGCTACATCTTTATTAAAAATAATGTTGATATATTTCCTGGGCTGATTATTTCGTTAAAAAACACACCAATCAGTTAACTTACATTACATAATTTTTCATAATTCTTATATATGTTACTGTTGTAGACCTGTGCGAGGGGTTACAAATGAGAGAAACCACAAGAATATAAAATGTAATATGTATTTATCATAAAAGAATACAGGGGCCACAAAAATGCTATGAGAGGAATGTGCTCGTAGTATGCGGTTAGGCATGGTATGAATGTATCCGTTTAGTCTCTGAAACTAGTGGTATTCATAGGACTGACTGGTTCCACTAAGTTCTCAAATAGGGGTGATTTGTATTAAAAAAAACCCTCCCGGTCTTTTACTTCCCCTGGGATAATCATATAGCTCTTTTTCCTTAGGTGGATCTCTATCGGGTCGGTAATTTTCGTTTTCCTGGAGAACCGGCGTTATCCGGCTTCTTGTGGTGTTACCAACTCGAACGTGTCATAAACCTGGTTCATTACTTCTTGTTCAGCAGGCGGTTTTTTGTCTTTCGTCATCAGTTTTACGTTTCCGAATTTGGTTTAAATGTTGTGTCTGCGTAAAACTTGTTCCTTCGATAATATAGACCATAAACCCGATACTTTTCTGGACCTTTCCTAGTTCCCACATCGTGCTATTATTTTGTACCTGGAAAACTACCTTTTCACCAGGCAAATACCTCTTTTTAGGAACTATAGTATTTGGCGGTTTCACCTGTTTTCGTAAAAGTTTCTCGAAGACGGGTGTAGTTTTTCTCGTTAACATTACCTCTGCCGGCGACATATTCGATGGAGTCCTTTCCTTTTTGCGTAACGCGGTAAACTTGTAAAAAATTTTGTAACACCTTTTCGGAGGAGGTTCCTTTAGCCTTCTGTGGGGCTCTTTTCAATGTGTTTACAAACATCTCTGCCTGACGGTTCGAAGGGGATGATAGGTTGACGTCCTTATGTGATTCACCTGAAAATCTTCGCAGAAGCTTTTAAAATCTGAATTGTTTGCCGCTGTCTGACACTAGACAATCAACTACAAATATAGCGAATCATTCTTATAATAATTGTAAAATCTGTTGTGGACTCTTACATCGGAAAACCTAGGCCATTTTGAAAAATAACTGTCGACCATTATTAATAGTTTCTATCTACGTGTATTCCTGGCCATGTGTGGCCCGCTGTAGTTTGCAAGTTAAATTACGACCATGTAAAAATCGGTGGAAATTTGTGACACCGAATATGATTGCCAGTTTTTACATTTCGGAATATAATGGGGTATGACCCCGCATAGTCGGGAGATTCTATTTATAAACGATGCTACTGGGAACTGAAGAATCGAATTAATTCCCGTTCTGCTACCAATCAATCAGAAACCAGAATCGCTCCATAAATATTAAACCTTTCTGTAGTAATTTCACATACGCTTTTTCCGTCTCAACACGGAGAGAATCTTTTGCTCTCCGGATTACAACTCGAGAACTGTCAACTGCACACCAGTAAAATCGCAGGACTTGTAGAACAACGCACCATCGGAAACTGCTCTGTCTACTGCAAACCAATCACCTCCCAGGACTTGTGTAGAACAACGAACCATCGGAAACTGTTCTGAAACTAAAGATAGCTTACACTTCTAGACCAGTGCTTCCTTTTCGATTTAGGGGTAATTCTTCTCGACAGAAAGTAAAGTTCTTGACGCATGGGCGATCGGCTTAGTGGACCCATCAGGCATCTTGTGTAGAATGCACGCCCCGATCCCGTAAGCATTTCGTCAGTTACGGACAATAATATATTGTTTCGGATTGGAATGAGCCAGAGATAAAGCTGACGTTAATACATCTCTTGCTTTCTAAAACGCTGCCTGGCACACAGGCGTCCAGCCCCATTTTTGTACTTTTTTAATAGTACATTCAATGGTGCACGCAATTCATAAACGTTTGATAATAGTTCGCGAGCCCTATAAAACTCTGCAAAGTAGTTACCTCATGAGGTTCTGGCATGTATTTTATAGATGTGATCTGTCTGGATCGTGTTTCCTCCCGTCCTTATCTATGATCTGACCCAGTATTTCATTCGTTCCAAAAAATCGCATTTTGCTTTCCACACCGTGAAGCTGTATTCTTTTATTCTGTCAAACAATTGAAATACATGATCTTTATGTAGTTCAACATTTTGACTACACATAAGATTATCGTCCATATAGCCTATTGTGAAATCCAAACTGCTTAGCTAAGTATCAATTACCGGTTGGAAAATTGCAGATGATACTTTTATACCAAATGCTAATCTAATGAATTCCTCTGTGCGTTGAGATACACAAAAGTTTCCAGCTATCTTCCTTTACTGGTATTTGTGGGTACGCCTCGCTTAAGTCTGTTTTGGAAAAAATATTTTTCGGCATTTAATTAGCGAATATGTCGTCTGTGTTAGGTTGGGGGTAGTGATGGGCTTTGAATGCCGCATTTAATCTTGTCGAAAAGTCAACGCATACCCTAATCTCTTTAGATTTTTCTTCACGTAGACGGTGGGGGCTGCCTACTAACTATAGTTAATAGGTGTTAACATCCCAGTGTTATCCAGTATTTCCAATTCTTTTTCAATTTTTTCGCTCGAAGTGAACAGTACGCTCCCTGGCTTTTTGAATAGAGATTTGCTTCGTCCAGTAATTCGACTCTCGCTTATATTTTTGTGCAACATCCAAGCTTTTCTCCCTTTAGTCTCTGATACCAACGGTATTCATAGGTCTGGTTGATTCAACTTAGTTCTCACATATGGGTGATTTGTGCCCTAAAACAGTTACTAATTTCGACCATCATTTTTTATAATTTACACCAACATAATTGCCCCCTCCTTACTAAAAATAACTATGACATATTGTCTGAGCTATGTATTTCATAACTAATACATCAATCAATTAAATCACATTTCATCATTTTTCATATTTCATGGATATGTTATTTTTGTGGGGGAATCACCCCCCAAATGGACTGTTCTACTCATTATACAAACCATAGACCTTTTAATTCCAGCTCTTTATTAAACAACCTCGCCTGCTCGATGACGTTTACTACTCTTTTCAGTTGTAGCCTTTTTACGTTGTTGTTCCAATAATACATTGTTTAAACTTTATTCCGTTGTTCTGTTTTCTTTGTCGCTTTTTTGCAAGCCATAACAGTTATTTATTTCGGCAGTCATCATTTTTGTTTACATTTTAACTAACAAACCTAAAATAATAACTTTGTATATTGTATGGGCTGATTATTTCATTATACACACCAATCAAATAACATTTCATAATTTTTTCCAATTCTCGGATATGTTGCTGAATTTTATATCAATTTTTATTGTTATAACCGCAATTATCACTCTGCTCCTACTAAAATAATAACTCTTTTAGATTGTTTGAGCTTATTTTTTTATTAAAAACAAACAAATAAATTATCTCATATTCCATAACTTTTCATAATATTTGGATATGATACTAATTTCGAAAATCATTTTTCATAATTTACCCCACCTCATAGCTAAAATATTAACTTTGGTATAGTGTATGGGCTGGTTATTTAATTACAAACAGACAAATCCATTAACGCACATTTAATCATGTTTCATAATTCTTGGATATGTTACTAATTTCGGCAATCATTTCCATAGTTTTAATACACATTATCGCCTTTCCTTACGAAAATAAGAACTTTGATTTATTGCCTAGGTTGATTACTTCATTACGCACACAATCAATTCCGGGTACTCTCATAGTACATGTATTCCATCTATCCTATCCAATCCCAAGTGATGTCGGGTATACTGGTACTATATATATTCCACTTATCCCATTTGATCCGGTTTCTGCAATTTCCGGAACGAGATTTATATCCTTAATCCACAGTTAAAGTATACATGTAATGTCTAAATCGTAAACCGTTTTAGCCATTTCCGGAGCTGACTTCATATCCTCTACGCCACTGTAAACATATACATGAAATAAAGTAATGTTTCACGTGGCAACGGCTTCAGCATTTCCAGAACTGATTTAATATCCCCACCCCACTGTTTAAAGTATACATGAAATAAAGTAATGTTTAATGCGTAAACGCTTTCAGCAATTTCCGGGAATTACTTTGTATCCCCCAACCACTGTTAAAAATATATTTGAAATAAAGGAATATTTAATGCGTAAACTGTTTCAGCAGCTTTTCGAAATTAATGCATAAAACACATTAACACTGTTAGGAATGAGGCAACTAATACTTTACTATGAATTTCTGAGTGTAGTATCAGTCTCAACATTCTAGCGACTTTAATCGCACCCCCTCCTAGAGAAGAGAATTTATAATTACCGCCAGGAGGACATTAAGGACGAAAATATGAACTCGGGATTACTTGATATATTTACGTATTTTTTGGAATGTTACAAATAAACCCCTAGCGTGCACTCTTCAATTAACCTGATTTTTTGAATCAGCAGTACATTCATGTCTTTTTTGGTAATATTACATCTTATGTCAATATCGCCCATCATAATAATATTATATGCATTTCTTTTAACATATGATAACGGGGTAATCACCAGAAGTAAACACGTGAGACTATTATCTCCCCCTATTCGACAAGAAGGAGGAGAGTATGCATAAGATCTCATTAAAAATTAACCAAATCCATTAACTCACATTTAGTAAATCTATATATGAATACGACAGCGTGTGTGTCCTTAAATCTTAACCAAGGAAATTTGCCGGAAAGTTTGACACACAAAAGAACACGCAGATATTGCATTAATATATATCTAAGAAATAATATTAAGAATGAGAGGAACTGATTCCGTTAAGAAGAACTTGACGGTCCATTGGATATTATAACTGTCTTTTTCATGGAAACCGAAAAGTTTAATTGTACAACAAATATTATGTATTTGTTATTAAAAATCAATTGCGATGACGAAGCTATTTTTAGGGTTTCGATTAAAATGACATATGACAAAATATCTGCATTTTATTAAATTATTTGTAAAAGAATAACACATTATTTTCCGAAATTCAACTAGTAATATCACACTTATAAATAAGTATATATATATATATATATATTAAAAATAAATAAGTAAATAAATTGTTATTATAAGCTCCCGCTTGGTTGAACTTTTTATTCTCTCCAGATATGTTTAAAGAGGAACACATTCCTCTGTCTGCAAAAATATCCCTAACAAGAATATATGCACAATGTTTTCTCGCTTTGAACACTTTAGTGAAGAATATAAGGTGGAAGGCTTATCACCATGACTTAAGCATTGATAATAAACTTAAAGCGCCTATATCCTCTGAAGACCAACCTAACACAGAAATCTTAACAAATGAAGTCCCTATAACCTCTCATAGGGAACAATAGAAAATTATGCTCCTCCTGCTGGCCACCTTCAATCTGTAATCACACACAATATCACTTGCAAGAAACCAGTTTAAATAACAAGATCTACCGCTATCAATAACAATGAACCAGTCTACATATATAATGCAAACCAAAATACTAATCGTAATATCTCTAACCCATCCAGTCGAATCAGGAGAAAGAAAAATATTTTGTTTAATCCTCCATTTTACCCAAATGTCAAAACTAATACACCTAAAAAATTCTTCAACGTTGTACAACACTCTTAGACATACCCACTCAGATATAGTTCTTAAATAAAAACTCAATCGGGCTTTCTTATTCAATAATGTCTAATTTAGCACAAAGAGTCTTCACATCTACTAAAAAAAATGAAATCAGCCCAAAATATCCCTTTTCCAATTAAACCCAAAACTAACTGTAATTGTAATAACCAACATCTTTGCCCACCCAATAATGATTGCATCCACAATGATGTTATATATCCATGCACAATTACTGCGCTGCCACACAAGCCTCCCATAACATACACTAATATTTCGTCTTCACGTTATCCTTCTTCCCATGCTCCATCTGATATAGTTACTAATCCAGTATACCACTCGATCAGCCCCTCCATCTACAATCATACAGCTGGCAATAATAATAATAATAATAATAATAATAATAATAATAATAATAATAATAATAATAAAAATAATAATAATAATAATAATAATAATAATAATAATAATAATAATAATAATAATAATAATAATAATAATATTTCCCCTAACAGCATTCCTAACACTAACCACCATATACATACCCAGTAAATTATGGATGGGTGGCAGATGTATGTTAAACCCGTGGGTATATAATCAGCTTTAGGATATAAACTTTACTTTGGATTCTTAATTTGTTAAATAAACTATCATAGTCTTTTCTCAATATGTTTAATTAAATTAATTAATAAATCATAGACGGTTTTTAGTATTTACTAGACTTGAAATATTAAACGGCCTAGTTACTGTTATAAGTACCTACAACGACATTTGTTCAACATAATTTTTGCAACTAATTTTTGGAAAATTATTAACGTGATGGATTATCTCCTTTGGTAGTAGGGGTGTCCCAACTATCGAGAACCAAAATAGATTAGAACGAAAGATAAGGATAAAATATTAAATCATAAAACATAGAATAGGATCCCTAACATGGAATGTTGTATGGGGATTAATAAATACAAGGTAATGTCATTCCTTATTTAACTATTTAATAAAATATTAACGTAAAACTGGTTTTAAATCTAAGTAATAAATAATCGATATTTTGTTAACATTGAAACCACTATTGGGTCAATACGAAAATAAAAATGACTAACGTTATAGCGAGGTTGTTCTGGCCATATTATAAATATAAAAATAAAATTAAAAAAAAAACATTTTTTAATTAATTATGTGAAATAAAGAAATATAATTTAGGAAGTCAATTAATCGTATTATTAAAAGATATAAAATGGCTACGAGTTTTTGTGGAAACTTCTTATGACAGGTTTTTACATAAGGATACGAAAATTAGGTGGTATATTAATATTTAAATAAGCTCTTGCCAAAGGATGCGTCCAGGATAAATGTGTTTGCATACATTTCTTTAAATTATCTTCTATTGTTAAAGTGTTATTTCTTCAAGAAGTCTGAAGAAAGGCCGGTTAGGTAAAAATTTACAAACGCCATAATGCTAAAAGTTGTTCAACAAGTTTTGAAACAATTGTAACTTACAATTAAATATACTTTTTGTTGCTACCAACTTCTTTTTTGAAGTCTTGGTTTTCTAATACAGTATATATATATATATATATATATATATATATATATATATATATATATATATATATATATATATATATATATATATATACACACACAGTGATGATCATATTTATTGGTACGGTAAAATAAAAGTTAAATTTTGTCTAATAAATTCTGAAAAAGGGATTAAATTAAAGAAAATAACAAAGTATATTATGTATTTTTAACTGGCCTTTCCGATGCAGCAATCGTATTTTAGAACAAATAAATAACAAAGGAACAACACACATAATTGCAAAAAACCCTTGTTCAAAATTATTGGCACGATTTATTTAATAATAAATTGTATAGCCTTTGGCCTTGGTTACCTTCCTCAGTCGCTTTTCATAGTTTACAACCAAGTTGTTGCACTCTTCAGTAGTAATTTTAGCCCACTCTTCCTGACAATAATCCTCCAATTGAATAAGATTCTTAGGCTTCCTTTGCATTACCCTCAATTTTAATGTTCTCCATAAATTTTCAATTGGATTAAGGTCTGGGCTTTGTGATGGCCACTCCAAAACATTAATATGATTGTCCTCAAGCCATTTCTTAGTCAGTTTAGCCGAATGCTTTGGGTCATTATCTTGCATGAACCACCAACGACGACCAAGTGAGAGCTCTTTAGCAGAGTCTTTCAGGTTTTCATCAAATATTTTAACATAATCTTCCTTTTTTATGCTACCTGTGACCTTAACAAGTCGCCCTGGTCCAGAGGCAGCAAAGGATCCCCAAAACATCAAACTGCCTGCACCGTGCTTCACTGTGGGTATGGTGTTCTTAGGCAGGAAAGCTTCGCCAGATTTTCTGTAAATATAAGACACTTTATTATGGCCAAATAACTCTATTTTTGTTTCGTCAGTCCATAGAACACGTTTCCAGAATGCAACATCTTTATCAATATGACGTTTTGCAAAGGCTAGCCTTGCTTTCAGGTGCATAGGCTTCAATAAGAGAATCTTTCTCAGACGACATGCTTTTAAACCAGCTCTCTTCAAAACTCTACCAACTGTATGCCGAGATACATTCACTCCAGAGGTGCTCTGTTCATCAACAATCTCCCCAACAGAGATCCTTGGGTTTTGTTTTACTTGTCGAACAATTTTCCGTTCATCTCTTGGGGAAAGAATCCTTTTTCTCCCTCTACCCTCTAAACTCATAACGTGGCCTTGCGATTTGAACTTGTTTATTATGGCTCTAACAGTGGATTTGGGAAGGTTTAGCTTCTTTGAAATCTTATCATAGCCCTCCCCATTGGTATGGCATGCTACAACAAGCTTCCTGACGTCTTCGCTGTGTTCCTTTGTTTTAACCATGGCGATTGAAAATTATAATTTAGTCACTTATAATAGTTTAAATAAATCGCTATCTAAAAATTATCTGAAATTCACTGAATTAGCGTTAAACAAGCATAATATGGCTATCAAAAAGTTCAGAAAGCACGTAAACCGGAAATTGATTGATATTATACTGATACTAAAGAAAAACAAAGCCGTGCCAAAAATTTTGAACAAGGGTTTTTTGCAATTTTGTCTGTTGTTCCTTTGTTATTTATTTTTTCTAAAATCCGATTGCTGCATCGGAAAGGCCAGTTAAAAATACATAATATACTTTGTTATTTTCTTTAATTTAATCCCTTTTTTAGAATTTATTAGACAAAATTTAACTTTTATTTTACCGTGCCAATAAATATGATCATCACTGTATATATATATATATATATATATATATATATATATATATATATATATATATATATATATATATATATATATATAAATATGTATATTCTTAGTTGCATTTCGGAATTTAATGTATAATGGAATTCTATGCACAATTACTGCATGTTCCTTTTTTAAGGTTCTACGTGTGTATTTGTATCATTAAAATGTAATGCCCTTTATTAGTACCTTTCGGAGCATTACTCTCAAGACCAAACACCTCGTAGGATTTCATATTCTAAGATCGCGTCCCATGCCACGTAATTTACATTAATTTTGTCAGATAAAGTAAATATAAATTGCTTGCGTTGAAGTAAATTGAAATACATATGAAACATTTATAAGCAGATGGTATGCATTTTCATGTAGCAGACACCTTTAATAATTACCATTATGCAAGTTCTTAAAATTATTTTTGACAAATAATGTTATTTGCTTTCTTTCAGGGAAAGTATAAATAATTATAATATTGACAGATTAAGAGAAAGCTCTATTCTTTATAAATATATATATATATATATATGTGTGTGTGTGTGTGTGTGTGTGGGTGTGTGTGTGTGTGTGTGTGTGCAAAAAATATTTTACAATAGCCGCCTTAATTCCGCATCTAATTGGTATTTGACCGTTTCATTGTTATAAGAATCAGTTTGTTTTACTATATGTTTGTTGTCACAAAATGGTATTTTTAAAAGTTCTAGTGACCACGTAAATTAATAGGCAACCTGAACGTAGCCCACAAAACATCAGGGGTTTTACTTCAAATAATAAATTGCTCCTATAGTCCACGTTATTTCCGTATAAGTTTTATATTTACATAACATAAACTCATACGAAAAAACATAAACTGCCATCAGCCATCGAATCTTACGTTTCGAATGCTCTATTTGTTTGAAATATCTATGATTATTAAGTAGGCTTTATAGATTTATTAAGAACTCCATCGTATAAAAAACGTAAATCTAATATAGTACATATATACATGCATATATATATATATATATGTATATATCTTTATATATATATATAAATATATATATATATATATATATATATATATATATATATATATATATATATATATATATACTAGCTGGCTTCCCGGCGTTGTCAGGTTGTAAAAAAAGCATTAAGGGTCTATTTTTCAATCATGCCAAAATGCATCGTATTAGGAGCGAATTAATGGTGCAGTGGGTCGTAAATAAGCACGAATATTATTTTTTTTACTCTATGCACATTTCGTTTTTGTTAATATACTCTACTGATTATTATTTAATATATATTTTTGATTTCAACAATTACACAAAACATAACGTGGGTACCACCCCTACTATCGAAAATAGGACGCTTAGCACTCACTCTTCAGTTTTTATTTATCAAACTAGCATTACTACTGTTGGATACTGCTGCTCAAAAATAAACCGATTTTAAGCTCAGAATGTTAAATTTTGTAAGGATAATGTTTATTCGACTTCCCCTGCCAAAGTCGTCCGTTTTATTCTTAATTTAGACTCCATAGCTGTACGTTTTCCGGTTAAAAACCAAATCGAAAATTATCTGCATATCCACATATTCAATATATTAACTTTTAATTTTGTAGACAGAATATTCACTGAGAAGATTAGCAAATAAATTAGGCACAAAAATCAAGAAGATCCCATATATATATATATATATATATATATATATATATATATATATACATATATATACATATATATATACATATATATATACATATATATACATATACATATACACATATATACATATATATATATACATATAAACACATATATATATACATATATATATATATATATATATATATAGAGAGAGAGAGAGAGAGAGGAGAGAGAGAGGGACAGACCCAATAAAAAGAATACACTTCTTAAATGACCATACAACTAACATTTTTATAAGGGAGAAAATTTTTATACATTAAAGTAATTAGAACAAATGAAGTAACCAGCTAATTATCGAATATGTTCAAATTATTTGCCATTGTTGTCCATGGACAGCTTACAACGCTCACTGATTAAACCGAAAACGTTCCTATTCAGTTAACTTCAGATATTGCCACATCTTCTTTTAATGGTTGCTTTCAATTCATTCATTGAAGTTCGTTTTTTGGTGTGAACACCATCTTTTGCATCCACCCGAAAAAATAGGAACATTCATGGGGGCTGTCAAATCAGGTGAGTGTGGGCAGTGCTGGATACTTCCTCTTCGTCCTAACTATCCGTTCTTAGGTGAATATCAACATATGGTTTTACGTCATGATGATAGTGTGTAAGCGTTTAATACTGTTGGA
This sequence comes from Euprymna scolopes, assembly GCF_053919585.1. Taxonomy (NCBI): domain Eukaryota; kingdom Metazoa; phylum Mollusca; class Cephalopoda; order Sepiida; family Sepiolidae; genus Euprymna; species Euprymna scolopes. The sequence continues at coordinate 61,996,281 of NC_136512.1, read as the reverse complement.
TGTGCTATTCTTTATTCCTTTATTTTGCAGAATGTAAACTTCATGTATGATGTAAATTCATCGTTATATTGAAATGACACCAGTCATCTAGTAAGAAACAATAGACAATAATATTCAATAAGTTACTTGCGTGTTTGTTCTAAAGACTCTCAAAATTTGTTAAATTTTACGTAGTCGCTCGCATATCCATAACTGATTATACTTAAAAGTTCGTTTTAATAATTTTTAAATAGAAAATTGGGTATTTATTTTCAATGTCAGACTCAACTTTATGGATATATAGGAAATTTATCGATGATTTTTAGATTATCCCTTAAAATTCATTAATCATGTGTTATATAAAAGAAATAAGAAAATAAGTAAAAGGTTATTTTCTAAATAGGGGATTTTAAGTCTTAATCTTTGCATTGTTTAGAAAATTCATTGAACGTAAACAGTAATATATTTTAAAAGTTTAAGTTTTTTAAGTGTTGACATTTTTCTTAAATGCTGTTTTTTTCTCAAACATCACTTTTACAAAGTAAAGTCACGAAAGGCCGCGGGTACGTTATAAAATATGTCTACAGTTCAATGCATCTTGGTATTGTTTTAATGAATGTGGGCGTATAAATGTCATCTTTGATATAAATATCATCAGTTCATAGACACATTCGCCTCCATTATTGAGTTGTTACATTTTTATCAGAAAACATTGTAAACGGACTATCATTTTTTAGTAAATTTATTTATTATCTAAATTTTAATTTTGTTCACTGCTGGTTAGAGTCCGTGCATCACACATGTATAAAAATACAGGGTTAGCCACTTTAAAAAAATGTCCCAAAATGTAGTAGAGAGAAGGACCATTCTTTTATTGTTTAGATTACATAAACCATTGCGTAAATTGCCTGTACTGTTATAAACCATGTGTGCATTTATTACGTTTGCAGTTACTGTTTGTAAACTTCTTCTGGTGATTCTCCTGATAGCGTTGGTAATGTTCTCCTTTAGTTGATCTAGATTGTGATGATTATTTGCATATTTTTTTTAGTCCTCCAAAGATAAAAATCACATGATGACAATCCCGTTGAATGTTGTGGCTCTAACCCTTTGCTGATTATTCTCTCTTCCGTAAACATATCATGAACTCGTATCAGTGATCTGTAACACGTGTTGCATGTAGCGGTGTCCTGTTAGACAAAGGATTGCATTTTGTCTTGTGGTGGTAGTTGGTCGATAAGAGAAAGACAAATGAGATCGGGCTACTTTTAAGTGGGTCACCCTGTATTTACGAATCGGATATGATACCACAAACTGATATCTGCACATTTCATCATCAATTATTTCATCTTCGTTTTGTATTAATCCTAAATAATATAATGTTCTTTCACCAAAAAAAAAAAAAAAAAAACGAAATTATACTAATAAAAATAATTAAAGATTATGAATAAACGTCTATGTAAACGGGGCCGTTTACGGTGAAATTTTCAGTTTTAATAATAGACAGATCAGCATTGCATATAAAAGATAAATCTCAAAGAGCAATCGTTTATTACAGAATCAGAGTTCCGTTCCCACTTAAACCAATGGAATCTTAGTAGTATTCAAATCCTTACTAAATTTTTTAAACTATGAAGTTACTATAAAACAAGTTCCCCGAATAATTAACTACTGATATATATATATATATATATATATATATATATATATATATATATATATATATATATATATATATATTATTCAATATTTATATTTTCTAGAGGCGAAATAACCAATGAAATTATAGCGAGGTTAATACAAGAGTGCTCAATACCGAAGTAGGGCACGATATACTATTTATTGTTTTTACATAAGCATTAGTATGTCGCTATACATTCATGATCATGTTACGGTCAGCTAGTCGTTAGTGGCTAAAGAACTCTTAAGGAGGTATAGCTTATATGAAAGCTTAGTCAGTAATGAAAATATTCAGCATAAAGAAATAATTATCAATAGGTCACATTACTGTATTATAAGAAAGGAAATAATCAGACTTATAAAAATGAGAAATCGAATAAAATATATGGGATTAAGATGGAAAATAGGTGTGGATAAATGTTGGCATAGAAATAGAGAAATAATGAAGAGAGGAAGAAAGGAAACGACGCTAATAAAAGAAAGCACAGATAAAGATTGTGATTAAAAAGAATCAAAAATATAAACGCATCAAGGAAAATATACACGTGTGTGTCATCCGCTAATAACGAAAATGATACCGACATTCAGCAATGTGATATGTCCTGTCATTTTATAATAATAAATAAATAAGTCAGGATTACGGGTAGGTTAACATTTGTGTTAGGGAACTCAAATCAACTTCGATTAACCGGTGACAAATGTTAATTAGAAATATTACTGAAATTCACTATGCTAAGAAAAAACTAAGATCACCGCCATCTTAAACAAAAGAAAGAGAAAACTATAATAATAATAATGATAATAACTGAAAATAAGAAATACATAATAACAATAACGTCTTTAAAATTAAAAGATATAATAATAATAATGGTAATAATAATACTATTAAACAGAATAACTAAACACATCTAATTATAATTTATAATAGTGAAAGAATGCACTGAATAAAAATTATATCAGTAATTTTGTAAACATAAACATAACAGTATAATTAATAATGGTAAAAAATTGTATGAATATAATAAATCTTTAAGAAAAATAAAAATAAAACAAAATAATATACAATATGTATATATTCAAATATAAATTTAAAGCTAGTAAAATGATCATAATTTGTGGGCTTTAAAATATATGCATATATGTATGTATATAAATATATTAATACTTTAGGTATATATATACATACACACACACATATATATATATATATATATATATATATATATATATATATATATATACTAGCTGTACTGCCACGCGTTGCTGTGGCTCAAATTGGCGCAATGGAAAAAGTTCCAAAATGAGAAAAAGCATGTTCCTTATAGGTTAAAATTTCCATTTTGCATAGGTACAGTTTTTGTTGTTCCATTTTCTTAGCTGATATAGAGATTTTCCGGTTTGGTGACTCTTGAATATGTAACATAAATTGTCCATGTGAAAAAACAGTCAGTGTGTAACTAACAGGCCCACAATTGTAAAGATTGTTCCCTGTGTTTTGTTGATGGTTATTGCAAATGACAATAAAATTGGAAAGTGCAATTTGCTAAAGTGTAATGATGTATCCGGTGGAATCATAGGAATGCATGGAATGAAGATATAATCATCTGTGAAAGGTCCTGTTAAGATTGTTGTTTCTATAATATTGTTTGTTATTTTTTTTTTACTGCAAGCGATGTGCCATTGCAAAGCTTGGATTGGTTTATATTTCACAACATGATAATTAGTACACCAAATTTCAGTTGCAATACATGCGGTGGCATCCCTGGCAAATATAACTGTTGGATAATTAACCACTTTATCTGCTTTCACAACAGTGTCGATGGATTTGTATTTGACTACCTCACTTGGAATTTTACATTGAATAATAGCGTTAAGTTCATGGGCGTCTTTGTATTGACCTGCAAGAATAGCTCATTCACTCAGTAAAATGGAATTCTTATAACTTAAATATCTGGTAAAACCTTTTAAACTAACTATTCTTTTTGATGAAATACACATAAATTACAGAAGTTAAAAGTCAAATAATTTTGCCCTTAACTCTGATCAGCTGGCACTTTTTCGTAGCCAATTTCCAACAATGATGCAAAAGTTTTTGTGCGGATCGAACAGTAAATTAAGTGACTAAAATAGGATTTATCCATGTTTTGACAATGCCTTATTCACTAATTAATTTAGGAGACTAAAATAAGATGAGGGATTAGAGATGGACAGATAGAGAGGAAGATATATAGATACAAAAGAGACAGTGAGAGGAAAATCGAGAAAGAGAAGGAGATAGAGAGATAAAGGGATTGATAGATAAACAGAGAGAGGGGGAGAGTTAGAAACAGAGAGGGATGAGACAGAGGAAAGGAGAGAGATAGAGGGAGTTAGAGAGAGAAAGGGGTTCAAAGAGAGATGGAGAGGGTGATATAGAGAGAAAGATAGATTGAGAGAGGGAAAGGGAGAGATGGATAAAGAGAGATATTAACAGAGGGAGAGAGAGGGGAAGAGAAACAGAAGGTGAACTACACTTCATCATTTTTTTCCTCGCTCAGTAGAGAAGAAATCTTTCGAGACTGAGGCAATTTTAATGTTTTGTTATGATCCAGAGTACACCTTTTTTGGGGGAGGGGGGGCTAGATTTTCCTCGCATTAGAAACCGACCGGGTTATCTGTACTTTCACTTAACAAATCAATAAAAGAAAAACATATTGTAAAATTTGAATTTAACAGGAAAATACTATTTTAAAAATAGCACGATAACATAAGTGCATAAGTGCCACTTTAGGTACTCCTTGGGCGTTGAGTTCCATTGCGACCAGCATAATTATTTAATGGTCGCTCCCTCAGCCCCCCCCCGGCAGTCAAGGCTAATGCATGCGCAGGTAACATTTTCAGATTTAAATTGGTTCATTATTGTTGTAATGAAAAAAGAAAAGTTTCATTCAACACAAAACCAAAAAACACATTAATGATGAATGATTTATTATTCTATTCATTGAAATTTACTAATTTTTAAAGAAAAAAGTAAAAAAAAAGTTAATAAAAATAGTTGCTTATGTGCGCATAAAAAACTTGTTTTTTTTTTAGATTAGGTCCACCTTATAATCACCCCCCACCAACTCCTCATCTTAAGAACAGCTTCCGGAATAAACACCACTTTTGGAGGGAGGGCTATTTGCCAAATATAACTGATATTTGTTGTCAGCATACTCACCCGAAAATACTATAAAAAAGGGGGTTATCCTTTACGGAAATGGTCCCGACGTCCGCCTCGTTCTGAATTCGTGGAGAGGCCGTTTGACGTAGGCGGTGTCGAGGCAGAAAATTACCCTAACCCATAAATATGCGATATGTCACAAATAGATGCTTTTACAAATATTGTGAAACAAATCACAGAATTTTACAGGGTTAACTAACCACGTGGAACTATTCTAATCATGTCGGCTGTTTTTTTGTTTTTAAATTCTAATTATTTGAACTGTTTATTTTGTAAAATTCCAATTATTTGAACTGTTGAATTATCCAAAATTTGAACTGTTTATTTTTTACAATTCTAATTATTTGAACTGTTTAAAATAAAAAAAAAATAAAAATTCTAATTATTGGAACGGGTTTTTTTCTCCTTAAGTTAACAACTGGGCACTTTATTGAAGTCGATAAAAGTCGTCATTTAAAAAGAAATTTAAAATTAAATGTTTGTAAAAGTGAGAAATTATTAATAAATGTTTAGTAACATTTTTCGCTGCTAATGCAGAGAGTGATCCGCGCTATTTTTAAATCGTGTTTTTTTTTATTCAATTGCAAGGTTAAAGTACAGAATAGATACAAAACACCCTCCCCTCCCCATGTTAAGAATGGCTTTTTAAATAATAACGTTAGCATTTCAGTATGGACCACTCTCTGCATGAGTACCCATTTTTCTTTCAATATTCATAAAAAGTAAAACTTTTTTCAAAATAAATAAATAAATGTTTGTGAATGTGACAAATAATCGTTTAGTTACGGCAACGTCAGTAAATAAAATATGTTACCTGCGGGGTGGGGTTGGAGACTAAGGGAGCGACTATTATTTTTTTCTACTGGTCACCAGGGAACTCAACGCCCAAGAAGTACCAAAATGTAATTTTTTTGTCAAATAAATAAATTTCAAGCAATTTTTTAAATAAATAATAGATAGCAACGACGTTAATTTTACGACTCGCCCCAGCATATTATAAACACCCTAACTTCCCCATATTAAGAACGGCTTTCGAGGTTTATGGAAGGGCGTTTTTTTTACATAGGGGGGTTAGGGTTTTTATAATACGTTTAGGCATGTCGTAAAAATGAAATAGTTAAGAAAAAGTTAAAACAAACTTTTTTTATGTAAACAATGCCGTGAAAAGAAACGAAACAATTAAAATGTAATATTTCATGAGTGAAAAGCCTTAACATAAAATTTTAAAAAATGGTAAGTACATAAATGAATTTAAATTTTTAAAATATGGGATTTTTTTGTGTGTGTGTGTGCTAATGCAGAGAGTGATCCGCGCTATTTTTTAAAAATCGTTTTCCACGTTTAATTAAAGTTTATGATATGTTGTTATTCAAATGTAAGGTTACAGTACAGAATAGGTACAAAACACCCTCTCTTCCCCATGTTAAGAATGGGTTTTTAAATAATAACATTATTTCAACACGGATCACTCTCTGCATGAGTAAGATTTTTTGTTTTTTTTTACTTATCGAGTTAACAGAAAATGAAATCTTTCGTCAATTCGTGGCTGTGAAATGAATCGAACCGGAAGTTCAGTTTTATCAACAGAACAGATTCGCAGTAACGGTTAAAAAATATTTATTTTATTTAATACTTTAATTTTAATAATTCGCGAGGTAAATTTATTTTAATAACATAAAGACATACCTCGACTCTAAAAATGGGTTGTCTGAAAATTTCAAATAAATTGGTAACGTAGAAATATGGTTTTATTCGTTTAGAACGAACCACCATTTACATTTTTATATATAAAGATTAATACTTTAATACTTTAGGTATGTTTTATTAATTATTTGTTAATATCATAAGCTCTATTTCCTTTTCGGAGTTATTGAGCTTTTACATCTGATTGAGATTACTTTACTTGTAAATATTAACTCTTTAATATTTATAATATATCCTAAGTTTACCACTTTGATTACCTTGGTAAACTTATTGTAACTTTTATTTCATTATTCATATGTACATATATATATTAATACTTTAGGTATATATATATATATATATATATATATATATTAATACTTAAGGTATGTGTATATATACATATATCTATGTATATATATTAATACTTTAGGAATATGTATATATATATATATTAATACTTTAGGTATATATATATATATATATATATACATATATACATATATATTAATACTTTAAGGTATATATATATATATATATATATATATATATATATATATATATATAGTAATTTATAAAATATATATGGCGATTAAGCTACACTGAATGTTCTGCGTTTCATCCACTATAGGATTCGTCAGGCTATAGTGGATGAAACGCAGAATATTCAGTGTAGCTTAATCTTCATATATATTTTATAAATTACTAACCAGCTCTACCTACGTATGGAACACTTTTTAAGTAAATACTTATACGCATAAATCTATACTTTCGTATATTAAATTGATGTGAGTAAATGAAATAGTTATATATATATATATATATATATATATATAAGTAGATTGTAGTTTGCTTGAAGCATTGTTAAAGAAAATTATAAGGTAAAATTAAAAGCCAAGAACAATGCGAGATTTTTTTTATAGAGTAAAATTAAATGAAAACAAAAGAAATACATTTCTTTTTTTTTGTTGTTTGTTTTTTCTTTTTCACACAAATTTTAACTCTAAACAACAGTAATTTTTCTTTCTGTTGTATTCAATGATGTTATTAATCTCAATATATTTCAGACTTATTAGTCCTTTTTCAAGAGAAGACAGCGGAAGAGTGTTCAAAATTGGAAAAGCAGCCGCAGAGTTTGCCACGTGATACCGCGAAATATAGAACAAAAAATGACGTTAGGAGAACGTTAAAATAAATCAGTTGATGTTTGAAATACTTGTTGCGTTTGTGAAACAAGGGAGATGACTATTCAAGCAAGGGTTTTTTTTTGTTTTTTTTATTAATATTTTAATTATTGTTTTTCTTATGTTTTAAACTTATATTATAAAAGCGGAGCTCAATTCCAGTCTATTGTTTAGTGTGGGAGTATTTTTTGAAATAATTAAAGATTCGAGGATACGAAGTTGACCTACGTTTCTTGAAGAAGCAAGAATGTTGATGTGAAAATCTGGTTCTGAATTAATGCAAGTGCGAATATGTTTATAGAACGACGAAGCAGTAGTGTTTAAGTGCTCTTTAATGCGGTGGTGAAGTCTAAAATATATTGAAATTAATAACATCATTGAATACAACAGAAAAAAAAAATTACTGTTGTTTAGAGTTAAAATTTGTGTGAAAAAGAAAAAACAAACAACAAAAAAAAAGAAATTTATTTCTTTTGTTTTCATTTAATTTTACTCTATAAAAAAAATTCTCGCATTGTTCTTGGCTTTTAATTTTACCTTATAATATATATATATATATATATATATATATATATATATATATATATATATATTAAATGGTTACTGTGCCGAGAGTGATCCGGACGTAAATAATAGTGTTATTATTTAAAAAGCTATTCTTAACATTGGGAGGGGAAGGTGTGTTGTACCTATTCTATAATTACGATTTAATAGTTTAATAATATGTTTTAAAAAAAGCGCCGATCACTCTCTGCGCTAGCACCTATTAAATTTATAAGTTTCTTTAAAAATATATCAAGCATTACGTAGTTAATATGTATTTAAGGTCATGTTAAATTAAGGTGCATATCATTCATTTATTTACATATATAACATACCTGGGAAATATTAGGAATTAAAATCAGCGAAAAAGTTAAGATGGAAAATTAGAAACTACGGACGAATGTTCAGTTTTTTTTTATGTATAACCCATCCTTAATTATTTCAATCACAAAAAGAATTTTAAATTAAGAGTAAACTTTGGGGTATTTTTTTATCTCTTTAATATTTAAATTAGCTTTTATTCGAAAAAGCTTATAATTATAAAAATATAAGTGGAATTTTGTAAAGTACCGATATCAAAATAAACATCATGTAAAAATGGGGGGGAGGACAAAAATTTATACATAATTATATAAAGTACGAATATATAAAATTGGTTACCATTTATAATAGAGCAAACAGATAAGAGGGGAAGTACCTGTTAGAGTTCTAACTATGGATTAAATAGAGTCCGACTTTAAAACAACAAATATATTCTATTAAAAAAAAATCTTCAAACTCTTTGGGTTCGGAATTAAATAACCCGAAAAGGGTTGATATGCCGTAAAACAAAAACAACCAAACCAAACATGCTATTTCCATAAGCACTGCCAATAATATATATATATATATATATATATATATATATATATATATATATATATCTATATATATATATATATATATATATATATATATATACAGTGTGATTATTAGTAGTGCTTATGAAAAGAGCAGGACAACAACAACACAAGTATTCCAGTCAAATAATGCCCATCTATGGGTTAACTATGATTTCATAGAAACATGATCTACAAATCTCAGGGTGTTGCCGGATGAATACTTACGAGGATGAAAGGCGGAATATATGTGTAGATTAATAATCATATATTCTTTTAAAAGTTACAATCTAGCACTACTCACGAGGTACCTTCAATACAAGGCAAATGAATCCGTCTTAGGTTTCGCATTTTATTTCATGTAGGGCAACTGGTAGTTCTTTAATCACGTTAAACACCAGAGTCTTGAGCCCGCTGTCGTTTTCTTAAAGGAGCAATCACAGTGTCTGCTAGTGATGATATTTGACTTGAAATTAACATCGACAATCTGTCAGCATGACCATTTTTTTGTGAAGGAAAGTACTCTAACTTTAATTTATAGTTAAGTAAGATCGTATCCCACCTCAGCAATCTGTTTGCTGTATACACAGGGGGTCCTTTCTTCGATGCGAACATAGTAAGGTGCGGTTAATGGTCAGTTTGAAAATTGAAAAATCTTCCAGAAAAATAACGATGGTACTGCGAATATTATTGGAGGGGCTTCATTCTCGATCTGCGAGTAATGTTTTGCCGAATGGTAATAACGTGAGGGACGCATGCGCTACTGGTTTCTTGCTTCCATTCGGGTGCCATAAGAGCTTGCGTCGCTGGAAACTATAATTTCTAATTCTGGATTGTAATGTGTAAGGGATAGGTCGTACGTCAGTGCAGTTGTAAGTTTGTTGAATAGCATTAAGATGTCCAATTCCAAGTACTGTCTTTCTTAAAAGGTTTGTTAAGTAAGTGCCGAAGATTATGGATATATTATTGGTAATAGTTGGCCAATCCTAGAAAGCTTTGTATTTCGCTGACATTACCGGGAGTTAGCGTGTTCTTTATTGCAGTTTTCCTGTCAGGATCTGGTATCCTTTCTTCTTTGTCAATTATGCATCCTTGGTATTTAATTTCTTCTAGGAAAAATTCGTAATTTCCTTCCTTGAATTGGAAACTGAGATCCTGTATCCGTAAAAATACTTTTTTTTATTTTCTCTCTATGTTCTTCCTTGGAGTTGCTTATATCTTCCAAGTAATCTGTTGCGAAATCGAGTCCCTCTAGCATAGTATCTATTATTTCTTGATAAATCGCCTGGGGGACCTTGATTTCAAATGCTAGTTCTTCAAATTTGTATAAACCCCTGAGGATATTTATGCAAAGTAGCTTTGATTAACTTTCATCAACCAGAATCTGAAGATAAGCCTCACTTATATCGATCTTACCTCTGTTCGGTTTCGCGAAAATCTCCTCAAGACTAGGCAGTTGGTAATAGTTTTTTTTTTCAAAACGGTGTTTAGCTTAGCAGAAAAAATCAGTGCAAACGCGGAATGCTTTTTTACGCACACGGCAGGAGCTGCCCATTGGCCGAATTCCACTTTTGATAAGATGCCGGTAATGGTTCGTACGTTATGTTCCTCATTGATTTTATCTAGCGAAGCGAATGGTACGTTACTTTATATCATTAAACTGGTTCTGCATCGGGTGTCAGTTCGGATTTGGCTGTTGCTTCCTACATTTACCCAGGTCCGCTGTAAAAATTTCAGAAAAACGCTTTTTTAGATACGCTTTAAGTTCGTTTTTGTCTGTAGAACAGGATTCTACTTTTTGACAAAAAGTGTTGATCGGTACATTAAATTCCGGAAACCAGTCGGTCCCAAATAAATTATCTGTGTTCTCGAGCAGAAATGATTTCAGTGAGTTCGTTGTACCATAAAAATTGACATTTGTAGTTAGTTCTACTTCAAAATTTATTTTTACGCCAATTACCATTTTTGCTGACTTGCCAGTTTTTTGCATAGTCGGCCTATTTAAATTTCTCCTCGTCTCTAAATTTAATGGTTAAATTGCTTAAATCGGTGTGCTTTTTGTAAATGCCACAAAATGAGTATGCCACAAAACATAACAATAGCTCTCTCAACATTATTATACGTACAATTCCCATATAATATTTCGTTATATTACATTATGAAATACAGGTTATAGTCGAATAAGAACTTATAAGGCACAAGGAAAACGCCCGTTTCTTTCTATACTGATCAGAGTAAAACAGTGGTAAAACATACTATTTTAAATATTTTCTAGTGTCACGTGACAAACTCAAGCTGATACTCTATTTAACGATTTTCAACCTCTTGAGCTAAAACCCCCAAAGGATATCTGACCTCTTGAGCTAAAACCCCCAAAGGATATCCGACCTCTTGAGCTAAAAACCCAAAGGATATCCGAAGAATATATATCGTACGTGTCAGTAACCAATAGCGACGCCAGACTAAAAAGCAATATTTTTGTGAACGTCTAACATTTTTTCATGCATTCTTTAAAATATTTTTAATTTAATCTATGAAACTAACTTACGACATATTTATGTCACAATAGATATTTTATATAAGTTTTCCATAAGTATTGCAATAAAATAGTTGTAAAAATACTCTAACGTTAATATTTTTTACTCCCAACCATTTGCTATTATATTTGTTGCGTTCTCAAAAAATGCCAATATGATATCATGCCATTTAATCTGAATTTTTAAATGTTTTTTTTTTCATGGTTTCCAAATATTAATGGAAACTGATTGTTTTATAAAATATACTCCCGTATAATGGTTCGCACATATTAATGACCAAATTGCCGGACTTTCACAAAGCACTTGACAAGCTATAAGGACTATCAACAAGTTTGCCCTCTCTATATGTGCCTTGTTCTAAATAGAGATTCTATGAACAAAGCTTATTTTCTAAAAACTTTCCAGCCGATTACAATATGTGTACCTTCAAGCTCAATGGAAAACAGTTCTTATCGGACTTTCCACTTCAGTACTATAAAAAAGCTACCCAATTTCCATCATTAACGAAAACTAACCTATCACCTTACATTTTTAACCATTATCTTGAGTGAACTGCTGGTCGTAATGAGTAGTAGCTAAAAGAATCGCCGTTGCTCTAAATTGAATGAATATCAAGGAATGCCCTACTCTTCCAATATCTGATTGTAATCGAAATTAGTGGAACCGCCTATTTTCCAATTAAACTGATTATGTGCTTACGCTAGTTGCGTCCGACTTATGCATTGGGATGAAGATTCATATGCGTTTTTGACTGACTTAATCCATAATACAATTTAGTTTACATTGCACTGTAGAAAATGTAACGTTGATTATATAAATTATGTTCATATAATGGTTGGAATAAAAGTTTAAAATGCAAGAGTCAGTGATCATGGTTGAATTGTGCTTTTTACTATACCATAAATTTCGAAGAAGACCCAATCTTGTAAAAAAAAAAATGATCTTATACACAGTAACATATATACATCTCCTGATGAGGTGATACCATTCTGAAATGCACTTGTGATATTAAGCTGTATGAAACTGAAAAATTTGATTAAAATCTAACTGTTTGTTTTATTTATCCGATTGTTTCGATTATCGATTTTCGACTCCTATCGGAACCATTCCGATACAAAGACTCTCTAAGCACATTTACAAAGGCTTGAAGTACATTTGTGTGAATTAAAAAAAAAACAATCCGATCGTGTCAGCGTTGACAGGGAACACACATTTTGACACACAGGTACACACAAAGTGCCCTTTATATATAAGTACATAGATATTACTGAAATTGAACGCCCACAAACACACACACACACTCATATATATATATATATATATATATATATATATATATATATATATACACATATATGAAGTTGTCGTAAATTTTGTTTCTTTCAGGAAGGCCTTACATAATTAATCGTGGACACATTCGTTGTACACCGGTGATGTGAGAAAGTTTAATTCACTGTCACGTTAGGTCACTCATAATAGATTCAATTAACATCAGTTCGATGTATTCTCTTCATTACAGGAACCTGAGGTCGGACATAAAGGAAATTATTCTATAATTTATATACCTGCACTATCTGATTACAACACATTTTGGAGAGGAACATTAACCATATATATATCTATATAAACAAATAATAAATGCATGTGTGCATTTGTCTGAGTATATCGATCTATATATCCATAAAGGTTAAGCTGTATGCGTGTGTGTATGTTTCTCTGTCTATGTACACTTTCCTACCAAATAACTTTGCCAATTTTCGGTCTAAATTTAAACTATTAAGCCAATTTGAGGTCACAATATTTGAAATTTTCTATAAAGTGTATTCAGACATGCAGTAAGTTTTTTTAATCGATTTTTGGGTGTGTTTTTTACTGGAAAGAGGTCAGAGTTAAAATAGTTGCCCTTTTGCAAGCTCAACCAAATTCCTCCGCCAATTTTTGGTCTAAACACTTGTAATTTTAGATGTAGGTTACTTGGACATAAGTTTAACATTTTAATTTGAGATCAGATTAAAAAAAAAGCCTTGAAACTCTGCTGCCTCTTACATCTTTTTATGGTAGTAAACGAAGCCTATTATATAGAAAGGCATTACGCTACATATGCATATTTTTTAATACAAAGATATGCACATAAAGCACATAAAGTTATGAACAGTAAATAGGGCCCGAGCAAAGCCGGGCTGACTGCTACTTTATATATATATATATATATATATATATATATATATATATATATATATATATATATATATATATATATACACGATAATCTATCACACTTCTCGTCATATAACATTAAAATCAACAGGAAATAGAACCAATACGGCTAGTGTCATTTATTAGGATAAAAGCTCGCTTTTTATGAATACGGCGTTCATTTATCAACAAGTTGAAATGCAAACTGTCTATTTCAACTTAACGACATATTTTTACTTCTCTCTGCGCATGCCCAAATTAGATTCATATCTTCAGGACGTTCCACATTTAATTATGGTATGCTTATCTGTCGATAGCTCAATCGGGACTAGAAGCGACTAGAGGCTTTAATTTCGGTTTCAGCGAATAGCACCAAATATTTTTGTAATCGTTGAAATAACAATTATATATTAAATACTATAATATAATAAATACGGAAATAGTTATTTAATAATAAATACAATCTCTGCATTAATTATTATGTATTTTACGACCCAGAAATGCCGTCCGCCCTACAAGTTGACAATATTTTCCCATCTGAATTCAAATTTAAGCAAACCACGTTCTAAACTGATATGCCTTTTATTGTAGACTAGCGAGGGGTACCCGGCGTTGCCCGGGTGTTCGAGGTTTGGGGGGGGGGTTAAAAAGTAAGTATGAGGATCGAACCTGAACCGTTGAGGCAAATTTGTAAATTAAAGTGTGAAAAAAAGTGCGACGTTAATGATTGCCCCACCGCGAGATGCTAACGGAAACACGTTTGAATTTATTTAATTACTTGGATTTAGCAGGTGCCCGTTTTAATCGGTTAATGAGGTCAAGTTTGACTGCGGGATAGTATTCATTTACTACTGAACGCTTTTATCCCCCTCCCCAAGATGTTATAGGAAAAAGACTAATTCACATGCGGCGAGCGACAAATATTGAATATTATCTTCCCGAAATCGAGCAAATTAAATAGACAGGCGAGCTTTGTTGTTTACTGTGAGATATTACGATTTATATGTGGTATAAAAAGTTTTTAAAAGTTGTGGAGCGAGCGACCGCTTCTCTGAAGAAAGCCTTTTGTTGACATACAGAAAAAGCGAACACACTTACATACACACATACATACATACATACATACATACATACATACATACATTTTCACTTTTATATATAGAGATAAAGTACTCCGGATTTATTGCGACAGAATGAGTACAATGAATTGAAATCGTATGTGAAACACGCGTTAGAAATTGCAATTTGTTCAGATTTTGTTGATGGATTATATAATACTTAAACTACGTATTTCTTTTTTCAGAAATCATTCAATGTTTTATTTCTGTTCTTTATGCTTGTTGGACTACAATATGTATATGCTATTTATCTTAATTTGAGTATTTTGATTATTTTTTATTTTGTGTTTATATTCACAATATTTCGACAAATGTAGCATTATAATTTGTCCAGGTGCATTATTTTGTGAATTGGAAAACTTCTTTGCCGGCTTATGTTTGTATCAATTGTCTGTGCGTTCGGGATGCAGTTATTTGCATTATTTGCACCTTGTCGCGTCTGTTCGTGTATTCCTTTTTGGACCAGTGTGCTGAATTCACATATTTTAAAGTATATCCTTTCACAGAGTCTGCGTTCACTGTGTTGTTGTGTTTTATCGATTTTTGTTTTTATGTGGTTGGTTCTTGTTGAGTTATGCCATGCTGCAATTATTATGGATTCAGTTAAAACGATGTTTAATAAGTATATTTTCCGAAAATAAATTGTAGCATATAAATGAACAATTTATTTGATTTTTGACAACTGTTTGGAATCTATGTGCCTAATAATACAAACCTTACATTTTATATATCTCATAAAAGGGGGCATTTGTTAGGTTTAACTCGTTATTTGAAAAAAAGAATTTATAAAAAAATACATTAAATTAAATTTTAATAATACGCGAATCTTAATTATTGTTGAAATATTAGTATATAATACTACTTTTGTGGATATGTACGCGGTTCAAACTTTTACACCCGTAGATTAAATACGTTGTTTCAGAGTACGTCTGACTAGACATTGGACAAGTAATAGCTCGGCTCCTTGTTATTGTGTAACAACGACATTTATTACTTCTTTCTCCCGGCAAGCATGACTTCGCGTTGCCGCTGTAACGTCTCTCATGTGATCGCCTCCTCTAATGTGCTTTCTCATCTTTTTATAATCTTTTTCCTTACAGTGACATCAATTAGTATGCATATGCGCTGTTACAAACAGATCATAACGGAAATGTACGCAGAAAATTATCGTTTGAGAAATGACAATTATTTATTAGTTTTTTGCCCCCTCGGCTTTTTTTAAGTTCCTTGAGCTTTCCTACGTTTTTCCCTTTTAGTCTTTTATTTTTCTTCTCAGTTTCTTTGTTCATTAATTTGTAATTATTTTGTTTGGCGTAGGTTGACTAATTGATTCATTCACAAATTGTCGATTGTGAATGAACATGCTTTTTATCAAACTTTATGTAAAAGAGCTAAGCTAGGAATTGGTAATTATTTTGTTTCATTTAATGCCAGAATCAAGGATTTATTGTAAATAGGTTTATGTTTGTGTATTCTATAACATCGACCATTGAGAAATCCGTCATTTTGACTAAGAATTTTATTTGGGTAGATACACTTTTAATATAAAAACAAAAAAAGATAAAGAACTTTAAACAAAATAAATTGACGTTCTCAAAATGTGATTACTTCGCCGACTACAGCCGTTCAGAAAGAAAAAAAATTAATTATAAACTATTTATGAAATATTTTATTTTATTTCTGTTTGCGTTTCTATTTCTGCCTTATTATCTAGATTTTCCTCATATAAATTATGAGTTTTGATTCTTTGTTTATCATCGCTTTTTCAGTTTTATATTTTTTCGTAGTTTTCCCTCATGTTCTGTAATGTACTATCATACTTCCTTTGTTTTTTTTCTCTTTTTTTACTTGTTGATCTTCTTACCTTCTAGATGTTTTTTTTATTGCTCCTGTTTTCGTGTTCGTTCTTTAATTTTCGTTTCTTTTCTAATTTCCTATTGTTGTTTTTCATTCTACAACCTTTCCGCCTCTTTTTTTAATTCGATTGTTTTCTTTCTTTTCTACTTTTCCTAATGTTATATATAGCATGATTTTTACACACACTGTTAATGTAAGATTTAATCATATGTCGTGATTTCAGTGTCATTAAAACGAACTAATAACCTGTGGTCAGAGCTAATTTCATTACACCGTATCTGTTCTCGATGTAAAAATCGTAACGCACGCTACCAACAGTAAAATCATAAAAGAACGTATCCATAAAAAATAATCATAAAAATTAAAAGAAAAAAGATTGGTTGAATCGAAGTCAATATTTGTTACCACTATCAATATATCTTTTAAGAAATGGCGTTAATATATTATTGGGTAGAGGAAAGAATAGTATGTTTATTCAGAAAACGCCATATCTTATGTAATTGAACAATTATATTTCATAAAGAGAAACAATGATATCGGAGTGGGCCTATTTTAGCGTTTGACATCCCTAATAATAGGACACATGAAAGGTAAATCACACACACACAAACACAAACACCCACCCACCTAAATGTATATATATATATATATATATATATATATATATATATATATATATATATATATATATATACTGACAGTTCAACCGGGTGCTTCTCGAGTTTTATGTTATAAATAAGAAGGTTGAATCATGTCCAGCTAACCTACAACTAAAATTTTAAGACCAACACTTGGCAGGGGAGTTTGGTAGAGTCGGTAAATGAAAACTATGTCAACTTGTCTTTTTGGCAGCCAAATTTTCGCACATCAAATCAAAATCTTACAAAGCTGTCTGGATGTCCAAAGTCCATTTATGTAAAATTTCAAATGTTTAGACCAAAAATTAACTGAGAAATTAGATAACGTAAACGTCAAATTATTTTCAAAGATCGGCCGAAATTTTGACGCCTTAAAATTTATTGGTATGTGGTCAAATCAAATTAAATGTTTGAACCATGTTTAAGTAACCTACATCTAAAACTTCAAGTGTTAGGCCCAAAATTGGGAGAGGAGTTTGTTAGAGATTTCAAAGGTCAAGTCGTTGCATTTTCACCTCTTTACAGCATAATTTCTGGCAAAAATAGATTATAAACATTTTTTTCAAATCTCAAAACCCTTTATGTAAAATCTCAAGTCATGGGAATGAAAATTGACAGAGAAATATTGTAGGAAAATGTACAAACACAAACACACCCTATTAAACTTTTATAGATATACTAGACGGTAAACTCGGCCTTGCTCGGGCACTACGTACTGCTTATATAGTTCTGTGCATGTAGATATATATATATATATATATATATATATATATATATATATAAATATATTATAAAGTTTGACGCATATCCAGGTAACCTTCATACAAAATATAAAGTTTTTAAGTACAGAATTGGCGGAGGAGTTTGGTAGAGTCTGCAATGGTCAACTCTTTCAATTTTGATCTCCAGGCAGCCAAACCTAATTAAAATGTATGCTGCATGTCAGCATACACTTTATGTAAAATTGCACATGCTTAGGCCCAAAATTGTCTTAATAGTTTCCTAGAGACCGCAAATGTGAGATTTTTTCAACCCCTTGAGAGTCAAATTTTCGGCAATAAATAATCAAACAGCTTACTTTGTGTCTGACTACCCTTTATGTAAAATGTCAAATGTTTAGACCAAAGATTGGCGGAGTAATTTGGTAGAGACCGCAGACGTCAATTTTTTTTTATTAATTTGACCCCAATTTTGGACCCTTAACATTTACTTTTGTGGGTTTAAATCAGATGAAAAATGTTGAACTATCTCCAAGCAATCTACATCTAAAGTTTCAAGTGTGTAGACACAAAATAAACGGAGAAGTTTGGTAGAGTTTTCAAAGATTAAATTGTTTTCCGTTGACCGCTTTACAGCCAAAGTGCATGCCGAAAATCGATTAACATTTTATTTTCTAAATCTCAATACCCTATATGGAAAATCTCTATTCGATTATATTTTTAGCCAAAACATAGCTGCTAAGAGATAAGAATTGAAAAATCAGAACTTGGCTGGCGTAAGTCGATTAAACGTGTGTTTTCTACCCATGGACAAATATGGTAAAAATGACGCTGAAAAGCTACATGTCTTAATTTCGATTCTAGCTGATGGCGCCTATGCCACTGTTAAAATTTTGGAAATCACTAATATATGCTGTGTACAATATTATAATCTGTAGAAGGTTTGCACTATCATAATAAATACGCAATCTGCATGGCTTAAATTATCATGCTAAAATGTGTTTTACGACTGGGCCACGGCGGGCAGTAGGCTAGTGTTATATATTTTCAAACTACATAGATAAATAATATTTGATTTTATCAAGTAGGATACGTTAAGGATTTGGATGGATTTTGTTCACGTATAAAATAGCAAAGAATATTTCATTCTTATGAAAGTAACACTTGTTGTCAACAGTGTTTTCAATAAAAATGCAAGTGTTTATCATTAAACTGCAAGGCATGATTCATTCTTTATAATATATACATGCACTTTTAGGTGCAATTTCTGGGGTATTCAAAAAGCTGTTTTTACTTCATATATCCTAACAATCAATGCCAACATGATCGCACTGTGTTTTGTAATTATTTTCGATATAATGAACATGATTAATTTTAACACAACAAGATAATTAATTAATTGATTGAAAATGTAAGTTCACCAACAGTTTATACTTAAAAATACCTGTTAATGTTCTATATCTGTCAAATTACATTGTCATGTCAAATTACATCGTCATGTCAAATTACATTGTCATGTCAAATTACATTGCCATGTCTAATTATATCGTCATGTCAAATCATACTGTCATGTCAAATTCTATTACCATGTCAAATTAAATTGTTATATCAAATTACATTGTGATAATATTACACGGTAATGAATAAGGCAAGGATGGGTCACGTCTTGTATATCTAATATATTGATAAAAAAAACATTGAACGCAGAATGAGGTCAGTCAAATAAAAATCCCAATTTTAATGCACCATATATCATCGAATACGTATTACCCGCTTTCACTACAATTAAAAACAAGTATTTAATATTAGATCCAGATGTGCGAATAGGGTTTTCATTAAATAATTCCTATTTGTAGAGCATATTTCTACAGTAAATATTTCTGGACACATTTCATCAATATTTGTTTTTCAAATGCTATATGTACAAGGTCTGATCATATTCAGTATGCATGTCTATATATTATCAATGAATATATTTCATGTCTTATCTTTGCTAAATTGAGGGTCATCGGTAAAACGAAAGTCCGTAATTTCTGGGTGATTACAAGCTATAAACATGCGCAGCTAAACAAGGCAAAATCTATCAATAATTCATTTAACGTTATATAATATCATAAGGCAGAAAAAGACAATGTTTGGCATAGTAACGTATGAGAAAGCAAATTCTAAAACGAGAGTAACTAATTTAGACTGTACTCACGATAACAGCTGTAAAAAACGAATATAATTCAATGAGAAACTATAAAAATCAGATTCTTGATTTCTTGTATTTGTATTTTAACTGTATATTTATAACACCCAGATCTTATAGGTATATTAATGAGGTCGGTCATTGTATTTAGTCATAAATTGGTATGCGATAATACGGCAACAATCAATCATGGAAAGAATAGCCGATATAATAGTCACGACGCGACATCTAAATGGTTCTTTTTCGTCGTAGAAGGAAAAGTGTTTGCTTTCTGAAGTTTACATTTCGAATGCAAACTTGTTGACGATGCAGGTATATTTTCTTCCTGTTAAGGTCCGTAAAATGGTTAATAAATATTTGCAAAATAAATCAGTTCAACTCGAATTGTTTCGATAAATCAAAAATGGCAGACAATATATTAATCTTTGACCGTTGTTGGATTTTCATTGAACTTATTCTCTCACGGAATAATGAAGCAAATCTGTATTTCATGATTCTTATGTTAGGATCAAGTGGTTTCGAATTTATATCTAACGATATTTGCATATCGAACCAAAACTACGTTTATTTTTTTATTAATTTGTCCTTATCTTTCTGATGGGATGCACAATATTTATGCAAGCTTATGTTTTCCTAAACTTGACACTGTTATCTAATTTACAATGGTACACAAGGCAGGAGTAATCACCCATGTGAATAAATTCATGCAATATCCAACAGTGATAGGCCCAATGTGAACTCTCGTCTATTGTCAAGTTCAAAAGGACCTGCTCTTCAAATAAGCATTGGCGCAGCATCTTGTAAGGGGTCAACAGTTTTGTAACGTATTCAATGCGATGTTTGGATATTGAATTAAGAAACTATTTTATTGTTATCTTCCCTCTAACTATTTTAGAAAATATGCATAATATCTTATACTGAAACATTACGCTCCATTCCAAGTATTTCTTGCCTATTATTTGGCTGCAGTTGTAAATAAGTAAGGCGTGTTATAAATGGATTCTCCTTAGAAAAAATAATTATGCATATTTCTCGACTAGAAGGACGTACACGAACGGTTCATATAGAATACAACTTCGTATGTGTCGGCACAAAGTTGCTAACTTTTAGAAAAAAAAATATGTTTGATCGGATTCAATTATGTGTATACATTTTCGCTTAGTTTTAAACCGTTAATTAAAGACTTCCAAAACCTGAGCGAAAAATGAATCATTGAATCTAGAGCATATTTAATAATTTGAACACACAAAAGTCATGGCAAGTACACAATGAGATCATGTAAATCTTTCCGCGAACACTATTATAATTAAAGTAAAATTGTAACCGTTAAATGAAGGCATTATATTATGAGAGAATTATATTTAAGACAAGCGGGTGTACTCTGCGTTGTCCGGGTGTTGCAAAATGTGTGTGTGTGTGGAGGCAGAACTCAAAACAAAATGGAAAATAAAAAATAATCGAACATAATAACCTTGATTAAATATTATAATTTTATGATCGAAAAAAAACAGCGAACGTGATTCAAAATAAAGATTTAGCGAACGATGGTTAAACTTCTTCAGAAAATCGGAAAAACAAAAACAAAAAAAACAGCGAACGTGATGAAAAAAACAGAAAACAACCAAAAATTGCATAAATAACCCTCTTCCAATATTAAAACTTTAAAAATCGAAAAAATATATCTCCTATAACGTGTACTCTTAAGATAAAGATACTGACACTATACCGACTGATCTATGATCGCGCGAGCGAAGGTAGGTCGTTTTTTATATATAAACTATTTCAAGATTGACCGTTTTTTTGCGCATCCGTGTTTGGCTAAATTGCCACGAAGGAACGATTTTTTATTACTCCTCCCTGCAGAAACATGTGTAGTTTAGGGCGTAGAAATTAATGTTTGTTGCTAAGTCTTCGATATTTGTCGTCTGAAGGCCTACCCTTCTTAATTATACCGATCGAGTAGAAATCTGTCGCCTCTTTCGAAAGTCATTGTGAGAAATACAAATATACATACATACATAATACATACATACATTCAGACATTTAAACAAACAGGGGAGATTTAAAGGCAACAGGTACGTCGGTAATCGTTAGATACGGCATTTATGTATGATTTTTAGCCGCGTGAATATATTTATGATAAAATACTATGGTAAAGTGTATAATGTATTTTACTATTCCCATACGTATTTTAATATAATTCTTGAATTTTATCTCTTATGTAAAACTTCAACGTCTATCGATGCAGATCATGACTCTGTTGTCTACAATATTTTATCCAGGTGATATAAATTCTCATACCGTAAAGGTTTTGATGAGCGTTAGTTTAGGAATTAAAACGAAGCTATTTAAATGTGATTTTACATTTTAATTATTATCAATTATTGAACTAAACTAAGATATATTTCAAATCAATCGAATACAAATATACCGGGTTTTGAATAAGTCCTGTTACATTTTTATTTTTATAAATTCATATATTATTATTTATTGTAACTAACATTTGAGTACGTCTAATTAATACTTATATATTGCAGATACAATATTGACTCCTGAGAAAATCCTAAATTATAAGTACAACCCAATGGAAGGAAAAACATAAAAAAGGCCTTTGAAAATTATCCTGAGCTGACAATGACAAGACTGGCACAAAAGATGAAGATTTCTGTATCCACAGTGTCCAGGGTGGTCAAGAGCATGGGAGGAAAGATTCTAAGACGTTCCAAGAAACCCCTCTTGAGTGCTGCAATGTTTCATAAACGTCTGGAGAGGAGCACCCGCCTGTTGAATGACTTAAAGAGCCACGGGTATCTTATCTTCATTTTCTCCGATGAGAAAGCATTCACTGTCGATCTAGTCTCCAAAAGGCAGAACGACCGGGTCGTAAGCTTTGGGAAAGATGTCTCTAACTACAAGAGAGTGTCAACCACCAAGTATCCAGCATCTGTCATTATGCTTGGGGCCTTTACATCCAATGGGGAGAAGAGGCCCCCGGCGTGATTTGAACAGGGATACAGGGTAACCTCCGCTGTTTACAAAGGCATTTTGGAAACTAAAGTTCTTCCATGGGTTAAAAAGATTACCAGGAAAGCAGATTACGTGTTCCAGCAGGACGGCGCACCCGCACACAGCGCCAAAATTGCACAGAACTGGTTAGAGACTAACATGAGTTTCTGGCCCAAAGACTTTTGGCCTCCACAGTCGCCAGATTTGAACCCCCTTGATTTATAGCTGAGAAGTGATCTATAAACTGTAATATTTGTTTGCAATTTGGTCGAAAAATGAGTGGGCGGTGAAGTTTTAAAGCATTTCAAAACAACTAAACCTGTCACTTAACCATATATTCAAACACGGTAGTGTTTGCATGATAAAACCGTTAAAACGTTTTATTTATGTCCTTAAATGTTTATAAAGTATGCTAGTTTTTATGTACTTCATTGATAACGTGCTAAAATCCCAGTACTTTCACATCCTGTATGCAAATGAAAAGAAAAACAGATGCCATCTACACATTTCTCGATCAGTTCTCGACCAATATCCAGTATTTCTAGACGAGTATTTCTATGGTCATTCTAATGGGATTTAAGAACGGGAGTTAAATTACAACACTAGCAATGTCGGTTGTATGTTTCATTCACTTTATTTTGTTTAAAATCCCAAACGCTATTCCTATGTCATACCAATGTTTTCATCAACTTTAAACCGAAAATGTTTTGTTTTCTCTCTATTTCATTTTTCTGTCATTCTCATCAACATCAGGGTTGTGCTTGTGCCATATACACCCGTTTTTATTTTAATTTTCAACCCTTAACATTACGTTATTTTCTTTTCTTTTAATCGCCTGGACCTAGCGTTCTCTTCGTTACGCTCCATCTATGCGAACAACATCTTAGAGGGATCAAACACACTTTGCACCACATACACCTATGTAAAATAACCATGTCGTATGTAAGTGTGAAATAGTCATTTAACTGGCCCATTCGTTCCCGTTGTTAAATGTTTATATACTCTGTTCTAACGCACTCCGTTCATAACATTAAAACTTATAACTTTTCTACCTCATTTCAATTTACACCATATAAACCCTATTGGGCTTTACACAACGTCCTTTAATGGAAAAGATTTTCTATAGTATATAAACCGAATGTTCTTTAGTCCCGTTACGTTCGTAGGAAAATGTGTTCATTATAATAAGATATCGTGCAGCATAACCTTTGCATTTATTTTTCCTCGCCGCGCATCTCGTATTGGAATTCTCTCTGCACTATTCCTCGCTTTCTGAAAAAGAAGGGTTTGCAACACAGTACTAAATAGACACGAGGCTTTTCGTGTTTATTAGATGCCTTTGAATTTCTCGTAAATTTATTATTTTAAAAGGGTGGGTATCTGGAGTTTCAGCTATATTACAACCGGCTACGCATTGCCGTTTTCTGAAACCAATTAGTATCCGGGCTCGTCAATTCTATGAGACTAATTGTGATTAGAAAGCGTCGCGATCTAACACCTTTCAAACGAACAACGAATCGCTCCACAATCCCGCCTGCACTTGTTCTTACAAATTTCATTGTGTGACGTTACAATCCGACTACACCACGCGATGTGTTTACAAGTGCATTGACCTCGTTTGATAAACTCTGGTGTTGACCCTATTATCTCTTTTCAAAAAGATTAGCACCACTATTCGCGACAGATTTTCGAACTGAAATAACTTTTGAATGGGAACTATTGGGGTACCCTTACACAAATCTATCTCTAATGTACGAACTAGAACCTGTCAGTCTGTCTACGTAGAGCTTTATTATATGGTCTCAATACGAAGTATGACTTCGTTATACTTTTAATCACGTTCTATTAACATAAACTACAACTTCGAGGCTCGGCGGATTTTTTAAAACGTTGTTTATTAAACTTTTCTGAAAGAAATCTCATTATTGCAAGAAGAGCCCGGTAGTCTAAAGATGGAGTACTGTTGCGACATCAGGGCATGATCTGCTAGAAAAAAAACTTATCCTGCATCGATAATGTTCAAAATAGACGTCGAAGCCTAGTAGGGAAAGCCATTTTCTCTTCCCTGCAACCTCTTTCTCACAGAAGACATGTTGCGAGTGTTATCGTTATTTTCTTTGCAAGTGCTCGTCTGAGCTCCAATTAATGGTCCTCCCTAGCCAAACTATCACGAGAAACACTCGTCCAGCTGAAAACACAACCAATACTTTCTTCTTCTCTTTATCTGTGTCTAAACCTAAACGTAGATTCCATGAACGAAGTTTCGTTCTTAGAACTGCACGCCTATGGAAATGCCTTCCGTTTTCCTGCTTTCCAACTTACTAAAATATGGATGTTCTCAAGTTCAATTTCAACAAGTTCTTGATGAGCCGTTCCACTTAACAAATTTACCGATTTTTTTTATTATTAAACGATTCCTATATGCTGTACACTCTTTAAGCCGTATCCTCGAGTGAGCTTTGGGCCTTGAAAAATGGTGATGCTATGTCATATATATATATATATATATATATATATATATATATATATATATACTAGAACTAATATATTTAAGTAATATTTATACTAGCAGCCGTTCCCTACACTGTACTTACGGCAGACACATGCAAGGAACTGTATTGTTGCTGACACTTTAAAGCATGCCTCCTTTCTTAAGAAAAAAACGTCGAGAAACATTATCTTTTTTTTGTGTGTAATTCCCTTAAATAAGATTGAAAACATGTGCGTACCATAGATGCTCTGCGGACCCTACCGGACCAGAAAGTATACATGCCAACTTTGCAACTATATAATATATTGTGTTCGAATTTGGTTTCGATTTGCGATCGCATTTTAAAGCATTTTTGATATTTTCGCGTATTCGTGATTCCAAACAACAAACGGCGAGGTGTATATTAAAATTGCACTCTGCCATTTTGATCTGTGAAAACAAAGCATATTAAGAATAGTTTACCAGAAAAATTTGTAATTCAATTTTTTTTTCTGTGCAAGTGGAATTTATTTATTTTTTTATTTATTTATTTATTATTATTATTATTATTATTATTATTATTATTATTATTAATATTATTATTATTATTATTATTATTATTATTTTATGTTGGCTCATTTGGAGTCGTCCCACAGATCATCATCTAAGATTTCTCTTAAAGAACAACCTGTGGTGTTTTCTAAAGTATCAGTGAAAACAAATCTCACAGGATTCTCAGTGCACTCCACCTCTTACACTAACTTTTACCAATGAATTTTCATTATCGCAACAACCGCTTAAGATTGATTTTTGGTTGGGCCGGCATTCATTGGCCTTGTTATTGCTATAAACCTCTTCAAGGCAATATTATTATATATCGTAATCTACAATTATTAGCACTATTATTACGTTCTGTGACTCAGTAAAAGTAATTATTTCTACGAGTCATCAATATTTCACACGACTTGCTTTTGCATTTAAATTTTGATAATTCAATCTTAAAATATATTATCACATTCATATTCTGCAACATAGTTCTAAAATATATTACTTTGTTTGCAAATTCATGTAGTTGATAAATTTGTTTTCATTTTGAAATTATTTTAGAATAGCAGAGGGAGGCGCACTGCTTTAACCGGTCGTAAAATAGGCTTAAGTATGATATTTTAATTCTCCCAGATTTAATATATAATTATTATAGTACAAAAAATAATTATATATATATATATATATATATATATATATATATATATATATAGTAACAGCATTCATGTGTGTGTTTGTCTGTGTGTACAACTCCTTATGATAAAAGAAATATATAGCGTGTAAACATCTCTCCCGGTCAAGAAATAGTAATGCCCATTTTAATATATTTCTGTCGAAGGAGACATTTATTTTTTTTTTGTGTGTAGCTTCTGCATATAGAATCCTTCGCATCAGATACACATCGACTGAGTTATGGTTATTCGCATATCACATTAAATAAAATCATTTTAAATAATTCACTCGCTTATATTACTTATTCGACATGATGATGATTGCAACGTCTTGTCAGACGGGTGCCATTCCCTCAGGCATCCATGAGCCCAAATGCCTGAGGGAGTATCTATACAAATATGATGTTACAGTCTTTGCTTTGTACGACAGCTAAGTCTCTCTATCGGTTCAAAATGTTGAGATCCAGCAACAAGCAAGAAGAACTCGAGAACTCCAGTTAGTGTTTCAAACTGCTCACTTAAGGCTGTAAAACTCATGTTTTTTTTTACGTTAAAGGACGAAATGGTGTGATTTTTTTTACTAATCTGTTTTGTTTACTTTCTCTTCCAAACAGTCGTTTGCTGCTTTTAATTTTCACCTCGCGCAAACGCGCGTCGCGTTGAAAACCATCGCACTACAATGTCATTGGTGCAGCATTATGTTTCGTCAGTCAGCTTAATTTTCTCGGAGACGCTCTGGTTACTTTGGTTGTTGTTGACGTCATGTTTCGGAGAAAGGCGGGCGTGCGTTGAGTTACGTCTGGATCACTCTGCATGAGTATCAACCTTTTTTTATTTGTTATTGTTGAGTTATCCGGTTTTTTCCAATGTATTTTGTAGTTTTACGCCGATATAATTCATCGTTCTGTTTATAATTGCTTATTTTGATAAAACAAATTACATCCATTGAACTACAAGTGGTTTGTTTGCCATACTTATAGGTAAATGTGCACTCAACACATCACATAATACTTGAAGTTGAATTCAAATTTTGATATATATTTTTTTTAATTTAAACGCGAAAAAAACAATTGGGATGCTGAAAACGTACACAGTAAAACAATATGTTGTAAAATGCTCTTATGGTTGTAATCGGCTTAATGCAAATTCATTTGTAAGAAAATTGCGTTAAAATAACTTAAACGTAATACGGAAATGAACAATCTAAAATAAATGCAGAAAGTATTAACATTTTTTTATTTGGATAATTTAAACGCAAAAAAACAAAAAACAAAAACAATTGGGACACTATAAGCGTACACAGTAAAACAATACGTTGTTAACGGGTTAAAGTTGGTTTATTTGTAAGAAAATTGTGACAGTTTACCATTCCGTCGGCATGCACATTTGAATTGTAGACTTAAATAGAATTTGGGGAACGCTGAGAACGAATATTGCATTTATTTCTTGCGCAAACGAGACATTTAGTATCCAACGTAATCACTACAGTTTGGCAAGCAAGACACCAAAAAGAGCCAAACAAGCCAAAAAATGCCACCAGGCCTCCTTTCACTTTCTCATGTTTGGAGAAATAGTTATTTTTATGATAAAAAAGACATTTATTTTCGTTTTTGACAAAAACCGATTTTTTTCTTCTGATACCAAATTTGATAATCAAACCTGTCGCAAATTTACCGTTTGCATGGTATGAACTCCTTGACCCTGGTACTTTTTGAGGAAATGTTAGTTTCAATAAATTGGGGGATCACTTTTTTATGATAATTTAACCTAACATGAGCACCCACCCGTTTACCATCTCACCCCCAAAAAAGATTTTGCTTATATTGGGGCAGGAGGGATGTCGGCGGGGGCCGGGGATATTGGGGCGTCGTGGTAATTGTACTATTTAGAAATGTTACCTTTGAAGGTGTGTTTTGCAATGAACATAAATAAAAGTCAAGACCAGACGTTTAAAACCATTGTAGTAGACCTGGCATCAAACTGCTTCAGTCACAGTATGTTCTACGTCTCCATCAGGACAGGGAGTTCAGAAAAAAATCTACATTCTGGTTCCAAATCAAAGAAGCAGAAATGTAGTTTATCACAAGGCTCTTCAATGAAAAGTTCAACAAAAGGATATGATGAAAAACTTATATGAGCTTATTGTGGTATGTGTTCGGTATTCAATGTGTTAGATAAGATTTAAGCATCGAGTTGTAATTTACTACCCTCTTATAACATTAATTTACTGGAAAGATGCCAACAAATCTCGTACCTACATGTGGAGAAAAGTCACGTGCGGTGCGTAGGTATCTTTGCTAGTAGATATATATATATATATATATATATATATATATATATATATATCGAACTTTGACACGGTAAACAGCGGTTGAGTTAGTTATTGTCTCCAACCCCATGGGAGGGAGGTGACGTGTTCCAATAGAGACTGTTTAAGACCACAGCAAAATAACTCACTTTCCATGTTTATCTGCGTCGACATCTGAAAAAGTGAATGAGGAACAAAAACCAATTATCATCTTGGAGTGAATGCCCATATGCCAACAGGTTCCAACCCCTCCAAGAGGATGAATACCAGATGGACCAGTGAATATAAGACATTGCCAGTGTAAAACTCTAAGAAAGCGAACCCTGTCGTGGATTTGCGTCAGAAGCAGAGACGCGTCATTGAATTTACTCGTGCAAAAAGATTGAACCGATCAACATTCACCGACGCCGAGACTCATTGAACGTTTTTGGAGGAAATCCTGCTGATGTCAACACAGTTAGAATATGGGATCGTGGATTTCAGAGTGGCTACAAAGATGTGGATTTAAAAAGCACGCTGTGATTTGTTATGATCAAGACAAAATAAGAGACTGACAAACGTGCATTGTGAATGGAGGTGATAATATAGAAAAATAAATTGCATAAAAAGTATCGTTTTAATGATGAAAAACGATTTCAGTGATTTAAAAACATTATTGCAATGACCTAAACATAATTTTCAATGAAAAACCAAGAATAATAAAATAATGTTTAAAAATACACATTGTAGGTGACTACCCCCTTATTTAAATATACATTTTTCTTTCGTTGGAATTTCTTAACCCATCTCTCTCTCTTTCTCTCTCTCCCTCTCTCTCTCTCTCTCTCTCTCTCTCTCTCTCTCTATATATATATATATATATATATATATATATATATATATATATATATATACTATTAACCCCTAACCGGTGTTGCCTGGTGGAAGCGTGCCCCTACTCGAAAAAATTAAAATACGGTTGTTGTTGTTGTTGTTGTTTTGTACTTAGCCCCAACTCACCTCATGTTACGAACGGCTTTTGGAATAGACATCCTATTTCCTCATGGTAAGAACGGCTATCAGAATGCAGTACGCATCCCCGGGTGCAGAGAGGTGAAAAAAAAAGAACACATCCATTTAGCCGTTGGAAATGTGGCAATGTTAATGATTACTTAGCGGTTTGGACGACGATAAATAGTTCGTCTCTAACTTTTAATATGAAAAAGAAATTTATTTAAAAAAGGAAATTAAACGAAGCTTCATTCGTGTATTCATCAATTTTTTTTATAAATAATTACTGCAGTAATTGGTTTCAAATATTTCAATTACCACCGTAACGAATAAAATAAAAATAAAAATACCCCCCCCAAAAAAATAAACACCCCCAAAACAAACGAATTTATCGTTTCATTTCGATACAAAAAAACTAAAAAAAACTAAAAAAAAGAAAAATAATAAAAATGTGTGTAATCGATAAGGAAATAACTCAGAACAACACGAAATACGTATTCATCGCAAGGCGTAACACTGTTCAAATCTTAAAACTTCATACAAAAATATCAATGTTACATGGGGGCGACCGTGAGTCCCGTGGGTTGCGACGCATCCTCATATTCGCTGCTTCACCACGACTGCATCAAAATAACGCCGTGATTGTTTTTTTATTTAACCCAAATAACGCGATAATCGATCTAAGACGATGATTCTTTCTCTTTCTCTGGCGTTAGGATGATTTTATCTCTCCCCCTCCCTTCATATTCTGTCTCTCTTTTTGTATCTGCCTGTCTTTTCTGTCTCTTTGTCGTTCCGGTACAGGGTTCGAATTTAAACAACACAGGAAAATCTCTCTCACTCTAACTCCCCCCTCTAAACACACTTACAGAGAGAGAGAAAGCAGGTTGGATAGAGAGAGAGAGAGAGCGAGAGAGAGAGAGGGAGAGAAAGAGAGGGGCAATGAGAAGCAAATATCTCGGCATTGTTCAGTAATTGTGTTATTTAATGTAAAACGCCGGCTTCCTGTATTGATAGACGCCATGTTGGATAACGGCTTGTACGTTCATTCTAGTTTACAGAATTGTGGCCTGGAAAAAGGGATCGGTCTGTTCTAAACCAATCAGAATAGAAGGACTGTTGTAAGGAAGAATTAATTATTTTTCAAATCGACGGATGTAAATTTAACGTTTTTGCTTTATGAATTAGTTACGAAGCTTGTAACCGCAATATCTATACCATGTGTATAAATTCCTGTGGTGTTTATGTGAATCAAAGGAAGAATTCAGCAATGGGGGAAAATCAGAACTACTTCCCCTGTAGATTAATGCGATAGTGCTGGTTTAGCTCCTCGGAATGAAATATAGGGTTTTATTCAAACACCTAGATGTGATAGAAAAGTATTTTAGAGTTACAAAATATAGTGGGTAATAGGTTAGACATAAGCACTTTGTATGTGAATCTGTTGTTGTAAACCTACGGTATTTTGGTCTAGAGGGGAAATCTGCGACGTTTTTATTATGTATTTTGATTAAAGAGTCGTGATTACAGAACTAACAAAAGCATTTGGGTGCCATCAGTTAAAATCGAAACCGAACGCCAAACGGTAGCGGTCACAGCTGGTTACGTTACCAACGTGACACGCATATGAAGAGATTAAAATTAAAAATAAACTAAGATGAATGAACAAAATTTATGAAGACATTTACGATTCTGACCATTTTTTCGGTCCATAAAACCAATTTTAACCGGTTAAAGACACATAAATGAACAGCTTATTAAAAAAATCCAATCGTTCGATGCTTTTAGCGCCGCTGTGCGACTTTTAGTTTCGGAGTGATGAAGTTTGAAAATATGGTGGCAGATAAACAGATGGAATGACAGATATTGAACCTTTTATCTATTACATGTACAGACTTGCAGTGAATTAAACAACATTGCAGGGTTGTGTTTGGATGATTTGTAGTATAACCGATACACTTTTTCCGGGATAAAATTAGAGAAACATGAAATCTAATATCAGATTCTATTTCAAATTTTCTGTGCCATTTGTGGCTCAGTAGTATTTGTTTTCTTTTTTGTTTTATCACAAAACATGTACAGCTCTGACATCTATTTTCATCAAATATTGTCATTTTTCTAATAAAGGAAAATAACATAGAATGTCGGAATTAATAATAAAAAAAGAAGCTAGCGTTATTGCGATTTGTTCTACACGTAACGCTTTCCGGAAAGAAAGTAGAGATCTATCGATGAAAGTAGAGATCTATCGATGTTTTCCACTTCTTTCACACATCTGATTTTAGCAGCTTCTTTTTTTCTCCTTGTATATTTTTATTTATCTTAATTTATACCGTATGTATATATCTGTTCTTTATCTTTATTTTCCTGGCGACTGCTCGTCTTATCCTCAGTATATGTTAAACAATTGCCTTCCTTACATAGAAAATACTCGTTTAGCTGAAATCACTATCAATAATCTGCCCCACTTTTTATCTGGACCTAAGCCTAAACGTTGATTCCACGAACTAAGCTTTTTGCTTAGAACTGTCGCCTATGCAACTCCGTTGTGCTTTCCTGCTTCCCAGCTGACTACAATATCGTCGTTCTCAAGCCCAAAACATAAACGCTCTCTGTAAATCTCTGCTACAAACGATTACTACGCTATTGCCCCAATGACTACTGTATTCTCATAGACCCTTATCCTCAAGATAAGAGATGACTTCTTTTGGAATTGTGTTCCTCTTTGCGTGTATAGACATTGTTTTTTAATAATTATTTGTAATATTCGAACCATCCGAAATTTCTAATAAAGAGTGTCAGAAAAAAAATTACAGCTATCATAAATACTTTTAACTTGGTCACCTGCGTTGTATTACGTGTCCTTTTTAGCTAACAGATTTTCGGTATGGTAGACATTTATTACAGAACCTACTACATCGCCCTATATTACTTCGATTAGTAAGGAAGCAATGTTCACCTATGTAAATAACCAAGCTGTGGTGCTAGCATGACGTCACAGCTGGGTCGTCGAAAATAAAAGAAAAGCACGTGGGCGTGCGTCAGTGACTGCCTTTTAACCTTCCAGTAAGTGCAACATGAACTTTTTAAGCACGTATAAGCGAAAAAGAAACTGTTAAGAAGATGCAATGTTCGTTATTCTTCCAAACGATTTTTAAAGATAATCGGCTAACTGAAAACTGTTACAGTAATTACGAACATGCTTCAGAATAAAAAAAATATTAATTACAGAAGGAAAAACAGAAATTTCACAACAAACTGTTGGTTTTGAACATTTGTGTCTATGGCTTTTTTTGATAAATCGATTCATAATAAATACACTTCTCTTTTCAATAGAAAAAATGTGTCGCATTTTTCCTTCAATTCATTGCGATATTGATAGCCAAGGTCGGATTCGCGTTTAAATGTAACTGCCACGTTCCAGATGTTCGCTAACCTTCGAGCGATTGTTGGTCTCCCGACAAAAGGAGGATGGGCCTGTAAAATAATCCTTGTCCGTTCCTATGTCCACACTTATCTCAATATCTACGCCTTGGTGTTTTTTGATATTTTGCACAAACATTAAACATGATATGAGTAAAAAAGTAACAGAATGGTTTTCCGGGAAAACTCCGGTTGCGCCCCCAAGGTGTGTCTTTCAGGTTTAAATGGCGAAAATTTAATCTTTAGTGCTTATTAAAAATAATTGATGCCTTGTATTTTTATAAAACTCTTGAAAAGTTGTAATTAACTTATTTCTATATAATGTGTTTGTCTATACTTCACGATAACTCATTGGTGTGTCCCTGAGACTTTTTTAGGGCTTATAAAACACTCCGTTTTGGGAGTATTTTACCATATTTTCCAATATTTTCAGTGCATATCTATTTAGCAGTTTTGCATGGTGTCGAACTCAAATTTACATATGATAACGTCTTGAGGACATTGGGGCTAAATGGGGGGGATTATTACCTTAGTCATTTTTTTTTGCCATGATGTAGAACTCAAATTTACATATGTAAAGGGCTTAAACGGCACTAATTTTTTTTTTTCGTTTTCACCAGGATTTGACGTCCCTGGGGACTTTGGTGGCTAAATTGGGGGGGGGGGTGAACTTAGTCATTCTTGTGCCTCGTTCACTGTACACTCACAGGGGATCATGTATGCTTCACATGTTTACTAATTAAATCACAGAAGATGTAAAAATTTGGAAATATGTTCATTATTATTTCTGTGACACGTTCTTTAATATGGGATATTTTCTTTATCTATTCCGGTCCTCTTTTTTTCTATATTCTTCAATATAGCTAATGACAGCTGGCACCATTGATTCATCTGTCTAGTTAAGAATATGATATTCAATACATATTTAAAAAAAAACGGGGGGGATACGACGTCATCGGAAAATTATATTTTTTTTAGTAAAAAGAAACATACTAAGAAACAAATGGTGAAATTATTTTTAAATTATATTCAAGAAAATGAATATTGAAAAGCAAACTAATACTATATTTCTTCTTTCCCCTGGCATGTCACAGTGTTAATTAAAACTGATGAGAATACATATTTACATAATTAGATATCAGTATTTGTTTAATGCAATAAACATTGGCAGTAACTTAAATACGTTACTTTCAGTTTAAACATAGGTTATCCTTTTGAATTTTAAGGGTTGGACTACAGAAGTTGCTCAACCTAATCTCCTCAACATTGGTTTCAGCAGAAATATGCATTAGTTTCGGTATTTTGTTCATATTGAATTTTCCTGTGAATTAAACGCAACGTTATAGACCTATCGTTCTTAATAAATTCACTAAAATATCGATTATCATTGATATTACAATAACATTTTTAACCGAATATATTATTGATTAATAGTAGTTTCTACGTCGAAAAATTGTTATTGCTAGATTAACCTTCCTCGAAGACCACTGCCTTTTCTTAGAAATCGGTGACAACAACTTGTCGAAAATAATGAATCGCTGTCAACATCGATCGCCATTGATCTACAAAATCAATAAGAACCGTTTCTAAAACTCCTGTGAATTAACGGTCATAAGTTTTATTTCCACCATATTGACTCGAAGTTTTTTTACTTCCATACTTATTTTCCTTGCGTTGTAACTTTGCATATATTTCTTTCTCCTTTTTTTAATGAAAATACTTCCATACGAGGCATGATGTTACTTTTTTTAAGAAATAAAAAGAAAAGAAAAACATGCTACTTCAAATATAAATACTAACTGTTAGATGAGTTGATTTAGACACAGAAAACATAAAGTATTTCCCTTTTGTCAGAGACATCGCTTAATGGGAGGCGTAATAGATAAAGTAAAAAGAATCAAGAATAATGGAGTTTGTCTGTAGTTTAATTCGTATGATAAAATACAAGATATGGACTTTTAATATTAAAAAAGACATTTAATTGTGTAGTTTAATAAAGTCTTTTTTTTAAATATAATATGTGTTTTATGAATATTTTAGTTGTTATTTAATGCCAATATGCACGACTGGAAACGATTGATTCATCATAATTACTAACTTATCATTTCTTAAAACTTTGGAATACCTTTTGTATTGCATATTCATATGTTGATGGCTAGTTAATATATATATATATATATATTATATATATATATTATATATATAATTTTTTAATTTTTTATTGAGCCCATAATAAATTTACATTATTGTTTTCCCCTAAGTATTTTCAAAATTTAACGTCTACTTTTCTTTCTTTCTTTTTTCTTTTTTCAAAAAGTACCTAATAGAAGCTCATTAGCGTCTCTTCACAACTGAAATTCTACTACAAAACCTCCTCACACTACCACACGACCTCCCCCCATCTATTTAATAACCCCCTTCCAATAACTTTATATCCATTTCTGTAAGTTTAAATTTCAGTCCACCTATAAATTCCGATCAAATTGGTACTCTACCCCATCTCTTGGGATGAAAGTCCAATGGAAACAATAATGTAAATTTAATGTGGGCTCAATAAAAAATTAAAAATTATATACCGCTCTATTAACATATCGAGCACTTTTTATCGTTTTTTTTTTACCTTATTTTCCTTGAAAAGAAATATATATATATATATATATATATATATATATATATGTATATATATATATGCGTGTGTGTGTCTTAGAAGTTTTTAACCTTTAAAACAATACAAAAAAGTATTTTTTTTATCATTTGTTAGAAAACTGTTAAGTCAGTAAGTTATTTAATAACCTGCAATCACTGCATCAACTTGCTCTCTCGAATTAAATATAGTGCCAATGTAATTTAAGGGATCATTAGTTGTTTTACATGAAGCACCGTTTCGAGGATGTAAAAACAAAACAGTTTATTAAATCATGGCTCTCAAGAGTGTTCATCAAATACCACCTCCCTTAATCTTAAGAAGAAGATATGTTACAAATTTGATATGTATTTTCCCATTCGTAATAAATGTAGCTTACCTATTCATGTTATAAAAATGAATTTCTTACCTGTGAGATTCATCTGTTTCCAAATTCAAAATGTCTTGTATTTATAAGATTAGGATTAATCCATTTGACTACGTATCATCCGCACTATGATTAGTATTTTGTATATTTACATTCTTATTTATTGAGAATTAAATATATATAACGGTTAAAATATTTATAAATATAAACATTTTTTTTTAAATACATTTTATAAATTACTAATATAGTTTCGGATTTCCTTTATTAATACATTCCGGTTAATTTTATACGATTCGAAAGCATCAGAATAACGAACAAATGCTTTATTTGACCGTTTAAATATTTTAGTTTTATCCCCACCTTGCTTTATCATCCGTATTA
This sequence comes from Euprymna scolopes, assembly GCF_053919585.1. Classification (NCBI taxonomy): domain Eukaryota; kingdom Metazoa; phylum Mollusca; class Cephalopoda; order Sepiida; family Sepiolidae; genus Euprymna; species Euprymna scolopes. The sequence goes on along the minus strand of NC_136512.1, from coordinate 61,959,070 downwards.
CTAAGCTAGAACATAGTGCTATAAAATCTATTAGTTTTAAAGTAACCACGAGCTATTCTCAAAAACTCTGACATAATGTTACTATAAAACATAAAAACATGGCAGATACTATATTTATGAGGCATACAGAACATTTGAAAGGGAAAATAATTTCTTTTATAAAATATTTTATTAAAAAAAATCCCATCCTCAATTTTTTAATCTAAATCCAGAAATGTAGCCTGTTGCCCTCTGTGTTCACAATTCAATTTTGCCTCCCTTGGATATATAAGATGCATATGTTTTTCGAATTCATCGTTATCGTTTGTATATATAAGATCATCTATAAATCTCCTACACGCATGAACATAATATATTTTTGATATATCATTTTTATTTGTGATCACACACACACACACACAGACACAGACACACACACACATATATATATATATATATGTGTGTGTATATATATATATATATATATATATATATATACTCGAGTCTATGTAAATAGTGATTGGCTCAAAATTGTGCAGGATCCCATCCCATTGGGATACCTATCGTTTGGAGTAATACTTTCTTTCCTATTTTAAAATAACATTCTTTAATAAGATGACTTATAAGTATTTTAAAATTATTTTTAGAAACACATCTTTTGCTATTTGTATTTTTACACCAGAAAGCTTTAGAGTTTAAAAAGTCTATAGATTTGCCTTTGCCACCTTCAAAAGCTAAATCCACAGTATCATTTAATTCTTTTCTAAGTTTTCCATGTGGAATTTTAGTATACAGCGTACTAAAATAATAGGTCGGTATAGATTTTGCTCTTATTCTGGTGTTTATTGTATCTAATTTTTATTTTCCTGGCTGTGAATTATTTACCACCCATAATAGATTAATATTACTATAGAATTTTCTTTTCTGGTGGAAATTATTTATTTGATCTATCCTTAATTTAAATATTTTAGATACAGCGTTACTTAAAGTTTTAGTAATGCACACCTTTGAACCTACAAAAAACCTAGCACTTACTGGATTTGTTGTGCACTGTATCTTATCAATACATACATGAATTTTTTTTCTTGTATCCGTAATCCTAATTTTTCACTAATAATACTATAATTTAGAATAATGCTATCTAACTTAATATTATTATTTATAGGTATCTGAAACGTTACCTATAATTCATACTTCTATCAATATACGTTGTGCCTAATTTGCCCGGTGGGGGAGCACATACACCCCCTTTTCTTGGCCTTTTGGACAAGATCAAAGCATTGTATCTGTACTTATTACATGCTGCACTTATGTTTGTAACTTTGTTATATAAAGTGGGTGATCAATTTTCTGTATTAATTTAATGTAAAATGATCACCCACTTTACAACCAGTCTGTCTCAAAGCAATTCAATCTTTCTCCAGATCATTTAAGTTGTTTTTGAAGGATTTCTATTATTTTTAAGCATTCAAGTCCTTCTTATAGTCATTAAATTCATCCTTAAGTTAAAGTCATTCTAAGTCATTTACTTTTTATTTATTTAAGTCGTTTCAGCCAATTTTTCGGTCATTTTTGTTAATCTTCATGCCAATCCGACATTCACGCATTTGTTCATTACATGAGAGCACGCGACTAATGGCTATCGACCTTGTTTTGTAAATTTATCACTTGGTTGTAAGACAACACATGTAAGTAGAAAACGTTGGCGGCTATGACGAGTTTCTTTTTTTTACACTCGAACAGTACGTTAGAATATTGGCCCACCAAATGGAAAAGATGGATCTTAAGTGACACAAACAAAAATTATTCTTGTTGTTAACCGAAGCATCAATTTAATAAACACCACATGTTAATAATATTGTTTGGTAAAAAGTTTACATTTATAATCTAGACAACGATGTAAAAATGTCAACAATCTCACGATTAACATGTGAAGCACGCACCCCCCCCCCGTGATTGCACAGGGAACGAGGCATAAATAATTACTAAATTCAGCATCCCCCCATTTCGCCTCCAAACTTCCCGAGAGGACATCAAATCCTGGTGAAAATAAATAAACGGTGAAGTTTTAGGCATTAACATACGTTAAATTGATTTCTGTACCATGCAAAAAAAGAAATGACTAAGTCCATTATTAGAACCCCCCTACTTAGCCCCCAACCCCCCCAAGGCCCTAACATATTTAAATTTGAGTTCAGTACCATGCCTACACAGAACATTTTAGATAAATATGGTAAAATAGTCCCAAAAATCAAATGTTTTTTCTATCCCTATGAGGGTCCCTGAAGCACACCCAAGAGTTACCGCGAAGTATAGACAAACAAAATTATATAGACATCAATTAGTTACACATTTTCGGAAAGTTTTATTAAAATCCAATGCATCATTTTTTTTTTAATAAGCAAAAAAGTGTCAATTTTAGCGATTTTAAACCGAAAGCCACCCCTAGGGGAGCAATCGGAATTTTCCCGGAACATCCGTTCTACTAGTTTTTACTCATGTCATGTTTAATGTTTGTACAAAATTTCAAAAAAATTCCAAGGAGTAATGAAGAAAAGTGCGGACAGACGAACGGAAGAACGGACATGGGTGTTTTTTTTCCTTTTGTCGGGCGGACCAAAAAAGGATTCTAGTCATAATGTTTCTAAAAACTATGCAATTACAAATATTTTGCATTATAATATATCGAACAGTGCATAATGGGCCCTGATTAATATATTTGATAATTTGGTTTTAAATATCGTCAGACTAATTCGAAAATAACGACACAAAGTGTATTCTGGAGAAACTGTTCATGAAAAAGCGTAAATAAATTAAAACGGGAATTAAAAAAAATGTCACCACATTAACAGTTAATTTTTTTCAATGTGAGAAAATACTGACGATTTGATATATATATATTGATGATAATTATACGTTTTACACTATGAGAATATGCGACAATTAAAACGAATATTTCCAAAGATATAAGGCAATCTATTTTTTCTCATTTAGTTGTCGATGTGACGGGAGAATTTTAAGATTAATGTGGATTAACAGCGATAAAGTTTACTCATTTTTCCTTGGCTTCTAACTTAATAGATGCACTGTGCTTAAGCTGTTTTCAGGAATGCCAGCAACCACTGTAAAAGAGTAATAAAAAATGCAAGAGAGCTATACGCTCAGTCTGTTAAATGCAAACTAGCTGAGCAGCGGCTTGATTCCCACCAGTTCTGGCAAATAACAAATAGGATCCTGAACAGAAGTGTGCGTTCTATCCCAACCATTATCAATGGAACAGAGGTAATCTCGTCAGCTTCAGACAAGCCAAACTATTTGCCACGAATGTGCAGCTAATTCTACCCCATGCATCTCCGCATATTTCCTCGTATAACACAGAACACGATATGTAACATACAAATACCTGCGCATGTGGTCGCCAAGCTAATCAAGCACCTTTATTCCAGTAAAGCAACGTGCTTTGTCGGCATCCCACTTATAGTGATAAAAAAGCTTCAACCAAACGTTTTCCCACTTACTAAACTATTTAAGCGTTGCCTTAAAGAGAAGTGCTTTCCAACACACTGGAACACCTCATCAGTATGCCCTGTATTTAAGAACTCATGTGATAAGTCATCTCCCTCTCAGTACATACGAACAGGTCTCCTGTGTGCCATGAGTAAGTTGCTGGAATCCATATTAAATAGAAAAATAGTCAATCACCTTAGCAGAAATAACATTCTCAGTGACACGCAATATGGTTTCCGTTCTGAAAGATCTACCGCAGATGTGCTAACGGTCATATCACATAGGGTTAGTAAATCTCTTGACAAAGGCTTCCTTTCTAGAGCAATTGCTCTTGACATACCAAAGGCCTTCGACAAGGTATGGCATAAAGGCCTACTTCACAAGATTTCGAGCTACGGTATACCTGGAAATGTTCTCTCTATAATTAAATCATTTCTCTCTGATAGGATCATAAGAGTAATGGTGGATGGACAAAAACCAAAGGCCTGCAGTATTAATGCTGGAGTCCTTCAAGGGTCCATCCTGGGCCCAACTCTCTTCCTGATCTACATCAATCATCTCCCTAAACGCATACTGAAATCATTCGTTGACAGCTATGCTGATGACACGACTATCTAGGGAAACACACCAAAGGCTGTAAATGACTAAGCTCTCTCTGATTCTCTCTCCTCTGATCTTTAACGCGTGGTAAAATGGGGGAAGAGGTGGTTGGCCACTTTTAATACATCCAAACCCAAACTCCTATTTTTACATCATCAACGCTCTGATCCCCATCTCGGATCAATGTAAATGGATGGATCACGTCTAGGAGAAGCCGCATGTTTTGACAAGCTTCTGGGCTTGACCTTCACTACTGATCTGAAATGGAACACGTACATCAAGTCGCTGGAAAGTCGGTGGGATACTTCTACTGCTCCAGAAGATATCTTACTTATGATGCAATTTTCTATCTATATAAAAGCCAAGTACGTCCAAGGATGGAATACTGCAGCCATATCTGGGCAGGAGCTGCTAAAAACAACCTATCCTGCCTTGGCAGAGTACAAAATAGACATCGTTGCTTAATGGGGGTGCCCTTTTCTCTTCCCTGCAACCTCTCTCCCACAGAAGAGACGTTGCGAACCTATCATATGTTTATCGTTTTTTCCATGGCAGGTGCTCGTCTGAACTCTTATCTCTGCCCCCCTCGCCAATATCTTACAAAAAAACACCGTCTAGCTGAATCTACTGTCAAAAACTTTCCCCACTCTTTATCTATGCCTAAATCAAAAAGTAGATTCCATGAACAAAGTTCCTTTCTTAGAACTGCACGCCTTTGGAACTCTGTTCCGTCTGCCTGATTCCCACCTGACTACAACCTGGATGTCTTCAAGTACAACGTAAACAAATCCCTGATTAACCGCCCCCTTAAGTTGACACTTTATTAAATCTCCACACTAACGTACTGTACTTACAATAACCCTTATCCCTGAGTGGCTTCCGTGCCTTAATAACTGGTGACGACCTTGTAAAAAAATGTATGGCATAATCACGTTAGCACTCCGGTTTCTGTTGGATCATGGAGTTTAAGCATCGTTGAACTCGGTCAGTACGTAATGGGTGACCGTTTGGGACTTCCAGGTGCTGTGTGTGCTCTCTGGTATCTCGGCATTGTTTCCAGTCATCCTACTCGCCACTGGACTCAAACAGTAACGATTCAGGAGATGTGTGGTTGAGGATTGCCCAACCCTTTTCTCGCTATTACATGTGTAGCTGCCCATACAGGGGGCATCCTTTGTCCTTCGAGACTGAATGGAAGTTGGCTCATCAAACCGACTTTGCAGCTAGAAGGTTCACTGTAAAAATAAATAGGTTGCTAACTTTTCGGATATTACGTTTCGAAATTTTTTAGATACAAATTTGTTATTCGTATTATTTGGATTCTGATGACTATTGTTCTCATTTTCTCAACGAACTGTCCGTTGATGTAACCTATTACACCATTCTGTCGAAGTCGGGGAATGTTCTACCTCAATATCTGACGGATTTTCGAATGTACTTCATGAGGGTATCATTCCCTCGTTCCATCAGACATCGAGTTTCTAAGTTATACACAATTATATATTTTCGGTTCTCTCACACTGACAACTGAACATACAACCGTTCAGCAGAATATCACTTTTACAATGGATTTTCCAAATACGGGTCCTTGCGGACAGATCCGTCAGTTCGACAGCAACATTACAGAGTTCGACAAGATACACCTGACGAACTTCGATGGTCCAATCGACCGTAAATTTGTGAAAATTACATTGATGATGAAAGCAGTAGCTAAAAGAATCGAAATAATACAATTATATCTGAAGAATTAACCGTGTTTCAACCTATTCTTCTCCGCCTACGAGAATATTAAATATTAACCAGATATACGTATAAGTATATAAATAATTAACTCTCCCCTCCACCACCACCATCAATAAAAATCACAAGATGAGACTCAGAATACGCAGTTTTATAAGAGGGGAAAATAGCTAGTTTTTCTGTAATTTAAAAGCTTCTGTAATCATATAAATTATATGTATGGTTCCAAGTGACAAATAAACATAAAAGACACAATACTGAAACAGTTACGTAAAAGATTCAGAAGATAAATATTTAAAGAAAAAAATAACACGAGTAAAAATGCAAAATCATCGATAAATACATAGCAGGAAGAAAGGCTCTAGCGGAAACGGGGAAAAAATGGAAAGTTCCAAAGATTAGAACGAAGATAACGAAACAGTTTCACTGTTTTTTTTTCTTTTATTTCCGTTTACATACCTATTTTATCGACGTTCGAATGCATCGATGTAAACAACACAATTGCCGGTAATTATCAAAGGTTAGAAAAACTCAAACAGGAATCGGTGCAACTTGTTTTTATCAATTTCTTTGATATAATTTTTGGTCCGACAATTCTGGAGTTGCGTGATTTATTGGCATTTGGTGTCAAATAGGAATGGATCGTTTTGCAATGCACATTATATCATTTGGATCAAAAGAAAAAATAGAAGCAATTGTATGCGATTTATTTGATGCGTTGGCAAAACAACACTGAACTCATCTCGATGATAATGTTGTTTGTATTATGATAATAAATGAAAAATGCATTTCCTTAGCGAAAAATAAATAGGGATTTTTTTAAAAATCAACAATGAAACAAACATGATTAGCGTAAATACGTAATGCAGAACATTTTACAGCTTCGATATATATATAGATAGATAGCTACATCTAAAATATTTCGTGGCGTAAATGCTGGTAATTTTACATGGAAGAGATCAGGATTTATATTAATACACACACACGCACGCACGCACACACACACACACACAAACACACACATATATATATATCTGATGGATAACCATATTTTAAAAATGATATTTGAAAAATAATACATATGCCGCACCCCATTTGGGTGTACCAAATTGGTCAAATGGAAAATTATTCCCCACTAGCATTTAGGTAGAAATGCACTTTCGTAAATTCATTTAAATAAGTATCGAAAAAACAAAAACAAATAATATGTATATATATATATATATATATATATATATATATATATATATATATAAATGGACATGTATAAAAAGGAATACAAAAAGTATAACAGAGTATAACTTTTCTTTATTCGTTTTCAATTGCGTGGAATACAAAATAAAATTATGAAAAAAAATTACTAAAAAATTTTGCAGGTACATATTTTCGACCGATCCTTCAGTCTTCATTGGGGTAGTGAAAGTATGAGCATGTACGGGGAAAATGGGAATGGTAAAGGAAGGAAGGAAGAAGTGAATGAGAAGGAGGTATAGTCAATGAGAAGGTGCCGCGTCAGTTTTTAATATATACACATATAAGTACGCACATACATACATGCATACAGTAAATATACACATATAAACGAAAAATTAAGAATTAAACAGTACATAAAAATGAGAAACACGCCTTTAACTGCCCAATCTTTTGAATTCTAACAATATTATTTATTCCAAGAGAGAACAAGAATTCAAAGGATATAAGACGTTATGAGGGGAAACGCTATGATGCTCATTTGTAAATCAACGGCTATTTCTCGTTCAAAAAAGAACGAAAACGTCGTTTCAAAATTTCAAGGTTTTAAGACAGAAACGAAACGCTACTTTTTATTAATTGATATATTAGTATGTGCATACACATACGTATACAAACAAATACTCACATGTACAAATATATACATATATATGAATATATGCATACATAAATGTATGCACATGCACATATACTAACAGATACACATGCACATACATAAATGTTTGCGCATATATGTAAACGTAGATACAGCTATACATATATACACAAGTTTACATAAACGAATGTAGGGAGAGAGAGGGAGAGGGGAAGAGAGGGACGGGAAAATAAGTATTGGTGTGCGAGAAATACATACATATATATGCATATACGGTAATATGAAGAAAATTAACACGTAAAGAAAATGTGTTTTGAGAAAACACGTACACGTACATGCACACAGATACACATATATCAACATATACATACGTACATATATATATACATATACATACACGTACATATGCATATATACACATATACTGACGTGTATATACACTTTCAGGTACATATACACATAGACTCGCATAAATACATACATGTATGCGTACATAATACGCGCACGCGTACACATCCAATGTGTATGAGTGTATAAAGTAAGAAAAAATTAGGGAAAATGTGAATTTTCGGAAAGAAGTAAAAATAAAAAAGGAAAAAAAAAGTTTATCCCATCTCACCGTGTATTTTAGTCCAAAGAAAATTTTTATAGAATATCTTTGTAGTTATAAAAAATTGTAGTCACTGAGTAGTCCTAGGTTTACTTAACGCCTGAAGTGTGCGTGTTGAGTTTTAGAATTAATATTTTTTTATATGTTCTTCTCTGGTGTTGTGTAATAAAATTGGATGCTATGAGGATGTACCTGATGTTGTCTATTGTGTGGTTAGGTAAATTATAGTGGATAACTACTGGATGCTGTGTAGATTTATCTCTAATGGTATGTTTGTGGTTATCAAGGCGTAGGCAGAATTCCATGCCTGTTTCCCCCACGTAATTGCCTTTTGTGCATTTTGTGCAGTATAACAGATATATTACATTTGAGCGATTGCAATTTAGAGGGGGAAGTTTGAGATGGGTGTTTGTGTCTGGAGGGGTGAATGTGCTGTTGGTGTAAATCTGTGTACATATTAGACATCTGGGCTTATTGCTAGGTTTGTTTCCTTGAGATGGAAGGGTGCGGTTAATCCGAGTCGATGTTAGTAAGGAATGTAAGTTGGGGAGCTGTCGTTTGGCACAAATGGGTGGTTTATTGTATATTGTGTTGAGTGTGGGGTCATGTTGTAATTGTTTGAAAATCTGTTTCATGGAGTTGTATAAATGTTATGTGTTATTATTAAAGTGAAATACCATAGGTATTTGTGTGGATGTTTTGTTGTTTTTGTATGTTAGTAGGATGTGTCTGCTAATGTGTGATGCTCAGTTGATGGCTTCTTTTAATATTTTGAATGAATAGTTTCTGTGAAGACAGTTATTGATTAAGATGCCTACCTCTACGTCATAATCGCATGGGTCTGTGCATATTCTTTTAATGCGAAGGCATTGACTGTATACGATTTATTTTTTCGTTGTAATTGGGTGACACCTTTCGAAATATAGGTAATTGTGTCTAACGGTCGGTTTTGTGTGTAGAGATGTGGTGATATGATTATTTGAAATATTATCAGAACGTGTAAAGATGTGATGTGTGTGGTTGAGTGTCCAATCGTGAATTTTATACTATTATGGCAGTAGTTTATATGCTGGAAGAAGTAAATCAATGTCTTTTTAGCGTGTGGCCAAATGACAAAGAGGTCGTCTATATATCTGTAATAGTGTGTCGGTTTGAGGTGGTGCGTGTGTATGTATTTTTGTTCGAATGTGTGCATGAAGACGGTGGCATAGCTGGGAGTCATTCTAGTTCCCATGGGTGTGCCTTTTATTTGTAAAAAGTGTTTGTTGTTGAATGTAAAACTGTTGTGTTAGAATGTATATAATGTTTCATATGTTTGTGATATGGGTGTCTTGTAAAAAACTTCTGCACGCGGATATTCTTTCCTCATGTGGAATATTCGAGTAGAGAGAGAAAACATCCATCGTGACGAGTAGTGTATTGTCTGGTAAGTTACAGATGTCGCGTAGGATCTGTATGAAGTTTATCGTTTCTTTAATATAACTGGGTATGTTTGGCATCAATGGGTTGAGGATGCTGTCAATGTATCCCGAAATCTTCTCTGTGTGGGTGCCGATGCCCGAGATGATAGGTCTGCCAGGTGGATGGATTTGAAGAGTCTTAGCTATGTTGTATATGTCTGTAGGTTCGGTAATCGATGCCTCAGTGTTTCCCCTGTCTTCAAATGGGAGGTGTGCGAGTATGTTGCTGACTATATTCGGGAGTATATGAAGTTTAGAGATAGTGTAAAAGACAGCCGGATTTTGATGTTCTGGTACTAATTTTTCAACCGTAGTCCTAATGGTTAGGTATAGACCGCTGATTAGGGTGTTTAGTTCTGATTTGAATATGCTGCTCGGATAACTGGGGAGTGGTTTGTAGAATTCTCTGTTCGCTAGCTCTGTGTTTATTTCTGTTATGTAATCATTTCTGTTCATGGCAGTGATAGCTCCTACCTTATCTGTTGGTGTTATGGTGATGAGATTATTATTCTGTAATGATATTTTGGCCTGTTGTTCGTCTTTGTCATATTATGATAGGTTTCCTTGTGCAGTTTGGCTATGATGAACTTGTCTAAATGTTTTTTTTATTGTGTTGTTGTGTGCGTCTAAATTTAGGTTGCGTCCATTGGGATGTGCCCAATGTTTATATTTTGAATCCTTTGCAGGTTTATTTGTGGTGAAATAGGTGTCTGCTTGCTTGTTGTTATTATGGAAGTATTCCCTTAATTTTATTTTTCGGATATAGTCCTCCATGTCATAGCATATGTCCACCGGATTCAGGTTTTTGGATGGGCAGAATGAGAGTCCTTTGGCTAATAGCCTGGTTTCATTTTCAGAAAGTTGGTGGTCCGATGAGTTGGCAATGTTGGTGCACTGCGATTTTTCGGGGGATACATTGCGTGTTATTATTTTTTAGAGATCTACTGATGGTGTTTGGGTTTTGTTGGTTGTAGATATGTTTTAACACTTGATCTGTGTTAATTAATGTGTTGAGTTTCCGTTGTTTGAATTGTAAACATTGGCAGAAATATTTAGAGTAGATTGTGCTATATATATATATATATATATATATAAAAATATATATATATATATATATATATATATATGTATATATATATATAATAGAAAGAAAATTAAAATTATAAGTTAAACTATAAGTATTCTTAGACTGAATACTCTAAAAAACAATTTTAGTTATGGTATTAAGTGGAACCGCAATTTATTGTAGTTATAAATTGCCAAGAAAAATAGTGAAAAATGTATGGCATGTAAAAACATATAAAAACAAACCGCGCATAATATTTCAGCTTGCATGAAAAATCTCTCAAGTTTAGTCGAAATGAGAAAATCGTTCTCTAGATAGAAAGGAGTCAAAAATTAACTTCTTAGATATATCACTTAGCCTAAAATCTGAAACCTAGAGCCAATATCATAAGCCAAAACTCAGACGCTTATATGTACACAGGTTATAAAAGCACACTAATTCAATAATTAAATCCATAATGGTATCAATCTTTATTAGAATCCCTAGGTTATCAGCTTACAAAAAGACCTTTGATTAAGACTCCGGGGTTTATAATAACGTCCTCAGAAAAAATAAAACATAACAATAAAACCAGGTAACTCGCCGATTACCTCATTATTTACGTATAACATGTCCATAACTAAAAGAAATCATAAATTTGCAAGTAATAGCAATAATAATGTCAACCATACCAACCACAAGCACACTAAAATAAACAGATTTTCCACTACAAAAGGACGGGGAGAAAAAAAATCTTTGGTTTAACCCTCTTTTCGGCTTGAATGTACAAACTAATATCCACAGGACTTCTTCAATATTGTCGAAAATACTTTTAGGTACGAATATAGGTATATCACATTGTTACGCAAAAAAATTATCACTATATCATACGCTACATTGTCTAATTTAGCCCAGACAATCATAGCCTCTATGTAAAAGAAAATGAAACATTCCCAATCAGTTCTTTTCTCTTTGCCAAGAAAACCAAATTTAATTGCCAAAAATAGAAGAATACCCTCTCGATTATAATTGTATCCATAAAAATATGATTTATTCGTATATTGTAACTGATACATCATTTAAATCCTAAAAACAAACACCATTAATATTTCTCTACAACAAACTCTTGGTCAATCAAATGGCAATGAAATTGAACATCGTCCTCCTCTAATAAGGTTTATAAATAGCATTACTAACAATATAAATAGTGATAACAACTCCCATGTGTGTGTGTATGTATATGATCTATGCATATATATATATATGCATACACATACATATATACATATATATATATATATATATATATATATACAAAGAGAGCAGGTGGGGGAGGGAGGTGTAAATATGTATTACACTCACATAGATGTACATATGTTCAAGTCATGCAGACAAACATATACAAATACATTACACTTCATGCGTTCATAGTAAGCAAAGCAGAAAATACTATTTGGACAAATATTAAATACATTTTCATAAAACCACAAGTTTATTTAATCGATCTGCCCATATGTTTGTATATTTGTTTAATATATATATATATATATATATATATATATATATATATATATATATATATATATATATATATATATATATACTATAAATTAACCCGGCGCAACCCGGTATTAGATGTACTTTTAAATTCCCTTAAACAATTAAGTTAATAAAACGGACAGAACTGAGTCAGATGCATGCGTGTATTATGTTTTAATCTAAATATTTCACTTCTTGTAAGCAAAGATATTCGAGCTGAGATCTAAACAAAAAACTAACGACAATTTGTTAAGAACGATAACTATTAGACAACCTGGCTCTTTAAAAAGTGTTTTTAACCACCTGACACAGTTTACGAACAGATAAAAGTCGGATGAACACGAAACTACAAATGCTTTAATTTTGACATATAACAGTCTTTTTTTTCCAGACGAAAACAGATTAAAAAGTTTTCCACGTGCCTGAATGAACTTTATTTATTTCTAGTTTTTAGATGAAAAATCGTTGAGTATATCATAGCAAATTTAAATAGAATTATATGGTGAAATAACTTAGATGCAATTTTAGTTAGATACTCTAGCAAAATTTAAGCATTCCGCGGACTAAAGAGACACCAGATCTATTATAATTTCTGCGATGACGAATCGTGGGTGATCTTAGACAATTCAAAAATTGCAAGAAATGTTTCAATACCTTTTTCTATTGTAAATAGATTGGTCGTACAATTCCAAGACAGGAGAAAGTGTGCACCAAACCTCATCAGGTTACGGACCTTATAAAAAAGTAGTGCTGAAGAGGATCTTCATCCAAAGCCTCCGATATTGCAACACAAGCTGGTGTCCGTCCCAAACAGCTGTTAGCTATCTTCACAAGCTTGGCTACGATGATAGAGCTACGAGAAAGAAAACATATTTTCCTCTGCTAATAGCAAGCGCAGAAAAATTGGTTCTTGAGATAGTGATCAATGATGAGTAATGATTTTCGTTATTTAACAAGAGCTCTCCTAAAATAACTGCAGCCAAGGCTGAAACATGGGTATTGCTATAGGATGCAATTTGGTGCCTTCGTCAGGTTGTAACTGCGACGTATAGGAATAGTTGGCCGAAACGTTGTGAATAAACAAACCAATAAAAGATGAAAAACAACAACTAATAAAGATGAGAATAATAGTCCGAAATAAAAATAAATTAATATGTGTAATGCTCATCTCAAAAATGAATTTCCAATTAAGGAATAATATATATACAAATCGGTACGGACCCGACTATGGAAGATCAGATAATAAATAAACGTGGATTCATAAGATCAAAGAATGCAACCTTGATCGCCCTTCGGGGCCCGTGGCGCAGTTGCTAGAGACGTTGAATCTCTACAGTTCCAGATGAACATTGTCTGAAGATAGCGGTTTCAATCCCACCCAAAAGTGTGCCAGATGTTTACTTGGCCAAAATGTGGTGAGGCGACAACAACTACGGATGGAAGTGATGGCTTAGAATGCAGTTAGGAGATTCGAAGTTCCTATCCGTCGCGGTTACTATCTGACGAAGTTCAAATGAATAGTTAACCGAAACGTTGTGAATAAACAAACCAATAAAAGATGAAAAACAACAACTGATAAAGATGAGAATAATAGTCCGAAATAAAAATAAATTAATATGTATAATGCTTATCTCAAAAATGAATTTCCAATTAAGGAATAATATATGTAAATATATATGATTATATATGTGTATATAAATATCACAATTCATCTGACGTAAAGATATGAATGCCGACTGTAAATTAACATATAACATAAGTTTCGCTCAGTTTACAACACATCATTAACTATTCTATTTGAGGTAAGTAACAAACAAATGAACTGACGACGAAATTAAAGCTGGGAAGAAAAATATAGAAAATAGATGATGCAGACAAGATTTGATTTCACACTTCTAGAAAAATATGCAAATTTTAGTCACAGATATTTACGCTTTTATTTTGCTTTGCATCTATCAAATTTACGTCGTATTGGTATATATTAAATATCATAAACATTAGTTAGCAATCCTTGTCCATCCATGTGAATGACGACGTCTTCATCATTTTTTTTAATGACTTTGTGACTTCGTTGACGACTGTGAAGCCCGATAAGTGATCAACATGGCTTTGAAAGATAGAGCCCAGGAAGACAGGATTTAGGTTTTGTTCGTGAGTGGCCGCCGCAAGTCGGTGTCTTCGTGTGAGACACTAAGCAGCTGCTTGCTTATGCGTGTTGTTGAAAAAGGCCATCTCGCTTTCACATGCAGAGCGCCAATTGTCTCTGTTCGCTGCCAAATCTTCAAAAGATTTCCGGGGATGTTGCAGCGTTTGATGCAGTCTACATAGTGCTTCCTCAGGGTAGCCGGCGTTTCTTCGGTCGTGAGAGCTCTTCGAGATAGTCTTTTTGAGGGCATCATGATAATGTGGCCGAACCATGAAGCTGATGATGGATCAGGAGAGTTTCTAGAGAGACAACTCTTGCTCTCCTGCGAATCTCTGAATAGGGACACATTATGCCACAAATGGTGATTGAAGATTTGCTGTAGTCGTCTGATTGAAATACCATAAGTATATGCTTCTATAACCGAACTATTTTAAACACCTGTAAAACGATATTTCCTAGCCACATGTATTTCGGTCACGTCTTTAACTACGGTGACACTTATTTTGTCAATCAAATCCGCAAACGAAAAAACGTATGCTATTTGTAAACAGGTTTATTTTTTTAAATTCAATAAATTTCAAAGTTTAACAGAGATTATGATAAGTGAAAGCACCACGACTATATTAAAATAAGCAAATCCACTTTGATAACATAGTTAAGAAGAAATAATAGTGTTTAATTAGTACTGTCATGGTGCGCTCCTTCATCTAGTACATACACGATAAGTAAAACAACAAAAGTAAAAACTGCTTCTCTTTTATTAACGATTAGCGAGGGTACCCGGCGTTGCCCTGGTGTTTTGGGGGGTGTCAATGTAGGAGAGGGTGGCCCAGTTTTAATATTATAAAAAAAAACACGATGCTAAGAAAAATTGGAAAACGCAATACAAAGCAAAACAGCGAACAAACGTAAAAAAGGGGGGAAGGTGTAAAAGAGGAAAAAAGTTTAGGTAGAAAGAGAGGTTCGAACCTGAAAAATCGAGACAAAGGCGGAAAAAAAAACGCCCGACAGGTTAACCTTATGCAAAAGAAACATACACTTAATAACGGATAAAATTAAACCTTTAAAAACACTCGCAGTTGGTTGAAACTAACGCAAACGTTTTCTAGGTCAAACATGACGTCATTGTCGTAGTAGTAGGAGCAGAGAAAATGAAGGAGTGATTTTTTCGGCCCCCCACCCTGTAGAAAACTGATGATTTTAGGGTGAAGGAATTAATGTTTTTAGTCACTTTTTCGATATTTGACGGGCGAAGGTTGAAAGATTAAAATGATTCCTATCTGGCGAAAATCCGTGACCCTTGTCGAAAATTTTTGCCAGACATACAAACACACACACAAATACATGCATACATACATACACACATTTTCGCTTTTATATATATATATATATATATATATATATATATATATAGATAGATAGATAGATAGATAGATATAGATAACATTCCTAGTTGTCTCGTTGGTATTACTTTTTTCACCAGAAATAGAAAAATACAAAACCTCAGTGTCTTCTATACATTCTACCGGTTCCGTTTAAGAAACTTGATTGAAATTTCACATGGGTATTTCTTACAGTTGTTAATTAAGAAATTCCTGCAGAGAAACAGATAAAAGATATCTATGCATGGAGACGCATGTAGATACGTTAAACGTATCTTTTGTGGTTAACAGCAACAACAACAACAACAACGTATTTGCTTTAAGAAACTTCTATTTAACCTGCTCCAGCCATTTAGAACTTCAAAGTTGTAGATACAGGAAAGTGGTTATTCAAGCATAAACGAAGCATGCCGATACATTTTCTATTTCAAACGTCACTGAGACAAACAAACTACAGCGTTGCTTTAAAATGAAGTATGAGAGGCAGATAACTGTTGAACAAATCGTGTCAAAAAGAACAACGTTTTCATAGATGGTATTGAAGCATGTAAATAATGTGTTAACTCAGTGAATGTAGCGATACAAAACAAACTCCTCACAGACCAACGAACATTTTAATCAAAGTGACAGACATATACTTCGTAAATATATTTTGATACATACAAAATATAACACGATGAGGATAGATTTATGTCTGTTAGATAATGGCGTTCAACACTTAGCCCGCCACACTACAGCGTCTATTGTGGCTATATAATCTAAGGATGAAGTATTGCGGTCACATCTGGGCAGGAGGTGCTAGGAAGAACTTATCCTGCTGTGACAGAATTCAGAATAGAATTCGTAGCCTAGTGGGGGATTACATTTTCTGTCTCCTGCAACATCTTTCTCACAGAAGAGATGTTGCGAGCCTGTCTCCGTTTTATCGTTAATTTCATGGCAAGGGCTCATGTAAGCTTTAATCCATGGTCCCCCCTTCGCCAAACATTCAGGAAAAACATTCGTTTTGCTGTAAACATTATGAATACTTCCCCCACTCTTTATCTATGCCTAAACATAAACGACGATTCCATGCACAAATTTCTTTCTAAGAACTGAACACCTGTAGAACTCACTTCCGTTTACCTGCTTTCCAGCTCACTGCAATATGGTCGTTTTCATGTCCAATGTAAACAAGGTTTTGATGAGCCGTTCTCCTCTAGTAATCCAATTAACCAAATTTACATTTCTAACGATTGCTAAGATATTGCCCTTTTGACCACTGTACACTCTTTAACCCTTGTCCCGGTGTGGCCCCTGCGGCCTTATAAGTGGTGATTCCTTTGTAAAAAAAAAAAAAATCGAATTTTAGATTTGCAACTTCATCGGCGGTTTCGTGCAGATGTAATCAACTTTAGGGGTACTGGGGCGACAGGGGTTAACTATATCCACTCATGCCTGCGGGTACTCTTTTCCGTCCATCTTCGTTTTTTCTTCTTTTCTGATAATTGTATGTAGTTCTTTAACGTTGCTCACCAGGGTAAGAGACACTTGCGGTTGCGCATGTTGAAAGTATTCAGTCTACGTTCTTTGTATGAGTACAAAGTCCACTGAACCCTTACAAGTCAAGGTAAAATTTAATTTATTACCGTTTAGCATTAACAAAAACCCGATAGATGTTTCCAAGATATATTTTGGCGCATATACGCCTATCTTATCCGCGGAGACAACGATGAGAGTTCTATTTAAAAACTTTCCACAACCGGCTGAAAGAATGACTCTCTCATTTGATAGTAAGGGTTTACTATTAAATGATTTTCGGTTGTTTGTAACTTAGTATAGAATATATTATATTGTTAGTGTTAATTTTATTTAGAAGGACATATGCCTAGTTGATGAAAGTCACAGATTACAATAGCTGAATTGAATGTTATATTCAGGATAAAGTTGGTTTTATATAAAAGTTATTTACAAATAGTATTTAATAATTAAGTACAATTACTATCTGTGTTAGCTTGATCGTTTAGATTTTCTTACTAGTGTTGTGTGGTTGACGGACGACGCTAGAAAATATCGGATGTATTGCATTCGCACAAATTCAGGGTACGAGCAAAGCCAGATGTTTAGTTTCATTTTTGATAAAATTTTTAAAAAATCGACACTTGGATCAAAGAGTTGGAATTATTAAAAAATTACCTATAAAACGAAAAAAAATGAGGGGACATATATTAAATCCGGGGTGGAACGTTTACCGAGAACAATGAGCATTTTTTTGTGAACATCTACTTCTGATGTCTCGAATGTAAATATAAAGAGCAGGTAAAGAAGAAAACAACGAAAATACAGCTGAGCGACCTGAACAGTGAGTGACATTTTTGTCGTCGCCCTGCACCAACATTACATCATCTAACCCACATGCCGACCGAATTCTATCTTATCATCTCTTACCAGTTGAATTGTAACAAAACAGCATTGCATTCGCCTGTGTTCAGTTAAAAACATGTATATAATTTCGAACGCATTTGATCAAAGTGAAACCAATAAATTATATAATTTAAATGATTTAAGGTTCAAATGAATAGCTACGGTAGCAATCAAAATCCACGCTAATAAAGCTTAAATGTTACAACTGGTGAACTTCAAAAATGCAATCTGGACGTTACGACAGTGTAGAAGAACGAAAACAAAGCAATTATGTTCAAAATGCACTAAAAATTATGGAACACTTCAGAATGCTTTTGAATCATCTTGTATAAAGAGAGCATTAGTTGTTGATGACATAAGACCTTCAAGAAATATAATGAATCTGTGAGGATGCTGAGAGGTGTGAGAGAAGAAGAGAAATCAGAACAGCAAAGTTGATTGACCAAAATAAAGAATTTAATGGATAAAGACTGCCATGTTTCTATAAAAACAATAAGTGAATAGTTAGTGTCAGTGTGAAAATTGTACAAAAAATTATTCGCAAAAGAAAGAAATGCTGAATATCTGCGCATAGTTTATCCAGATAATGCAGTGCATACCTCCATGCTTTTCACAAACTATTTGAACGTGATTGGAATCAATATGGTCCCTCACCCTTCCTATAGTCCAGAGCTTGCTGCCTGTGACTTTCATTTTTCCCCTTAACTCAATAAAAAGCTTAGAGATTTTCATTTGGACACAATTGAGGAGAAGGAAGATGCTGCTAGTGGTTCATTGACACGCTCACACAATGGGGCTTTCATGGGGCCAACCAAAAGTTGTTGAAACGGTACCACAAGCGCATTGCAGCTGGGGAGGATTTTAGTACATCAATGTAAATATATATATATATATATATATATATATATATATATATATATATATATATATATGCATGTATGTATGAATAAAAGTCAATACGAAAAAGAGATAAATGTTTATATCATTTTTTATTTATTTCCTATATGTTGACATGTAGGAATACAAAAAGATTTTGAAAAAAAAAAAAAAAAAAGACAAGAAAAAGTCGGAAATATGTGATTTTGAAAGAACCATTATTGTTTTTTCTGTTTTTTTTTCAAAATCTTGTATTATATTTTTTTCCTCATCGTAAATATTCATATTTTCTCCGTTTATATTTTGTAAACGGACCGCATTGTTAAATCTTGTTTGTATTTTATCCTGTATACACCGGTATTTTCTTTGTTCATTTTATAGTCCATTATTTTGTTTCGCGTCTTCTGAATCAAATATGGTAACATAAACGATAATTACAAATGCACACTGAATATTAATAAAGAAAACATAAAAAATTATTTTGAATTTTTATAACCAGTCCTTCCAGACAAAAGAATGGCAGAATATGGGTAAATAAAAATATTTATATATAAACATACGATGGGCATAAATGCATAATTAAATGCTGGGAAATAAACACCACTTAAATTGTATATACAAAACCAAAATCAAAACCGCCGACTGATGCTTGGTATCTCATTAATTCTCCTGCCAACGTTTACTCGAAACTCATCATGACATAAATATTGCCCCACAACCTTCAATTATAATTGTAAACTGATGTTTATTGGTTTTCGCGGCAGCCATGTTACAAGTACATTTAGGCTTAAATATTGAGAACTGAATGTTAATAAATAAGACAGGCGGCACGTGTATACACACACACATACACAAATACACATATATCTACGTAAACATAACTATATATGTGCATATCTATATATGTGCATATCTATATATACTTATCTATACACACACAAACATATATATATATATATCTTAATAAACATATCTATATATGTCCATATTTATATATACTTATCTATACACACACACACACACACACACATATATATATATATATATATATATATATATATATATATATATATATATATATAAGCACCCTTGGACAGAGTTGTATTTTTCCGATTTTTCTGGATATTTTTTTAATTCTCGGAGCGTTTTTTTTTTTAATTTCAGCTGACATGTTGTTTATAATGTCCACACAAATTTGTGGTTTGCGATATTCTTTTTAAGTGCTTTCTATCGGTGAGTTTGATCTTCGTCCGAAGCAATCGTTGTTGTTGTTTATTGTTTTTCTTTTTCTTTGAGGCTTTGTGTATTTATAGTTTATAGATAAGAAAATCGAAATAAAAAAATAATAATAATTCGCGCATAAGAATCTTGCACACGATTATATAACTAATTAAAAATATACATTACTCCCCCCCGAAAGGAAACAAAAACCACAACACTCGCTCTTGACGACAATCGGATACAACGAGTGAAAACCTTTCAGAAGAAGACGGCTGAACAATAACTTTTGCGTGCCAGCTGAAATTTCAATATAAGGCAAATTGAAAAGATATCGGAGTAAACAATAACTCTCTCCTGTTCAATCAGACCCTCTTTAATAACGACTTCCTGTCAAAATATGCAAATCGATACACACACACAATCACATACACACACATACATACACACACACACACACACACACATATATATATATATATATATATATATATATATATATATATATATATATCCAACACCTCTTGTCTTAGTGGAGGGGAGACCAAAACTTGTGTTATAGTTTCAAATGATCGGAAATAACAGCAAGGAGAAACTTGATTTCAAATAATTCTCATATGTAATACCTTCTTATAAAACTACCTGGTGACTTAAGGATACTATGATTTTTACATTGCTTTTATAACTCTATTAAGTTTCACCTGCAATCTGGGACGTATTAATATATTTTCCTCGAATTTATTGTTTAACACTATCATCCCGTTCCCACACCTATTTCCCCTAAACCAACCATGCATTCCCATGATGAATAATACTCCATTTACGTCACAGCCAACTATCCCATCTAGCATAAGTAATCCTAGCTATTTAACTACGATCCCGTTTTTTTATTGTTTGCTTTTTCCTTAATCTCCATGTGCAAAACTTCATCTATCATTTTGTTATGTTTTATCGATGTAATCTTTATTGTGTATGTTTATCCTTATGTTTACCAAGCTTGAAATCACATTTTCCTTTATCTGAAATGTAATTATCTATTTTAACAATCTAAAGCAATATGATTCCAAATGTGTATATATATATATATATATATATATATATATATATATATATATATATATATATATATTAGCGGAGGTGGAACCCGGCGTTGCCCGTGTTTTTAGAGGCGTGTGTGGTTGGGGGAGTGGTTAAATGAAAACAAGGCAAAGTGATAACCCCGTTTAAATATTATGAAAACAAAAAATGTTAAAACAATTTAAATAATCGTGTAAACAAGAAAAAGAACCGAATAAAAAAATGAGCCTGATGCAATACGAACGGTGCGGCAGTGCCCGGGTGTTTGAAAAATCCCCCCAAAGTTTGAGGGCGGGAATCATTGAGGCGAAAGCGCCCTCAAAACTACATAAATTAATAAATAAAAAACGTGACGAATTAAGTAAAATTTAAGTAGGTCAAATATCAATTCCGCAGTGAAGTTTGTTTTGGTTTAGTTTCAGGAGTCCTGCATAACACTCGAATTCTAAAGGTTTTTTTTTTGTTTTCTCGAATTGTAAATGAATTTATTTGTCTTATTCTTAATTTAAGTGTAATGCAAGTGGATTCACGAAATCGTTGCATTTTTATTGCATTATTTTATACATAGCAAAGAATGAATTCTTTCTGTAAAATGAATGTTTAGTTGAAAGCACTAATAAATAAAGGTCATAGTTAGAGTTCATCGTTAGAGTCGTTAAAACCGGAAGTAAAGACCGCTTAGTCCCGCAGGTTGCCTCTTACATTAACTAAAAAAAAGCAAAACGAAAACAATAATAACAATCGCGTTTTCTTGTTCTTTTTTCTGTTTATTTTATTATGGGAAAATCAGAAAGCGTAGATCAGGGAAAAATATATTTTTAAAAATACAAAGCACAGCACAAATAACCTTGTACGATTAAAACCGGTGTTTCATCGTATTGTCCTTTGTGAACACATCCGCTGCGGTGTGAATGTAGAGCGAGGAAAGGGGAATCTAATAGAGAGAAAAGATGTTGCAACTTCCATTGAATATAACTGAGTTTGGCAGTGGACACTCACCGGAAAAATATAGGAATGCACCATTGTCGAGGAACCATACAGGTAATAGGCCTATAGCATGCCTCATATAATATGCTACAGGTTGTACGCATTGCGTTGCATGTAATTTCATGATTTTTAATCCAATTAAGGTCAAAGTCGGAGGGGAAAATGAGTTTATTTTATTCATATAGAGAAGAAGATATATATATATATATATATATGTATATATATATAGCCAACCAAATACAGTATTGTTTCACTGTATCTCGGCTCATCATTGCAGTTGGACAAGAAAGCTAATAGCTCTGCGTTGCACGGTCTAATAATACACTTAAACACATTTTTATTTATGCGGATTTCGTATGTATTATTATTATTCAATCAGTCCTCTATTTAGTATTATATATCACGAGGAATAATTTGCCCGGTGGATTAATCAACAAAATAAATGGGTTAATAATTATAACGCCGTTAATAAAATTCTGTCTGTGTTTGTTTACAATATCACGTCAGCTGAAATTTGTGCTTCACGATGACCGCCCTGGATTAATATTTAGTTTAAAAATAGGAACACAGATTAATGGTTTGCGCGTATTTTTTAATGGCACCTCTTCCCTGGTCGTAAATTGAGCATATTCATAAAAAAACAATTAAAATAAAATAAGAGTCAAACAAACTTGAACAGGGGATCATTCGATCTGTAGTCGAATGCTCAATCACTAAGTAATAACTCCAGATTATTACCTTGGCTCAGTGGCTCAAGTTGTTTTTTTTAATGTAAATTAAAGAACGGCGAAATAATGTGGAGGATACATTATCTTAGTAATCTGTATAAGACCAGCATTGTCATATACGTTAACTAGTTCATAAAAGTTCTGTGTCGTATACTAAGGATGTGATAATTATAGGATATCGATTGACAGCACATTATGACATCTACTTCAACGTTTTCTTTAATTTTAAACGCGTTCATTAGGAAAAACGGATTATTATTGATGTTGTGCTCGAAGCAATAGAGTTTATTAAGCAAAACAAACGTATTGTAATATGTCACATCACGAAGAACCATTAATCGATTTTATCATATGATGAGCTACACTTTTATTTCGAAATTAGAGCATTCGCTGTTTCAAATAGTCGGTACAGATTTCAACTTGTATTTCTTCTCTTCAAGTGTTCATACGTGATATTAATGAGAACTAGACACTATTAAGGGCTTACTTATATAAACAAAATGCGTTATTATATACTGTTTAATAGTCCAGGCAAATAACACACCTAACTATATAACAATATTTTTTAGTAATATATATATGATTTGACAGACTATACATACCCATTTTAAGCATGATCGCGAGTTAAATTTTCGCGACAAGAGTTGCGCAATCTCGAACTCCATCTCTCCTGAGTCGGTATTACTGAATACGAGTGGAAAGTGGAAGTTCAGGACGACTAAAAACAATGCCGAGATAAACGGAAAGCACATGCAGCTCCGAGAATTCCTAAATGGTCCCTCATCTGGTACTAGCCAGGCTCAACATTGCTTATCTTCGGTGATCTTATGAAAACCGGTGTGTAAACGTGAGGATGCCGTACATGACCAATAATACACTTAGATTATATGACATTATTTTATAGAAACAGTGTGTTATCATGCATAGTTTTAGGTATTTATTTCCAGCTAACAAACTATTGTAAAGTCTTTGAGAAAAATAGCATCATCGTATTGTCTGGTAAAGCCAGAATGCTAGATTTGCTAAAATGTGTGAAGTGGATCGAAAATTTAAAAAAATAATAATAATAAAGAAGAAGAATGTATATTCGATGAAAAGGAAGAAAGTTAATGGAGGTCTTATTTGACGAAAACGCGATTGTAAATATAATTATTTAATGACTCTATGCTATATATGTGCCAAACGAGAATCCGGCATTAAGTAGGCAGATGAAATGGAAGACGCCATTCAGTCACGAACGACAATGGGTACATCCTATCAATGCAGCTGCGCGTGATTGTGAAGAAAGTGCTGCCCAGTCCCCAATCACACATCTGCTGATTGCTCGCGTCCAGTGGGAAGGAGAAATCCAAGACGACGGGAAACAACGCCGTGATCAGCGGAGAACACGTACTGCACCTAAATTCTTAAACGGTCACCCATTTTAGTTATTACAATACTCAATATAGCTTAGCTACGGTGTTCTTAGGGAGACCGATGTGTCACCGTGATTATGCCGTATATGTGGCCAGAAACCTATTTCAAAATATTCTATTATTTTGGAAAAATAACCAAAAATTGAAGACGGTTCTATCGCAGTCAGCAAACTTGATTAGCTACTAGAATTACCACCATTGTTAAAAAATTCCATGCAAGAAAAAAGAGGAAAGGTTTATATCCTTAACTTAATCAATGCCAATACATTTTGTAATTACATTTTCATCAGGATATAAAACTGTTAAATTACACGGTCACTAGATTACAGGTAAACATAACTATGCAACAAACACTAATTTATAATTAATGATAACTTGCGTCTCTCATTACCACCAGCTTACAATAATATTATTAAAAGGATGTATTTAGATAAAAAAGCTTTCATATGTATGAATGATGGCATTTGTTTTCTGGTTCTTCTACAACATTGTAATATATATACGTACAAACATTTATTGCGACTAGCAGGGGGCGCTCGACGTGCATGTAATAAAATACGCTTTAATATATTTTAATGCATGCTGATTTAGTATTAATTATTACAAAATAAGTTACATATATACATATATGTATATATGTATATATACACATATAGTAATTTATAAAATATATATGGCGATTAAGGTACACTGAATATTCGGCGTTTGATCCACCCTAGGATTCTTCAGGTTTATGCGCAAATTTTGTGGTTGTTTGTCGTTTTTATATACGCACCTTCTATTGAGATTTTAGTAAACCAATCAGCTTTCTAGTATCCACCGAACCCTTCCCATCAACCAATGGGAATGCACTTATAGGACAAAGGCCAATTTAACCTCTGGTTTACCTGCTTCTTTGTTTATGTTCTATTTAAGCTGGATATCTAGTGTATTGACCTGTTTTACATCTAGGTTACGTTTTTTTATGTCAGTTTTATATATATATATATATATATATATATATATATATGTATATATATGTATCTATATATGTATGTATATATATATATATATATATATATATATATATATATATATATATATATAGGGTGACCCAAAAACCGGGATCGCACTCTAATTCAGCCCTGTTTCTTAGTGTTTTGTCTGAATGGCATTTAGCACAGTGTATTCTTTGCCCCAGCTCCCACTGGGGGTTTTGTGTACTCACGGTCGTTGATTCTGTCATGCCCTATAAAATAAGGGCAATCGGTGAATGAATAATGGAAATATGACGTAGTTTTGCGCTACCCTGTATTATGACCACAAAAGTACCTTCAACAATAAAAAAACAACGCATTAAAAAAACGCTAGTAAATTAATACTCAATAATAAAAACTCAAGGAAAGCGGCCGTTCGCCGCTAGTCGAATGGAAAATAGTAAGACAAGCAAATAACTGTAGATACCTAGACGCCCCATGTAAATTATGTCTTCATAAATATTCGCTACCCTGTACTTTAAAGAACCCCACCATATATTAAACTGTAGGAGAGATATAGCGAACAACTGTGTTCATAGGATAAAATTTACTCTAAGATAGAGATATACAATACCTTTAAAACTAATAAAAACAATACAAAATAAATAAATAAAATAAATAAATATGCATATACAAAAATTATCATACATATATATATATATATATATATATATATATATATATGTATGTATACAACTAACATAAAAATCTAACCTAGATTTAAAACAGGTCAAGACACTAGATATCCTGGCTAAATAGAACACACACAAAGAATCGGGAAAACTAGAGGTAAAATAGGCCTTTGCCACATACGTGTATGTCCATTGGCAGATAGGAATGGCGCGGTGGATACTAGAAAGCTGATTTGCGAACTGAAATGTCAATAGAAGGTACGTATAAATAGGACATGCAACCACAAAATTCGCGCATAAGCCTAAATAATCCTAGGGTGGATCAAAGGCGGAATATTCAGTGCAGCTTAATAGCCATATATATTTTATAAATTACTAACAAGCTCTACCTACGTATTGAACACTTTTGAAGTAAATACTTAAATTTTACGCATAAATTTATACTTTTGTATATTCATTTTATGTGTGTAAATGGAGTATATATATATACATATATATTTATATATATATATATGTATATATACACAGATACATATATATGTGTAATATGGTCACTAATAGGCTCCTATATAGTTGACTATTAAAAAAAAACTGATTAGATGATAGACGATGTATCGAGGATCGGGAATGGGTATGTTTTATCTGGCAGAACGATGGTTCATAAAAATTGTGGGGGCTGCGTTCGCACCTGGCCCTAAAAGTATGGAGATCAAAAATGAAAAAAAATCGTTTACAAGGGTCTTTATATAGATGTACATAAGAATACTTGGATAAGTATGTTCCAACTTAAATAGGGATGGTATGATACAATTGTGGGGTCTGCGTTCGCGCCTGTTCTCCATGGACATATGGCACAAACTTTAACAAAGAATTTTCATATATTTTAGCGTAAGTATGCTTTGGTAAATATGTTTCAGTTTGAAGAAAAATTGTATGATAAAATTATGGGGTTTTCATTCGCGCCTGACCTCCATAAAATGTAAATATGTCACAAAGTTTAACAAGATTTTTTTAAAGGGATGAGTGTCCACAAATTCACGCTTTTATCATTTTTTGCGTTGAATCTTATTCTGTCGAATAAATTCACCGCATAAATTCACGATCTTTTTAAAGTGAAAGCCAAAAGAAAAAAAAATCGGAACTTAAGACAATTCTCGACACAAATTTTGCATATCTCTGATTTTGTTCTTCTCCAATTGCAGGTGGCACTCTTCCAAAAATAGATAAAGAGAGAAATATTGAAAAATAAAAACGTTACTTGTTATCGTGTAAAAAGAAGCAAAAACATCCTGCTCATGTGATTACGTGTCTTTTTAAAAACATTTACATAAGCTTTTTATTTTTATTTATATATATATGTTTAAGCTTTTTTGTCAGTGTACTAGAACGGACTTCAGTTGATTACAACCCTTTCTGTTCTTTACATTACAATAGTACAACCCTGAATCCAACGGCGCAATACTACACCGTTCAATACTGTAAAACTGAAACAAAGCTATTCTGCTTGAAAAGGGCACCATTTTATTCTTATTCATACTTATATCGGTTCTTTGCTTTAAAAAACTAAAGTAATTACGTGTTTACTTTTTTAATAACCCATTTTGCTGTGTTCGGATTATTTTCCTAAAGTACGTAAATCTTCATTATTTTCCAAAACTGTTTTTGTTTCTTTGTTTTTCGATATTTCGCCGAAACCTTTTAGTAAGAATGTGTAGCAGCAAAGCCAACAAACGACTACCCGAAAAAATAAATATACTAGAAATAAATATTAACATAGTCATGTTTTTTTTGGTTTTGACATAGTTTTTAATGCTCTTTGCTTGAAATAATTTCAGTGACCCGAAATTAAAACGAAATTTGAGGCGATAACTACTTAAATGGATTTTTTATATACACTTCACATGCTATAATCGAATATTACTCAAGCACAAAATAACGGAAAACATTAAAATATGTTTATAAATATTCCTTACGTTGACGGGGCTCTCTTAAATTCTTTACACAGAATGCTCAGGTGTCCCTCGTTCAAATTAAAAACGAGGCTCTCCATTTAAAAGTTTTTCTCTTTGTAAGGAAACATAATTTTGTTGGTCACTCTTGGCTACGAATGGAAACAAAGTTGATATAAAAATATATTTTCCCGGAAAATTATTTTTACTTTCATCATATTTTGCTAAAGGTAAAATGAGTTGAGTAGCAAAACCTATCTCTTTACAACCCCCCTCCTTTTCATAGCCTATCATACTTTCATCAATCACGGTCTATTTTCTGTAGGCTGTTCTTGAACTCAGTCAACGACGGGTATATATATATATATCTATATATATATATATATCTATATATATATATATATATATATATATATCGAATTATCACTAGAATTAAACGCGAATATTCTGTGTTGTTAATTGTCATATATACTTTCATAGCTTATAACCTCTGTTTGCATGTCTCCTTCTCTCTCTCTCTCTATATATATATATATATATATATATATATATAATGTAAATATATGTGTGTGTGGCTGTATATATATATAGTACTAATTTCCAAAGTTTAAAAAATTACTTGACTTCCATCATCTAAAATCGGAACCACATTATTTAGTGCTCTAACCCCGTTCGCTAACGCTTAAGATTACCCGACAAATACATAAGAGTATATAAATTTACACCACGTTTGCCATTGCTGTGGAGGTACGCATCATTGTAAAGAGTCAAACAACCGACGACTATCGATTCCGCCGTTCTAATGAATATCATAGCATGGTTAGTTTACGCATGCGCAAGTTAATACAAAGGTCCGAAAGTTAAAATGAACACGCTGCATTTGAAGTTGCGAACTATTGTACACGTTTTTCATAAATCCAACTAAATAAATTACTCATTATAAATAATCCTCGGTGTATGCTAATTATTTCCTGGTAAATTGTTATTGCATGTGACCAGTAGTATAAGAATTTATCCGGTAAATATTGCACGCAAACACTCGCGCACCCGTACATCTATATCTATATTTATATAGATAACCACATATTTACAGATGCGAATGATCCACATCACTCTATTTTCGGTCAAATATTTTGGGAAAATCTCAATCATGAAATACTATCATTAATGACAAAAAAAATCTATGTTCTTTGTACATTAGTATATATATATATATATATATATATAAAATGCTGACTGGCCAGAGAAACTGGAAACGAAATAAGAAGCTACATACTGAAACGTCTATTCAAAAACATTGTTAAAATCAGACATAGACAATGCCACTGGACATTTTGCAAAATACGATGATTCTATCGATACAGGTATACGTAATGTAAGGCCATTTCTGCTGGGCGCAACCGGAATCAGAAGATTACAATATTCCGTATTTCTTGTCAACATGGGTAAGGATACGTACTGGATTCACCATCATAAACATTCTAGTAAACAAAAATTAACGAGGAAATATTTGTACTGAATTCTGGACTTTACTTTGACGTGAATGTTGACAGGGTTAACTATACAGGTTATGGAAAATTAGAAGATTTTACAAATATACTGAATAAAAGCTTCACATAAATTCAACCTATGACTGATGCCGATACATTATTTCCTAAATAAAAAATACAATTACGGCTAACCTATACATAACATTAACAAAATCCTAAATTCACGATAAGAAAATAGATATAATCACCGACAAGGCATTACCACTTAATAAAATCAATGTCTAAAATAGAACTCTACGGGGCATTTGTGTTAGCGACTTAAATTTAGAAATATTTATGTAATTTTCAGAGAGTGTCTGATCTAACCCATATAACAATGAGCTACCCAGAATATGTTTATTTATCCTGAAAATTATTAGCAATTTCTTGATGTGTATACCATTGGAATCGAAAAAAAAAAGATGGGACATTGGGCACGCATGATAATCGGAACATACTATTACAAATTGCATTTTGGGAAAAAGAGAGCCTTATTATAGCATATCATTTATAATGTTACACGAAAATACCCATTTTCTTGTAAGTAAGAAAATATTATATAAGTAAAAAAAAAAGATTAGGATAGACCGAGATTCGGACCTTGTAAGTAAGGTTCAGAAATAGATTAAGAAAGGAATTTGGCATTGTTCAGTTTCATATAAAATAGTTTAGATATGTTGTTGGAAAAGGAATTTTAATTGTTCAATTGATTTTATGAGAATTAAAAAAAAATAAGGTCAGAGAAAATTTTAA
Organism: Euprymna scolopes; assembly: GCF_053919585.1. Lineage (NCBI taxonomy): Eukaryota > Metazoa > Mollusca > Cephalopoda > Sepiida > Sepiolidae > Euprymna > Euprymna scolopes. The sequence continues at coordinate 61,928,633 of NC_136512.1, read as the reverse complement.
AAATGCAATTTAAATATGTTGAAAAATAGGTAAGGTCAAAACTTGGATTAGTGAGAGCAGAAATGGTTAGTGTCTGCAGAAATGATTTGGGAACATGTGCGAACCACGTCTGTAAGGCTACGTGAGTTTCCCACGTGAGTTGGTCACATTGAGAGCTATACATTACGTCATAGCAGAAAAGAAGATTCTCAATATAGTTTGCTAGTTTTTGTGAGATTAGGGGACAGAGTCAGACAGAGTCCCAATTCGAGTCAGACGGAGGAAGCTGACATGAGGAGGATCCCCCTTTGGAAGAGAGGGTTAGAACATTAAACATGTACAAACAACGTTGAATTCCTGGATGCCATCATCATTTCGACCGGTCAAATGTATTTAAAAAGAACATCATCATATTCTTGTAACTGCCGTTTTCGTGTCGTCTTACTACAACAAAGGTAATGTGTAACCATCTTTAATGCACTTTGGAGAACTCATCATAAGTAATGCTCTCTCTCCATCATGAGTAATGACTGCCCCCTCTTCTGTGTAATAAGAATATATAACCCCCTCTCCCCTTCAATTTATGTTATAAGAACCACAGACTGTAACCTGAATAAATGTCTTCTACCTCTCTCCCCTCATCAATATGAATGTCCCCTATTCAACACTAAGAATGCTCGGGACTCTTGAGTATCCTACCAGTTCATAAAAAAATACGTTCAGTGCGGATTGATTGTGTTATAGGTTTATTTGCAATTGATGTTTATAAGAAAAAGAAAATCTTAGTGCAAATGTGCAAAGAACGATTAGTAAAATATTAAACAAAAGAGAAACCCGATTAACCAAGATGATGTTAACGAAAGAGAATAAAGACCATGAAAGGTTAGCACTTATTTGATCTCGTCTCATTCAATTAAAAGCTTTAAGATAAAACCTTATACATTTGAACTTAGTATGACCTTACAGAACTTTTTATGGTAAATAAAGATATAATCAATAAAAGACAGTGCGTCTGCTAAGGCTAATCAATATCAGTATAAAGAATGCTTCGCAAATCGCTGGCATAGCTCCGGGATTTAATATATATATATATATATATATATATATATATATATATATATATATATATGTGTGGGGGGGGTGTATATATATATATATATATATATATATATATATATATATATATATATATATATAAGTGAACGTGTCTGTGTCTGTGTCTGCGTGTGTATTCCCATACGACGTAAATCTGTATATTTTTAGTCTACAGACTCCAAATCTGATATGGAGGGTACTGAGATTTGGGAAAATCTATGTGATCGGGTTTAGGCCAGAAATTTGCCTGTTAAGGGGTTAAAGTTCAACCATATGATCTTTGGGAAACCTACCCACTCCTCCGACACTTTTTTGTGTCTAAACACTTGAAATTTTAGATATAGGTTCAGTTGACATGGATCTAACTTCTAACTTGATTTGAGCCCAAAACAATAAATTTTAAGGTGTCATAATAGGGGTCAAAGTTTAACAAATTGACCATTTTTTGTTTTTGCTCAGTATACACCCCCAAACACCCGCTCAACGCCGGGAACCCATGCCAGTATATAACTAAAAGTGGTCATTCCTGGGTGTATATCTCTGTGTGTACATTCCTCTACGCAATAAACCTGTCAATTCTTCAGACTCGAAATGTGATGTAGAGGGTACTGAGGTGTGGGAAAATCTGTGTAATCCATTTTCGGCCAGAAATTTGGTTGTAAAGGGGTCAAAGTGCAACGATTTTACCTTTGAGAATTCTACAAAACTTCTCCGACAATTTTGGGTCTAAATACTTAAAAAATTACCTATAGATTCCTTGGACATGGATCTGACTGATTACCTTGATTTGAGCCAAAAAAAAACAATAAATGCAAAGGGGTCATAATAGGGGTCAAAGTTTAAAAATACTGACCTTTTTTTTCTCAGAATACACCTTCGAACACACGGGCAACGCCGGGCACCCATGCTAGTATATATATATATATATATATATATATATATATATATATATATATATATATATATATATATTTATATATATATATTCGTTTATTCAATTTTTTTTTTTACAAAGGCATCACCCCATTATCAAGGCCCAGAGGCTACTCAAGGATAAGGGTTAAAGAGTGTACAGTAGAAATTGGTCAATATAGTAATCATTAGTAATGAAAATTTGGTAAATTTAATAACTTATATGGAACGGCTCATCAAGAACTTATTTACTTTAGACTTGAACACAACCATGTTGTAGTCAGCCGGAAAGCAGGAAAACGGAAGACAATTCCACAGGCGTGCAGTTCTAAGAAAGAAGCTTTGTTCATGGAATCTACGTTTAGGTTTAGGCACAGATAAAGAGTGGGGGAAATTATTGATAGTGTTTACAGCTAGACGATTGTTTCTTGTGAAAGTTTGACGAGGGGGGGCCATAGATTCAATATTTATTTAATGGTATTAGGAAAGTACGGAATCTTTATCCCATGCATTTGATGTCTAATGCTTCTACTCAGAGGAATGAACAATGTATTAGGTAACATAATAGGGATGTAACGTCAAGCGATAATTAGATAATTGGCGGAATAGATTGTTAACATTGTTTTGGGAACTATTGGTGATTCCTGTGATATAGGCGGAGTTTTCACTGAAAGAATCGAATTTATCACTTCTTTTAACTTTTACACACACACACACATACACACACATATATATATATATATACATATGTGTGTCTGTGTGTGTGTGCGCGTGTGTGTGTATATGTATTTGTGTGTTTTATTGGTTACATGTGAATGTTTTTGTGCGTATGTGTGCTATTTCATCTCTAATTGAACACTCAAAGTCTATTTTCGTGCTTATAGAAACGGGAAAACTAACATCGATGGCCAATCTGACGTCTAAATAAAGAAGTCAACAGTCAGATTAAAATTATTTTATAATGTTTCTTTCACGCGCCAAATGTGACTGTGCCATTTCAGTTTTTAATCTGTGTGTTACTGTAATTAGTGTCTCGTTAGTTATTTATGTAAAATAAAGATTATATAGCAGCTAACAAGTTTTATACGCTTAGAGCGTAAATATTCACAGGAATTATGAAATGGAGTTGATACAGAACAGTAAGCATTTCCCTTTAAAGTTAAAACAGCTTAAAAATTAAAAAAAAAAATTTCTTAACGAAAGAGCAAGAACACCTCCTATGAAATGACTGTTTGTGGAATCGTCCATCTTTAGAATCATATCGGATTAACATTTTGTTAGAACACCGGCATCGACCGCTAAGCAATCTCACGATCATGTCTAGAGTGTCTTGGTTGTTATGTTATAACATTAAAACTTCAAACTAGGGTTTTCTTGCCTTCTTCTCGTCGGACTAAAGAGACTTACGAAATAACAATAAAAAAGAGGCAATTACAAAGACGTGCTGCTTGAAAGTGAGAATAGCAATAAATCACTGGATACAAACAGGATAACTGTATTAAATGAAATTATCAACGCGGGTTAAGCACCAGTGATAGGAAGACTTACTGGTTTAAGGAATAATTCGAAAAATGTAGATAAAAAAGAAAAGTTTGTTTAAAGAAAAGTAGGTGGATAGGTATCAAAACTACGAAGTTTCGAAGAAAAGTAAGAATATATATATATGTGTGTGTGCGTGTGTGTGTGCGTATGTTTGTGTGTCTGTGTGTGAGCGTGTGTGTGTTGCTTGGTTGTTTTTTTTGTTTTACAGCATATCAAGCCTTTCCAGGTTATTTAATGCCGAATCCAAAGATTTTGAAGTAAATTTTTTAATAGAATATATTTGTTGTTTTCAAGTCGTTTTCTATTTGACCCATAATTGGGACCCAAACAGGTGCTTCAACTCTGGGTCAGAGTGGACATTGGAGCAATGTCAATTAAAGGGTGGCTCTACACTCTCCAAAGTCCAAGCATTATTTCCAACGTTATTTTGCAATGTGCATTGTGATCCACTGAATTTTTATTTTAAAATAAACAAATATTCCAATTCAACTACGATTCTTTACATAAAACAAAGACAAAAAAAAACTTTCATTTACATTTTTTACAAGTTTTTCTTCACGGTTTTGACATCGTAACTGCTAGTTTCTTTTCTTTAAATAACACAATAAGTCATAACTCATTGTTTTTATAGAATAAAAGGTGTATTTCGGTTAACACAAATTCAACTTTGGTATTTTTAAAACTGAATTATAAACAGTTTGTTTTCGTTGCAGAAGATCGTAATGACAAACCTTTCTAAACTAGGGCAGCATTAAAGAAATTCGCTTGAACTTGTATATAGTCATAAAAAGCTTCTCAATATCCGGAGAATAGGTTCCTTTCGTATCCCTTCTGTCGAAATACCTGGTGGCAAGTTATGTACTTCTTCTTTTGGGGAGCAATAACAATGTTGCGTTTTCATTCGTTGTTTTAATTTGGAATTTTTTCTTAGGCTAACGATGGAGTTAACATATAATAGTGCAAAAATACTCAATATCCTTAGTATAGCAGGTGGGTCCAAACCGCACTACATGCCAACCGTGGTAACGCTGGGTATCCATGCTAGTATATATATATATATATATATATATATATATATATATATATATATATATATATATATGTATACATAAATGTATGTGTATGTGTGTGTATGTGATACCCTCGCGTTTGTTCTAAGTTCCGTAGTTTTGTTAACTATCCAACTAATTTAATTAGCGCATCGAAGCACAAAAACTAGGAACTCGAGACTTCTGGAAGATCTACAACAGTGTAGTAAATAATGGGCAATCAACAATTCCCCCACTAACCAACAATCACGAGGTTGTCTCCTCAGCAACCGACAAGGCTAACATGCTTGCCAGTCGGTTTGCCTCAAACTCCACACTGGACCCTTCCAACCACCCCCTACCTGACTTTCCTATGCGGACAGACGCCACACTAGACGATCTGAAAACCACCCCTGCTCTGGTGCATGCTATCATAAAAAACCTTGACACCTCAAAAGCATATGGACCCGATCTTATCCCAGCTGTGCTATTAAAAAAGTGCTCAGCCGAAGTAGCTCCAGTTCTCTCCAAACTCTACAACAAATGTCTTAATGAAGCTTGCTTTCCGGGCTGTTGGAAAACTGCTTCTGTTGTACCAGTATTCAAGAATTCTGGCGAAAGGACAGACCCATCAAATTATCGCCCCATTAGCCTCCTCCCACTTTTTGCCAAAATATTTGAGACCATAATTAACCATGCTCTAGTCCATCATCTTACAGATGCTAAACTACTGACTGACAAACAATATGGATTTAGACAAGCCCGTTCCACAGCAGACATCCTCACCGTGATCTCTGAACGTATATACCAATCACTGGACAAAGCGGGGGAAGGCAGAGCGGTAGCTCTAGATATATCTAAGGCTTTTGACAGGGTATGGCATGAGGGTCTCCTCAGGAAGATTAGATCTTACGGTATCACTGGTAGAATACTTAACATAATTAAATCCTTCTTAGATAAGAGAAAAATCCAGGTAGTCCTCGACGGTCGCACATCTAAACAATATGATATAAATGCGGGAGTGCCCCAGGGTTCTATCCTTGGACCTCTATTGTTCCTGATATTCATAAATGACCTCCCCGACAACATTGCCTCTGAGATGGGTATATATGCTGATGACACTACACTCTATGGCAGACACGACAGGAAGACGAATGAACACATTTCTAAAGAAATGGCAGAAACACTAGAGGATGACTTCCAATCTGTAGTGGAATGGGGACAAAAGTGGTTGGTCGCGTTCAATGCTGCCAAGACTAAACTAGTTTCATTCAATAATTACAAGAAACCCTCTCTACCACCAATAGCAATGGCCAACGACCCTTTATCTGAGAGTCCATCTTTCAAACTCCTTGGCCTAACGTTCACAGGAAACATGAGTTGGAACAATTACATTGAAGGCATTGCCAGGGCCGCTGCAAGAAAGGTAGGCTCTCTCTACCGTGCTAGAAAACTACTAACACCCGAAAGTATCCTGTACCTCTATAAGGCCACCATTCGCCCATGTATGGAGTATTGCTGCCACATCTGGGCTGGTGCATCTGCTACTAGTCTCTCGCTCCTTGACAAGGTTCAAAAGAGAGTCGCAAATCTGATAGGCCCTGAACTGGCATCTAAGCTTCAGCCTCTGTCCCATCGACGAAATGTTGCATCCCTCTGCCTGTTCTACAAGTATTTTAGTGGTGAATGCTCTGATGAACTGCAATCACTTGTGCCCCCACGACGCGAGCACCCTCGACAAACCCGACAGGCTACTAGATCCCACCCCCACACTGTAGAGGTCCCTAGATGTAAAAGATATTTTACTCCAATAGTTTCTTCCCCAGAACCGCAAGACTCTGGAATTCCATTCCAGGTCCCTGCTTCCCCAACAGTACTGACGTGCAGAAGTTCAAGTGTAACGTGAACCGACACCTTGCTGCCCAAATCCCTACATAGTACCCCAGTAGTTGTTGCCCCTGATAGTAGCCCCCTACACCAAAGTGGCAATTTGCCTTGTTTGGGGTGAAAATGTAATAAAAAAAATAAAAAAATAAAAAAAAAATTGGAAATATTTTTTTTTAATTCCATATTCTCCCCAAAGAAGACACAGTGTAACTTTGGCATTGTGAGCTACTATCGGAGACATAAGTTACAGGGACCCTACGTAGGGAGATAAACAACAAGATGTCTGTTCACATTACATTTTAACTTCTGCATGTCATTATAGTTGGGAAAGCAGCATCCAGGAAGGGAGATCTGGGGAAGAAACTATTGGAGTAGAACGGTTTCTTACATCTAGGGATCTCTACTCTGAAGAGATTTGATTTAGTTGTTTTCCGGGTTTGATGGGAGTATTTATGTGAGGGAGATAAAAGCGTGTGTGGTTCGTCTAAGAATTCATCATTAAAATACTTGTAGAAGAGGCAGAGGAATGCAATGTTTTGTCGACGGTACACAGTTTGAAGCTTAGATAACAGTTCAGAACTTATCAGGTTGGCAACTCACTTTTGAAACCTGTCTAGGAGTTAGAGACTAGTAGGAGACTCACCAGTGGAAATGTAACAAGAATACACGATACATAGGCGAATGGTGGCTGTTAACTGTTGAGACAATTTGAGGCGAGTAATATTAATAATATATAGTCAACCCCCAAAACAAACCCAACAATTTATTACCCACATTTTTGGTATACATGCACGCGTCTACAGGACATTGCTTAAATTCCTATTCAATTAAATAATTATGGAGTGTTAAATTCCAATTGTGTGCACTTTGTTTTAGACCATATAACGATTTATTCAGTTTCTACACGCAATTTTAATTTTTCATTTTAAATTCCTCTGGAGAGTAAATATAGATTTCACAGTGAATCGGAGTATTTAAATAAGCATTTTTTACATCAATTTGATGTATTTTTAAATTGTAATCTGTGGCTAGTTGTAATAAAATTCTAATTGTCGTAAAATTTATCGTTGGTGAAAATGTTGCAAAATATTCCACTCCAGAAATTTATGCAAATCTGGCTTTAAAATTTTCACTGCCAGAAGCTGTGATTTTTTGGAAAAAAAACCAGCGTAAAGAAATTATATTTTTATATGTGGATTTTGCCATTATATCCTATGTGTTATTAGCTTTTAATTCGGATATCATAGCTTGTTACCATTATTGGTGATTTTCTGAATTAATGGCCTCATTATAACTTTCCGGTGCGCTGTCAACGAGTAACAGTAATCCACTGCGTAGTTTTGTATCTTTTCAGTTTGTAAGAAGTCTGCCCTCTTTCGCTCCCTTATTGAGTATCGACGTGTCTGGTTTATAATTTCGTCAGTAGTCTGTGATTGTTGTCGTTATTAATATTTTCATTGTGATCGATTAAGATGCTGGATCGCCATTTTTTAAATTTAATGTATCATTGAATGTTATATATCTAACCCCTTTTTATACCATTTTGGGCTTGAAAGTAGATTAAATATGCTGGAATGTTATTATCATTACCTTTTTTGCTTTTAGTATTTAGTTTACTGGAATTTCCTATCAATGCAAAACAATCTGAATCAAATATATGCATTCGGTTCAATTTGGGCTTTACACCGCAAAACGCTTCATACGGTGTTTTTCCTAGTCTTGTATTGAGCGATCTATTTCTGATATGCTGCTGCCATTAAAGCGTACGCACATAAACCATGCTCTTATTTCGATTCGCTAAGTAGACATCTTGTCATCTCAAAAAGGGTTCGCCATGCCGTTCCAGCGGTACAATTTTGGCAGGGGGAATACGGCGCAGATATCTCGTGTTTAATACGTTGGTTAATTAATAGAAGTTAAAAATCTTTACTAGTAAATTCAGTCGCATTGTATGCGCGAATACATTTTACTGAGCCGTACCGGGCAATATCAGCTAAATATTTCTTAGTGGCGAGGATAATGTAAGTTTTTTTTTTTTTAGAAAGTAAACCATAATTAAAACGGAAAAATCATCAATAAAATTCAAAACGTACCTTAGTTTATTTCTCCCCATCGGGTTGATCGGACCTGCTAAGTCACAATGCACAAGTGAGAGGATTTTCGTAGCTTTTTGTCTAGCGTTCGGCTTATATCCTTTGTCATTTTCCCCTGTGCAAACACATCACAATTCAGGAGATCGTCTGAAGGTATTACTTTCATGCCATCGACTACATTTGGTATGTTTTTAAATATCAGCTGTATTGTAGTGTCCTAGAATTTTATCCCAGGTTTCCAAGTCGTGACAGGGAGTTTTTTTTAAGGAAACCATATTTTTTAAATAATATAGTCGGCCGTTTCTTTAATGTCAAATACAGTTCCATAAGGGTATATTAATTTGGACTTGTTTTGGACAAACTTTATATTCGTGCCTTGTTTAATTGCAGCCTGCACGGAAAATATGTCTTGCTTAAATGTAGGTATGAACAGAGCATTTTTTAGAATACAGTTTAAGAGTTCACCTTTATTATTTCTAGGGGTATTTTAGCATCGCCTCCTTTCAAGACTATATTCTTTATTTGACTACCGTCGGCAAGTTCGACTAAATGACTTTGTAGATTAAAGTTTGCATCAAAATTAATAAAATCAGATTATTTGGTGATAACGTGTGCTGTAATGAGACTACAATGTGATCTTTAACGTTGGTGGAATTATCAATGTTACATATGACTAGAAATGTATGTTCTTCCTCAAAGTTCTCAACGTGTTTTACGGAGTCCATTTAAGAGTATTTATATCGACATTGGAAACTTTTGTGGTTGGGTCGTCCACAATTATAACAGATTATTTTATTCTTTCTCTTGGGAAAATTGCTTTAGGGGATCACGTTGAGGTGAGGTGAGCAATTTGGTGGTGTCTGCTTTTGAGAAGCATTTTTGAACTTCATAATATTGCGGGAGTTATTATTGACCGCGAGTCATAAGATTAGTCTATTCGTTACTGCGCCATGCCACTTTAAATTCACTGAAATTTATGGGTTGGTCATTTTGCGTTATAACAGTTGTAAATGGTTTACAATCGGCTGAAAGTCATTTGAGATTCATTGATATCAACAAGCTATCGCTTATTATTTCACCTTAGAGTTTTAAGGAATTGGCGGTTATTTCTGCCCTTATAACGTAGTCGGTAATAGTTTCATACTCGGTACGTTTCAGAGACGTTAGTTCTGTATATAGGGATATAATTTTCGGTTTCCCCTTCGATAAATAATATTCTCTTAATATGTTCAATGCTTTCCGTCCGTATTCTAAGGCGGCTCTTATAATCAGAGACAGACTTCTATCGTATAAGCATTGAATCAGTTCTGCAAAAAGAGTCGCGTTCTTTTCGAGAAATTCGATGTCGTTAGGATTCTCTGTTGTAGATTATATCTCTTTGTGTAGTTTTTGAATCCTCAGAAATTTTACCTGCCACAATTCGAATTTAGACTCCGATCCGTCAAAGAAAAGACGATGGCTAGGCGCATAACCTGTTAAATTTTGAGACATTATGTTGAACAAAGATGGCGGCGTAGTTCAGATCAAAACCTGAGTGTAATTAGCAGTAACCAAGATGGTGGTCAAGAATCAAATGCAGTCCGTGACATAGTTAACGGCGAACTGCTTACTTTAAAAGATGTTAAAATGAATTAAATACAACATTTTTAATGGCTGATCTTGGACGACTGTCATGGTGCCTCGGTATAAAATTTACCTGTGAAAATGAAACTATAACTATGAACCAATCACGATACATTAAACACTTCTGCTAAAGGTGGGAATGCAAGATTGCAAACCGCGTAAGGCTCCCGTCGAAATGGACATAAATAAATATATAGGGACCGAAACAAAATCCATACCCATTCCGCGCAGGAGGACATTTTTCTGAACACCCTTCTAAAATCTAATTTAAAACCTTATCTAAGTAAAAAAAAAATGGTAATCCATTGTGACAATCAGAGCAGTATCTTTGCAATAATTCTATGATCTATCAAAGGTTGAAGCATATAGATATTAGATATCATTTTATAACAGATGAAAAAAGTACAAAATCTATTACTCTTACTTATGTGAAGTCTGAGCATAATATAGCCGACATTTTCACTAAACCTATAAAAAGAATAAAATTAAAACATTTTATAACATAACTTTTTGGAATCTAAAAATGAATAAATCTCTTTTCAGAAACCCAAAAAGAGAAGCATGATCAGTCGAAATCACAAAAAAAAATGTAAATTGTCCCGGGAACGACGTTTATCTGCAACCATTTTTATCTTATTAACCAAATTAATCAACATAATGTTTCCAGATGTTGTAAAAAAGAGGTTACTTTTTAAAACATTTTCTTTGCAAATTTCCTTTTTGTCAAATCATTTTGTACCATTTTCTATGGCAAACATTCGTTTAAAAATTTATATTTGTGATTTTTTTGCATATGTTAATATGTATTTGAAAAGTATTCTATTAGTATGTTTATATATATTTGAAAATGTTTATTTTTATATGTATCAAGAAAAAAACTCAATGTGATTTGCAAAAATTGGCTTATTTTTGGACACATTATACCAATGTATTAACAATTCCTTTTGACTAATGAGAATAAAGACAAATTCCTCCAACACAAAAAAAACTTACAAAACAAAAACGAAACAATTATTTTATTGATTTATTTTTATTTGTTCATTTATTTGTTTATTTTATACATTTATTTATTTTTCTTTTCTTTTTCTCAAGTCAAACGAAAATTGAATCCGAAAGGATGTTTCCCTTTTATCAAAAAAAGGAGTGTGTAAACTGTTTTTCACTCCTAGTGAGGGTATGGTACCAATGAATTCGCCAATCGTTTTATAACTACCGGCTGTACTAACCAACCAATGGACACCTTCGAAGTTTGTTAAAAAATTGTAGAATTTGGGATTAAATCAGTTCGCCTTTAACTACGTCACGGACCGCATTTGATTCTTTGCCGCCATCTTGGTTACTGTAGTCAGGATCTGATCTTAACTACGCTGCCATCTTTGTTCAAAATAATGTCTCAACACTTAAATTTGCCTTATAGAGGTACAGGGTACGTTCAGACGTAAGTAGCTTTCTAGAACGGTAGATACATCCTACCTTTCTTGCAGCAACCCTGGCAATGATCCCAATTAATATGTCCTAACTTGTGTTCCCTCTGAACTTTAGAACGAGTAATTTAAAAGAAGTACTTTCATGTAATGCACATTTAGCCATTGCTATTGATGATTAAAATGTAAACACAACAGTCTAAAAATAATATATCACAAGTATTAAACTCAAATAACAATTTTTTATAAAATCAAAATGTAGCAACTGGTGTGACAAATTGTGGACTTGATAACGCATATATCTCGGATTGAATAACGGGTTGTCTCAATGTAAATGCTATATGTGTAAGAATCTATACTTATAATGGTCTGTTTAAATACGTGTTTATCGAGGAAATTCATCAATAAATATTCAGTGATGATTGGATGCGCTCTTTAATGTGTAATGATGTTATCCTGAATAAAATCAAGTTAGATTCCTAAATAGAAATGTACCTGTGTACATTTGGATCAACTATAATTCATGAGCCATCACTATGCTTCCATGAAATTTCATGAATACTTTCAACTCGCAGCATATGAGCTTGTTAATGCAAAGCACATCTAATATGATTGATATTCTGATTTTTTTGTATAAGGATTGAGAATTCGCATTAGTTCGATTATTATGGCATCTTTGTTGTTACTTTTGAAACGTTTAAACAGATGTAACGTTAAAACGTGTTAAGGTGCACCGTTTTGAAACTTAGTCGCCCTTGTTTTAAACTAAAGAATCTGAACTGTATTTTGAATTGATTTTGTTACAAAGGGGTTACCACACATCTAGGCGTAGAGGACACTCGAGGGTAAGGGTTTCTGTGTGGATTTTAGTGTCATTGGAATAGAAGTTTAGAAATCGTTTATGGTGGAAATTTGGCCTTATCATTTTATTTGCAAGGATGGTTCAATAAGAACTTGTTTATGTTGGACTTGAAAACGACAATATTGTAGTTAGCTTGAAAGCAGACCAGTAAAACAGTGTTCAACAGACGGTCTCTTCTCGGAAGGAAGCTTTTTTGATAGAATTCACATTTAGGTTTAGATGCCAATATAGAGGGTGGGGGGTATTCATAGTGGTTTTGGGTAGACGAGCATTTTTGTGAAAGATTAGCATGGGGAGTACATGGATTGACACTCAGTCAAACCCTTGGCATGAAAATAACAATAGAGGAGGAACAGGCTCGCAAGCTCTCTTCTTTGGGAAAGAGGTTGCAGAGAAATGAAAAAGACATCGTCTACTAGATTACGAAGTCGATAATGAACTCTGTCAAGGTTGGATAGTACTCCATCCTGCGATACACTTTGCTCTTACACAGGTAGATATCTTCTGGATTGGCGAAATAATCCTACCATTTTTTCAGCAACATTGGAAAAGAATTTGATTTATGTGTTCATTTTCAGATCAGGAGTGAAGGTCAGACGAAGAAGATTGTCTAAACACGAAGCATCCTCGGGGCGAGAGTGTTTTGTTTCAGTACGAACCAGATGTGGGTCAAAATCTTGATGAAGGAAAATGAGAAACTCGATTTTAGATGTATTAACATTAACCACTTTTATCCACATTGTACTAAAATTTATCTAATCTACAAGTAAAGTATGCTTTTATATCCGCCATACTCTTCTTTATATTAATTATTTGTTTTTTGTTTTTAGGTTACTGTAAGTTCTAAATTTCCAAATTACCGAAGATTGCGGAAGAATATTTAGTTAAAAATATCCTTTAAACGTTTACCCAGATAATATAAATTACGTAAAATATGATTTGGGATATAACCGTGATTAATCTAAAACTGTCGGTATAGCATAAAACGTATGGATAAAATCATATATGCCAAAGATCATACACAATTAGCTTAGCACATGTTCTTTTTTGCGCCATAACTTTCTCATCAGTATGAAGGGAAATTTTGATATAATGTAGCGCATAGCAGATTTCATAGAAAACAATCGCATTCAGTTGTTCAATCAAAGAATTCAATGCCACCACACGTATTTACTACGTACTCAAATAATCGCATACGCCGAGATTAAACTCCTTATAGAGAAAAGTTTTCGTTGATCTGTGTACAGTTATTTCAATTTAAAATTAATTTGTAAAGATGAATATTGAAAAAAAGGTGTTAATCCTTTTTTAGAAAAAAAATCCACATTTTTAATATACACTGTATTTTGGCAAATTACGCCATAAATGTTGATGTAATATATTGATATTGATATTTGGTAGATGTTCAGCGTAAAGGGAGACATTCTGATATCATTGTAAATGTTATGCAAAAATTAGAAATTTTTTTATTTAAGCTAGCAGAGACGCCTGGCGTAGCCCAATCGTAAAGTACGCTTAAATATAATATTTTAATTCCTGCAGATTTCGTATATATTATTATAAAGTAAATTTTCTATCAACTTTTATATATTATAAACTTGCGATTTCAAAATAAACAAATATATCCATATGCCTTGTGTACATAAATTTGAATCGAAACCGAAACAAAACTTACTCATGATATATATATATATATATATATATATATATATATATATATATATATATATATATAACTGCACTTTTTTCAGCTATAATCGAAACCGAAACCAAAAATTGTGACTAATTCTTGGTAAACGCATTTATTACAAGAAATGGACGTGCATAACAAATAAACGAAAGTGACTCGACACACAAAATAAGTAAAACACACGCTATCCTATTGATAGGTAGATAACATATGATGGAAAAATTTTTTGTTTACAGAAGCATACACTAATTGGGTGTGTTATGTGTGTCGGTGAAATTCGGCTTTATGTAATATTACAAGAAAGAAACTTCCAAGTCCGTCGTTTTTCAGTATCGGCATATTTGTGTAAGTTCAGAATCATGTTGATTAATTTTACAAAAGTGAGGGCGTGGGAAAATAAATAATTATTTGAAGCTCAGGATTTTCAACCGATAAACATAAATTGCAGACACCATCGTGATTTTCAGTAAGCACTATAAGATGTACCCGGCGTAGCTCGGTATAAGACGTAGCGTTATTTAAAAAAAATGAAGTATAACAAAATAGCAAATAAACTTAAACATGTTCATTCGCGTATTAACATGTGCCTAAACAGGTCACTTGTATAATTTAAAAAAATTACTTGGGCTGAGACCAAAACCAAAAACAGAAGACAGTCCGCCGGTAACGATAACCATTACACCATTAGAAACTCTTTTAAAACCTTATTCTTAACAGAAACAAACTGTAATTTTTAATGGTCGAAGGTGTATTTTCGTGAAACCATTGAAAACAAAAAAAAAATCCATTGTTGTGTAGCGGATACATATTGAAGGATGACGGGGACTCAAAACATGGGTAACAGAGATGATGACAATACTGACGGAGATACATTTATAACAGAGATAGACATTAATATTCTTGGTACATCATGATGACTGTGGTGATAATTCTCTTATTAAATTATAATACGAATCTGCGACATTTATGCAACAGTTCTTGTTACATAGAGATGATGACACTTTACTTGAGGGGGTGGGGTTTTACAAAGTCCATTAAAGATGCTGATAGAAAAAAAAGAACATTTACCTTTAACTTTTCAACTACACGGTCTACTTTTCTACCCGTCGACTCTAACACCATCAGCTTCACTTCCTGACCTCTCTCTCTCTCTCCCTCTCTCTCTCTCTCTCTCTCTCTGTGAGTGTGACTATCTCTCCTGACCTGATCCCTCGTCTCAATATATTGCGAATCTCCTTTTTGTGACGGCAAAGGTGTGCTGTTAACGAGCGTGACTAAATTACATGAGGATTTTATATATATCTGTTAAAACAGAATTTTGGCAAACAAACAATTCCCAATTTTAATTGTTCAATATCTAATCGATTTTTAAAACTTATCTATTAAGTCGCATTGTTCATTTTTAAAACTTACATATTTAATATCCACTTATTTCTAAAAGAATATGTAATTACTGTTATTTTCTCACATAAATAATACTTGGGTATTTCTAAAACAATTAACTATCGACTGTTCCGAGGATTTCGTTTATCCATGATCTTTTAGCACTTGCCAACAGGATTCGAGTCTAGCCTGTTGTGACATTATATTGAACAAAAATGGCGGCCTAGTTAAAATCAGATCCTGACTGTAATTGGAAGTAACCAAGATGGCGGCCAAGAATCTAATGCGACCCGTAACGTAGTTAACGGCAAACTGATAAATTGTTATACTAACTTTTGAAAGTTTTCATTGGTTGTTTCGCACAGCCGGTTGTTATAAAAATGATTGTCAAATCCACTGGTCTCATACCCCCAAATAATAGTTGGGGTACGCTGTTCAGCCTCTTGGCGAGGATAAAAGTCTTGTGTCTGTCTCACAGTGCGAAACTTTGATTCTGAACCAGCTGTCCGTGTTACTTTCTTTTGTCCCTACAAGGAGCAGCCCCTTCTTTGGGGTTTTGACCGGAAAGGACCATTGTTACTTGTTAACCTTGTATATTGTTTTCGTTATTGCCCATCCTGGGCAACTACTACTAATTGTTTTTGGTTTTGTTATTTTATAGATAGTCCGGGGTCCAGCTAAGACTTAAGTAGTCGGTAGGGCCAATGGATACTCACGTGTCTTTTTAGGCGACGGTACACTTGGTTTCCGAATCCGCTCGTCTTAGTTGGTCTTTGTGTAATCAAAACAGATGGTGCAGGCCTCTGCTCCTGCCACCTCGAGGGACTAGCCAGGTGTAGATGTTGATACCCTTTTTGGTGCAGGAGGTGCCGCTCCGAAGGGATCCCTATTACTGTCATCGGTTTTAGCGGTTTGAGTAAGCCTCCAGGGGTTGCCACTCCAAAAGGAACCTCTATCGGTCGAACGTCTGGTAACGTGAGTTCGGGGGTTGTCCACCATACACGCAGGCTGAGTTTGAGTTTTTGGACAACCCTCTGCTTGCGATGGAGGAGCAGATGGACTCGTGTAAGGCACCAGCGGCTGTGGTGATGACCAACAAGGCTGAGCAAGAGAAGACCCTGGCAAGGTTCGTAGAGCAGACGCCGGATCTGGCAGAGATTGATGAAGACTATTGGAGGACGGCGAAGCTGACGAAGGGCAAACCATGGTGGATGGTAGTGGAGGAGACGCCAACCCTGTCATAGTCAGATAGAAGCAGCCCGAAGAACAATTGCAGCCGGGTGCAAAAACCTAGGTTGGTGAAAGTAATACTGGTGGATGGGTGTTCGGCGAGGATGGGGGGGCAATTCAGTGGGGTCCGGCATAGATAGAGGAATGGCCAGCCCTCGCAGTCACGGGTTCCTTAATTCCGGAAGCACAGAGACCAGTAGCAAAAGAAAAGGCCCCAGAGGAACCGCAAAAAAAGACATACACATGTGGACCAAAACAAAAAGAAAAGATGACTCCAGAATACTACAGGGAGCTGTTTCAAGAAAAGTATATGGACTACGTGGAAGGGAACACTATCAAGGTGGTTCCAAGATCTCTGGAGAAGATAAAAGAGCGGTCGGTGTCCCTGATTACCTCTAAGGTCAAAGGAAGAGGCCTGACGGTGGTCTCGAAAGGCCGGATGATTGCGATGTTAGGAGAGTTGAAGGTCCCCCGCAATACATAATGCGAAGGAGCTACGCCATGTGAGAGCTCCTCTTGCCGACGAAGGAGGATGCAGAAAAAATGGCAAGAGGGGATCTAACATGAAACTGGAATATTTATCCAAGCGGCGAACATTAGAGACGTACTGGGTGTGACTTGTTTCATAATAGACGACAAGTTGGGAAGAATCATGTCACAGTACGGGGAGGTCGAAGGAATAGAAGCAGTAATGGGCCCCCGCAACAAGATGCTCGGAGACTACAATATTTGAATGCGAGTGGATCGCAAAGGGTTTAATGAGATCTCCGCGCAGCTAAACTGCGAGGGCTGGTCGATGACTGTGATTGTGGAGGGCAGAAGGCCACATTGTTCGCATTGCCAGAAACCTGGCCATGTGGCAAGAGTCTGCCCTATAAAGAAACTAGTGGAAGAGAAGAAGAGCGAAGAAGAAAGGAAGAAGACAGAAGTCGAGACCAGGAAGGAGGAAGAGAAGGAGACCACTGCTTGGAGAAAGGTGGTCGGGAAAAAAGGAAAGAAGCAGGAGGCGGCTCCGCAAGCAGCACACAGATGTGTGGCAACAGCTACGAAGAGGAAGGCAAGGGGAAGATCCTCTGAATCAGAAGGCGAAGAGAACGAGGACCGTACCAAGAAGAAGGGGAATAGGGACAGAAAAGACGACCAGAACGAAGACTCTGAACTTCTGGAAACCTAGAAGGCACTCCCCCAAGTGGAAGTTCAGCTAACCCCTCCCCTATCCAACACCCCTATGATTGAAATGGATCAAACAGGAGCTCAAGAAGTAGCAACATCAGCAACAGCAGCAGCAACAGTAGGAGCAACAGCAGGAGCAACAGCAGTAGAAGACCAAAAATGGAAGAGAGGAACAGAAGAGGGCGGCCCCGAGGGAAGAAAAAAAACAGGAAGCACCCTTCTAGCCCGGAGAGCTCATTTGTGAAGCCGATATAAACCAGTGACCTCAATGGAAGGCAAAGGACGCACTTAAAAGATCTGGAGGCCTTATCAAAGGTGGATGAGAAAGAGGTCACTGATTCACGGAATTTCCCAGACGCTCCTGCCGTCATAACCTTCGTCAGGGTGAATAGGGAAGGTAGGGCGAAAGCCCTGTGGCGAATGATCGAGGCCGGGAAAATCGCATTTCAAGGATTTAAGCTGTTTGACGGGGAGCACTCATCTCTTGGAACGATAGCCGATAACTGCGAAGGTAGGGTCCCCGCCTATGTTTAACCCTCCTCCTATAGGGCACTAAACATGACGTTCCCCTTGGACGGGAGGGACGCGAGACGGACGTCTTACATCTGATCTGCTCTCGGGCAGTCTCGGCAAGCCGTCGACGTGCTTAACCCCATGACTACAGACCCATCGCAGACGAATACTACTAGTTACGGAAACATGGCTACAAGCTTGATCTAACTAGTTTGAACACGAGGGCATGGGATCTTGAAACAAGGCTGCTCGCGTGCTGAGAGATCTCGTGTCCCTTTAAGTTGATGTAGCTACTTTGCAGGAGACCCACTTTGTGCGGGCCGGAGATTGCGATGTGCTGGTGGACGATATTGACGTTAACTCAGCATATGGAAATTTCCGTAGTTGTGGGATTTCTGTGTAAGTAAGTCGCACCCTATTTGCGACGATTACCGTTGTTCACGCGGACGCTCATGGAAGGTTGGTCGTGGTCGATGTTACCGTTAAAAGCTGGGAGTTCCGGATAGTGGCAGTTTATGCGCCTAATGTCCGCGAGAGAGTGTGGAGGTGTGTCTATCTCCGGGTCCAGAGCGGATAGTGTTAATGGCGGACTGGAATGCCGTCCTGCACCCCAACATAGATAAGGTCGGGGGGTAGCAGGTTTGAGTTGTGTGAAAGCAGGCTGTCTGGCTTGATGGCCTCTTGCGATCTGATCAACATGCCAGGTAGGGAGATGTTGACGTGGCAGGGTAATTCGGCCGTCTGCCCAAGCACATACTTGGACAGAATGTTAATTGAAAGAGATGATATAGATTACTTATCATATCCCACGTTCCAGTGGCTAGGTGATTCAGACGAGAAACTCGTATTGGCCCGTCTCAATAAGGTAATAGGCCTACGTTGGCTGGCTACTGGAAGATGAACATCTCTTTGTTGGAGTCGGATGACTTCCAACAGCAGCTGACAACACTAATTCAGCGAGAGTTAGTCGGGGCGGTTACCGGGAATAGCTGGTGGGTTAGACTTAAGGCTACCATTAGGCACTTTTGCGTCTAGTACAGCCAAAGCCTCGCGCATACTAGGGCTCGGACCAAAAGGCACCTAGATGATAGGCGTACCCGGACGGCGGCAGGGAGGGATCCCCTAGAGCTAGACAGTTAAGGATAACTTGCATCCCTTAGCTAGCGAGTGATACAAGGGTCAAGTAGTTAGAGCTAGGTTAAACAGAGTCTCTAACGAAGCCGTGGATGTTAATCTTAAGGCGCGTTTCGGATCGGAACTTTCGGGAGGTGAAAAACCTGGAAGGACACGCTCTCGTATCGGCTCGAGAGATATGAAATGGGTTTCGACAACATTTTGAGGAGCGCTTCACCCAACAACCCAGACTCCCCGGCCAGGAGTTTGGCAGCTATTTAACTGGCTCGCCCCGCATTACTGCGGCCCGAGCGGCTGGCTGCGAAGGGATGGTTACGGAGCGTGAGATCATTACTTTGTTGAAGCAGGTTGGCTATAACAAATATCCGGCGCTCGATTGTCTGCCCTACGAACTCTACTTGAAGATGTCGCCCATGTTTGTGCACCTTCTGGAGGGTGTGTTTAACCGCTGGTTTGCTCAGGGATCAATCACTGGGCGGGTTACCAAAGGAGTGGTCACACTACTTAATAAGAGAGAACGGCATGGAGGGGGGACTTCGATGACTATAGGACTATCACTCTGCTAAACACAGAGTTGAAGATTTTGTCTCGCGTTCTTGCAAACCGACTGCAGGTTGTTATCGATAACTTGGTCGAACCGGATCAGAATTACGCTGTGAAGAGACGATCGTAGAGTGGTTAAAAGATGACAAGGAAGCCGCGCTGATCAATTTAGATCAGTCCAAAGCGTTCGATAGGGTCGACCATGGTTTCTTGGAATCTGTTATAGAGACCGTCGGCTTTGGTCTGGATTCCACAAGTCGGTCTCTGTTCTGTATCGTGATCCCGCGGTAGTGGTGCAAGTAAATGGTAGGTTGCTGGAGTCCTTTTAGGTATCTCGGTCGGTGCGCCAGCGTTGTCCGCTGTCGCCTCTGTTATATGTTTAGATCCAATTTCCAGGAGCTTTTTCCATAAAACCCGGTCTGTCATTAGAACAGTTCGACACCTATTTGGCTGACTTTTCTCGTCTTTCGACGACCGCTGCGGCTAGGTGCGAAGGTGGTATAACGGAGGATTAAGTCATTGAAGCCTTAAAGCGGGTTGGCCTTCATAAGTCACCGAGGATCGGTGGTCTGCCCTACGAAGTGTATTTGAGGTTGTCGCACATCTTTGTCCCTTTGCTGACGGTTATATTTAACTTATGGTTAAGAAACGGCTCAATCCCCAAGTGCTTTACAAAGGTGTGATAAATCTTGTTCATAAAAGCAAAAATGGTGTGGATGGGTTCGGAAATTTCCGGCCCTTAACGATGCTTAACGCTGAGTTAAAGATGTTTGCCAAGATTCTCGCAAATCGTCTGCAGCTTGTCCTGCCTCGTCCTATTAGTCCCGAGCAAACAATTGCCGTGAAGGGTAGGACAATCCAGGATAACAAACGATACGCCTGATGATAGAAAAAGTCGACACTGAGGCCGCACTGATAAATGTATATAAGTCCAAAGCCTTCGATAGGGTTGACCATCGGTACTTGGGGGCTGTTTTGTCGGCGGCCGTTTTTTGCCCACAATTTCGCTCGTGAGTTCATCTTCTATATGCTAACACCGCGGTGATGGTAGAAGTGAATGGGAAGAAGTCGACGCCCTTCAGTTTATCACGATCAATTCGTCAAGAGTGCCCGCTATAACTCATGCTATATGTGCTTGCGATCGAGACCTTTTTTCGCAGGCTAAGGATGAATCCGGTCCTAAGCGGAATCACTGTGCCAGGTGCGGACGCCTAGGTAAAGAACTCCGCCAATGCCAACGATGTGACTGTGCTTGTACTGAGGAACCTTTCATTAAAGGGGATAACGGAGGTGTGTAATAGCCACATATATCCAATCTTTATTTATCGTCTATCAGTGCTTCCAACCCCGTCAGCTACAGTGCTATACTTGCAGAGGACTCATTTAAAATTTTATGGTTTGGAAAAACGCCTATAGTATGTCGCGATGTCTGCTATCTACATCCTTCTGAAGGCACTCTATGTGTGCCGAACGTGGAGATTCGGCTCCACACACTACTGCTCTACTACCTAGATCGAATGTGCATACAAGATAGGAAAAACGGTGGCCTCTAGATGGAGGACACCAAGTAAGCCTTGCAAAGGTGTGAAGGAGTCCCAGGGGGAGCCACAAATGTTGCCTCGAGGTGAATGCCCCTTCTACCGCGAGTGCCGGCGCGCTGAAGTTCCCCTTAAGGGTTAAGGAAACCCTCTCCAACGCTCTGCTGTTGTCCCGAAAGGTATTATATCGGGTGTTAGTGAGGGGGTCCGGAAGGGATGTTATCGGGGAGGGGCTCCTTTGACGAGGGAGCAGCTTCGCACAATCTGGGCCTGGGTGCCTGGGTCGGTATGCCTCACTAACGACGAGGCATCCTTGACCTGGCTGATAATACCGAATGCTCTCTGGTCGGTAAGACACTTCACTTAGCGGGATTAGCGACTTCGCCTATTTGCAAACGGTGCGGCGATGACGTCGATACTTTATGTCACGCTTTCCTTTATTGTCGCATCGTAGTGCCGCTGATTGAGTCTTTTATAGCCCTCATAGGCCGCATATTGAACACATCGTCATTAACTTTGGTTCCTATCAATGTATGTAGCAATTGGGCTCCGTCAACGGATAGGCTTAGAAAAGAATTGTGTTTGACCTTGTTAGCAGTGATGAGAGGTTTTATCTTGAACACACCCATGAGAGTAGTCTATTAATCTGAGGACTTCGTTCCCCCCGACCTCATACGAATCTTCCGTAATCATTTGAAGAGTCGTATCAAGGCCGAGGGAGTTAGACTCTCTTCATCAGACTTTGTTTAAAGTTGGGTGTCACTAGGGCGTGTGTGTGAGAGAAGCAGGTCTTGACTGGTTCTTGGATGTTTCTTAGGAAAAAGAATTTTGGTAGCCAAAACGAACGTTAGCTCTGACTCGTTTTTAGTCCAAAGTAGGTCACTGTTTAGGCAAGAGGCATCATAACGGTGTACGGAAACCTTGTTGAGCCGTCTCTTCAAAAGTTGAACTATCCAGATTTACATTTTGAATCTGCTGGAAATAGTATTGTTGTCATAACTTACATGGGAAGAGAACGAGAGTTACAGCATCACATCTCCGATCCCAGTCGTTGAACATCGTGCTACTTACAGAGATGGTAGAATAGCTTCTATCACTCTTGGGAATTGTACACAACTGACCAATTAGTAGATGGTTTGCAACAAAAGGAAACCTGATTTGCCTCTAACGAAAATGGAATCATGTCGACTTTTCTAGGACGACGATTTTATAGTTCCACTCTATATATGTTCCTGAACATTATCGTTTCTGAGGAACTTCTTAAAGCCAGAGGACATGTTTAGTTGTCTTATTTCGAGATTGATTATGAATTTGCAGACAGCAAGCAATTACCTCGCAAGATAATTTTAAAAGGAAGTGTTTATCATTCTTAAAGATTAGACGCTGAGTTACTCAGCTACATTTATGACACATATACTAGGTCAAACTAAACTGATGAATATGTGAAAAGAACGTAGTCTATTTTTGTAGGTACACACACACAAGCACGTGTATATATATATATATATATATATATATATATATATATATATATATATGGGGGTGCAACGTTGACATGCTGAGTACCAGATGGGTGACCATTTGGAAAGGCGAGCCGTTGTAGGTACCGCTTGGAAAAATCCAAAGTCTAGGAACTGGCGCGGTCTATCCTTCTTATCAAATAGTTTGTGGGACTCTCTTAAGCCTTCGTAGGCATCCCATCTTGTGATGGCGCCAGGATATAAATTATCCCTGATAGCTCTGGCGAAGCATCACGTATTCAGCTACCAACATGATTTGAATTCCATTACAAACTTAAGTGTGAAATACTTCATTGAGACATAACCAATTAAACTTGTTCAAATAATCAACATAATTGTTTCTTCAATTTTTGCATATTGTTTTTTTACATGTTTCTCTGTTTGTAATATTTACTTATCTTACATAGACAGGCCCTGGTATGCCATTCCGATGTCCTTCATAAGCGCCGGCTATAAGTAAGTGATTGACCAATTCAATCTACTTATATTTTAACACATAAACACACAAATAAATATAGTAGTAATATATATTTAATAAGGTTATGTTATTGATTAGTAATCACAAAAGCATTTTTTTCTGTCCGTGATAATTCATATATAACGCGGGGTTTGGAAGTTGCGTCTTGCACTTTTGTAGCGTTTGTATTTCGCAGTGAATATGACGCGACCATACACACACAGCCACGCACACACCTGCACGCATGTTTGTTTTAAGTTTGTTATCACTTTGTTTTTGCTGGGGATGTGGCATTTTACCGGATGCCATAATATTCTCCATGGTGCTTGGTTACTCAAACCGAGAGATCATTTTAAAGATTCTAACCTTTTATTCAAGTGCAATAGTATTTATTCCTCTTGCACTTGGTTCACCCTGTATATTCGCCAGATAATTTTTGACATTCGTTTTTCATTAGCCCGGTTATCTCTATAATGATTGGAAGGATGGCTATCTTATTAAGATTCCAGTTTCTTCTGATATCGTACATAAGATCTTAGTATTTTGTTATTTTCTTCCTCTCAGCCCTGTTAAGGCCATGATTATAAGGGGCGCTTACTTCAACAAGGGTAAGCACTTTCCCCCTCTTGTCCGATATATATGTGTGTATGGAAATGTAATTCCCGACAATTGCTCGTTATTTGAGATCTTAAGCCAAAGCAACAACAGCGACCGAATAACAGTGCTGTAGTTGCTACAATTGCTATGATTCTATCTGACATTAAATTTTGCAGTGACAACTTCCAATGAATTAACACGGGGGGGTTTCTTCCCAATGAAAACTATATTGATATAACAAACCCAAATTTAAAAATATATACGGCAATTCAGCTACACATCCGCGTTTCATACTCGTAAAGATTCCTCATTCAAAAGCCATTAATTAGATGAATCGCCGAAAATACTGCAAATATTCATAAACAATATTATGAGGATACATAAAATATTCATTGCTAATAGAGTCAGAGCTGGCTTCGTTGCCGGGTTCAAATCTCCCGACTGGAGGTAATCGTGACACCCTTCATTGATGATTGCTAAAAGGATGAAACACTCGTGTCTGTAGATATATAAAAAAGTCTATTAATAATTATGTACACGCTTCTAATAACTCAGTTCTTATTGTTGAGAAGTGGAAATTGAAGTTAAAAGTCGGTTACTTAAGCTTACACGCGCAGATCCTGATGTCATAATCATTACATCACTATCACCAACTTGACATTAAAAATGAATGTTAAAATTTCAACTGTATTTCTGTCACTTAGGTTTTCCTGTGTGTATTTGTTCTTTGCTAATGGGGCCCGATATATATATATATATATATATATATATGTATATATATGTATGTATATATATATATACATACATATATACATATACACATATATGTATATACATATACATATATAGACACATACATATATATACATATACAAATATATATATATATATATATATATATATATATATATATATATATATATATATATATATATATGAATCCTAGCAAAAGTACCCGTTGTTGACTGGGTTCAAAAGCAGCCTACAGAAAATGGACTCTGATTTATGAAAGTATGATAGGTTATGAAAAGGAAGGGTTGTAAAGAGATAGCTTCGAATTTGGGGGTATCCAAACCAAAGCAAAATATGATGAAAGCAAAAATTTAATAGATAAACCGCATCATTTATTATACCATACCTGTTCACATTGAAACACTTATCACAATATTCTGTGGATATATATTAAAAAAACCTGGTTAAACTTTGTGACGTATTCCCATTCTTTGGAGGGCAGGCGCGAACGACCCCTCCATAATTGTATTATACCATATTTCTTCAAACTGAAACATAATTATCGAAGTATACTTACGCAGATAGATATGAAAAGTCTTTATTAAAGTGTGTGCCGATTTGCATTCTTTGGAAGCCAGGCGCGAACGCAGACCTCATACTTGTATTATACCATCCCTATTTTAGTTAAAACGTACTTATCAAAGTATTATTATGTACATCTATATCAAAAACACTTGTAAACTTTTTTATTTTTAATATTTTATGCTATACTTTGTGGACCAGGCGCGAACGCAGACTCCACAATTTTACTGACAACCGTTCTGCCAGATCAAAAATACCCATTTCTGTGTCTCGATAGATCTTCTATCATTATATGTAATCATTTTTTTTCAAATAGTCAACCATATAGGAGCCTATTCGTGACCAGACATACACACATACACACACAGACATTGAGCATTATATATATATATATATATATATATATATATATATATATATATATAACCCTATATGATGGTGATATATTTGATGAATGATCTTTCCTGTTTACGTATTTCCGTATCTTGATAAACACACGCGTTAAATATTAAGTCATCTCTGCATTTCTATACTTTATCATTACATGATCTAATTTTCTAGCCTTTAATAATTTCGAAATTTTTGGCGTTGTTATTTCTCATTCTTAAGCAAGCGAATACTCACAGGAGAAATCAATGAGATAAAATAAAATCCCTCATAAGATAAAAATTAATCGCTTTTATTGAACATTTCACCAGTCTTCACATAGTGAATTGCAAACGTTTACAGCTAACGAAAGTCGCTGGTTGTTTGGGGCTGTTTTCATGGTGGTTGCTCGGTCGAAGACATATTCAATAGATTCAGATTTTTCTGCTCAGTTCAACTAACATATCTCTTGATTTTACAATAACTTTCTTGACCTGACAGTAATTTATCATTGTCCATATCTTTTCTTTTTTAATATTATCTCCCAATTGTGATTATAGCTTTAACACCAACCCTTATTTTCCTGTTATCCCTGTTCGCAATGGTATGAATTGAGGAACACAGTTAAACAAATTTCATTTTAAAACCTGTTTTGTTTTTGGTTTAATACCCTTCAACTTGATGTTGAAGAGACATTGTGAAATAATTATGGAATATTAAATTAAGACAAAAATGAACTAAAATAGTATATTTACAAAATAAATCATCGCACAAGCTTCACATTTCTATAGGAAAAAAACGAATGTATCCCACAGATTAGGACTTGTAATAGATACTGAATTGTATACGAGAAGCGTTCCAAAAAAAGCCCTACTACCTTTTTTTACTCCCAAAACTAATGCGTTGAAGATCTACACATTGAGGGTAATTTTACTATTAAAACAAGCTGGCTTTTGTATCTGGAACTTTATTTTTCTGCACATTCTTTTTTTTACATAGGAATCAATACAGTATCAAGGCCAAGAGACCACTCAAGGATAGGGGTTAAAGAGTGTACAGTAGAAATTGGACAATATAGTAATCATTAGTAATGAAAATTTGGTAAATTTGATAACTTATATGGAACGGCTCATCAAAAACCTTATTTACGTTAGACTTGAACACAACCATATTGTAGTCAGCCGGAAAGCAGGAAAACGGAAGACAATTCCACAGGCATGCAGTTCTAAGAAAGAAGCTTGGTTCATGGAATCTACGTTTAGGTTTAGGCACAGATACAGAGTTGGTGGAATTATTGATAGCCTTTACAGCATGACGAGTCTTTATTGTGAAAGTTTGGCGAGAGGGGGCCATAGACTGAAGCTCAGTCGAACACTTTCCATAAAAATAACGATACATCAGAGACACACTCGCAACATCTCTTCTGTGAGATAGAGGTTGCAGGGAAGAGAAAAGGGCATCTCCTACGAGGCTACGAAGTCTATTTTGAACGCTATCAAGGCAGGACAAGTCCTTTCTAGCAGCTCCTGCCCAGATGTGGCAACATTATTCCATCCTTGGACGTACCTGGCTCTTATATAGATAGAGAATAGCATCAGCAGTGAGATATCTAGCGGACCGATAGAAAGGTCCCACATTTTTTTCAGCGGCCTTGGCAACATATTTGCTGTACGTGTTCCATTTAAGATCAGGAGTAATGGTCAAGCCCAGAAGCTTGTCAAAACTTAAGGCCGCCTGAAGACGAGCCCCGTTCATTTCAATTGATGCGAGACGTGGATCAGAATGTTGACGATGTAAAGAGAGAAGCTTGGTTTTAGATGCATTAAAAGTAACCAGCCACTCCTTACCCCAGTTTACTACGTGCTTAAGATCAGAGGAGAGAGAATTGGAGAGAACTTGGTCGTTTACTGTCTTAGATGTGCTACCATAAATGGTAGTGTCGTCAGCATAAATGTCTACAAATGATTTAAGGATGTGATTTGGAAGATCATTAATGTAGATCAGGAAAGAAGTTGGGCCCAGGACGGACCCCTAAAGGACACCGGCATTAATACTGTGAGCTTCCGATGTTTGCTCCTCAACTACTACTCAGAAAGAAATGATTTAATAATTGTGAAGACATTTCCAGCTATACCATAGCTAGAGATCTTATGAAGTAAACCTTTATGCCATACCCCATCAAAGGCCTTATATATGTCAAGAGCAATTGCCCTAGAAAGGTTGCCTCCGTCGAGAGATTTGCTAATCCCATGAGATATAACTGTAAGCCCATCTGCTGTAGATCTAGTAGATCGGTAACGATATTGAGTGTAATTAAGAAGGTTATTTTTGTTGAGATGGTTGATTACTTCTGTATTTACCACAGTTTCCAGCAACTTACTCATGACGCACAGGAGACTTGTTGGCCTGTACCCAGAGGGGGATGACCGATCAGCTGAATTCTTAAATACAGGGCATACTGATTAAATTTTCCAGGGAGATGGGAAACTATTCTCGTTAAGACAACGTTTAAACAACTTTGTAAGTATGGGCGCTAGTTCAGGTTGAAGTTTTTTGAGTACTATGATTGGAATACCGTCAGGGCCAGTTGCTTTACTGGAATCAAGGTTTTGAATTAGCTTGGCAACATCATGTACAGATATACGTATATCACATACCTGTTTTCTGATACAGGAGGAAATATTGAGCTTGGCGGCCCTGGTTGCAAAGGGTAGAATTAGCTGCAAAGTTCTTGACAAAAAATTTGGCTTTGTCTGATGCTGACGAGATTACCTCAGGTCCATTGATAATAGTTGGGATAAAGCACACGCTTCTGTTCAGGATTCTGTTTGCTATTTGCCAAAACTGGTGGGAACCAAGCCGCTGCTCATCTACTTTGGACGTAACGGATTGAGCATACAACTCTCTTGCGTTCGTTATTACTTTCTTACAATGGTTGCTGGCAATCCTGAAAGCGGCTTATTCATTAGCAATCACGATGCGCATTTGCTAGCGTTGAACAAAATCCTTAATAGCTCGGTAATTAAAGTTTCGAATACATGTTTCACTGTCGCTACTGAAATTCATGAACTTAGTTTCTACCTGTGCTTACATCAAATGCATCGGCTTCGTAAACGTTTATCAGGCACCGGTGAACATTATCGGGTCAATGTTTTCCTGCTCGGAGGAAATTAAGGAGGTTTCACTGCATCTGGCGCACGCCAATGACATTGGTTGATTACTTAGAGTCTCGCACCGTTATTACTGCAGCAGTGTAATTAAACATAAAGGTAATTAATGTATTAGTTCAGTCATTATAGCAATGCATTTTGCAATCATTCTGGCCGAATAAAAATAAGAAACATCTTCGTAATATTATTATGAAAGGGGAACAACCCCAGTAAATAAGAAAGAAAAACTAGAACGTTTGAAAATGATATTAGGAAAAGGAATCGAACCCAGTAGGAAAGTGTTAAAAGATAATAGATATTTAAATCCTAGGAATGCAGAACGATTAGCATTGTTGTCACAATTAGCTAAATGTTATTTATGTCAGAGATAGGGCAATTGTTTATTCTTTTAGAAATAACTGGATATTAAGAATGTTAAATAAAAGAATGGGGAATACCAAATTGAAAATGTTATATAAAAATAGGTTTAATAATACAATTAAATTGCCAGATTTCTGTTGTTTAGCAGAGGTGTTATACGCATGTGCAAATGGCACGGGTAAATTGAACCGTGATAAAGTAACATTGGTTAACCACACCTCTGACCTCATGAAGAAAGAAAATTATCAATATATTGAGACGGGGTTCGTAGTTAGAAAAACAGTGATAGATTCAGTGAGACGAAAGTCAGAGAGCGACATCCTGAAGCTGGTGCCCGTAG
Organism: Euprymna scolopes; assembly: GCF_053919585.1. Lineage (NCBI taxonomy): Eukaryota > Metazoa > Mollusca > Cephalopoda > Sepiida > Sepiolidae > Euprymna > Euprymna scolopes. The sequence goes on along the minus strand of NC_136512.1, from coordinate 61,898,860 downwards.
AGGCGAAGGGATTGGGAAGAGGAGAAAATGGAGCCATACAAGCTTAAATTTCTGAGTCATCAATCAGCCGGCTGATGAATAAAAAATATCATGTGTATTTTGTAACTGTTGTCCTCGTGTTGTCATTAAAACTGAAAAACAAATGAGTTTTGTCTATCATTATCTTAAATGAACTTTGTATATACCCCTAAAAGTATTGGGTACCTATCCTACATCATCAATAATGGATCCACCTGTTATTAAAAGAATTGTATTCCACATTCCTTCAATAATGAACTCGCATCCCTCGCAGTACTGTTATAAATGTCTCTCTCAGAATATAAAAGCTATTATCCTCCTTTGTTCTTGTCCCTGTATTATGTGTCCTCGAATTTAACCCTATTATCCTTCCAGATGAAACCCCGGTATTCAACAATATTTGTTTTGCCAATAAATAAAGACTCCTAAAAATATGTGTGTTTTAATGACATTTCACGAAGAAAACACCTATTACATGAGTATCTACTATTTGATTGATCGATAAAAAAGTTCGATATATTATTATCATATCGTATGAATCCGAAGATATCATAATATATATTATGAGGTATTGTTCACACAGGTTTCTCCCGTATGTTTTATAGTCAAAATTTGTTTTATAAATATATCGGATACTTACGGGAAAGACCAGACAAAGGTTGCGAAGATCCTAAGTGAAAATGATTTGTATGGAAATAACTAAATTCGAGACTGGAACACCTACATTGTCAGTCCGTGTCTTTAGCTACTTCAGAATTCTCACGTGTTGTTTCGTTCAGAACTATGGACTGCCATCGATGAAAAAAAATTATTTACATGTGTTCCAATGTAAGTATGTGGTTTCGGTTCATTTTTTCAGTGTGATTATATTAAGTCCTTCTCAATCATTTCCCTTTCAACTATCTTACAACAGAAATCGGAGAATAGTCATCCTCATATTCATATATCCTGCCACTGCCATCCACGTACACTGGCAAGCCATTTCTTATTTGTTTTTTTTCTTACTTGCCTCCACACGATTGCAGAGTTAGACCCAAGGTCAGTTTTTATTGTGAGGGATTAGCACCTCAAAAAGGGGTACTCTGGTCAGTAACAAAAATAAAAAAAAGTATCAGTCATGAAAGATTTCTCCTCTATTAACCGAGACCAAAAAATGAAGTGCAACATTAGAACAGGTGATCCACTCTTATTTTGGCGCTAAGGCCAAGAAGGAAAAAAGGCAACTAATGACATTTTACATTCTCAGAATTAAACTTTTTACTCTTCAGTAAATTATATTTTTTTCCAATTAAACAGAAATTGATTAACCATAAACCAGCGTTGTTTTCTTGCAGATCATGCTGCAAACATATTTGAATCGTCATATCAAAGACCTTGGAATTATTCAAATATGTTAAAGGCATTTTGCTCTATAAATTTTAATATTACCGTAAACATCAATAAAGGCAATTACATATACCGTGTATTTTCTGCTCATTACTAATCTCTTAAACATGCCAATTATGATTTAATTCGTGTTAGTCTTATGTGACAAGAGTTTGTAATAAGTTTTACAATGAAATTTGTTTTCTTTAAATTATTCCATTTCTTTTTATGTTACATTTGTTAAATATTTAAACAAACATTTTCTTGGAAATTAAAAAAAATATATTTTTTATTACATTTTCACTCCAAACAATGCTCAGTAACTTTGATGTAGGGGGATACAATCTGGACCATAACTTTCAGGGATAATATGTACAGAGTTGAGCAGCAAGATGTGGGAGGTGAACGCCCATGCTTACTGGATTGTCGCCCTTTACCAGAGAGCGACCTAGCTAGGTCACTTCCTGTTTCTCATTTTTCTCTCTCTTTTCCGCTGAACGCTCGACCAGTCATGATGTGAAAGAAATCGCTCCTGAAGGGGGCATCGGCCACCCAACCAGCTTATCTGACTAACCTGTCAGCCTCTCATCAATCGCAAGTAACGGACTCTTATTCTTTCTACCTCTTTCTTAATATTTCTCATGTAAATTTTATGCAAATAAATTGCATTCATTCGCTGATATATCCCGGTACGTGTTTCGTCGTTATTATGCGACCTTTTGCTTTTCAATCATTCTGCCATTTAATACATGCACCAATAACACATGGGGACGGGATTGTCTATAACACATGCAGACTATTCTGCCCTCTCCCCTCAACAAAGATATCTGTTACCATTACACTTGAACTGCCATATGTCAGTGCAGTCAGATAAGGAGAACCCCGGAAAAAGAAAATTCTAAAATCTTGCCATTCTATAGAAGAACCTATTAAAGTAGAAGGTTTCTAGCATATGGAGATCTCTACTGTGTAGAGATGTGGTTTTGCTGTTTGTCGAGTTTGTCGAAGGTATTTACGTAAAAGGGACACAGAAGGTTGTAGTTCGTCAGATCAAACAATTACCAGAAAAATACGTTCTTATTCTTGGATATTTATCATCGAGTGAAATATATTTTAGTTGACCAAAGGTCAATATATTCGTAATTAGTAATACGTACATTTTAGGTTAGACACCGATCTTCAGTTTCACGTTGTACAAGACAACGTATTTTTTGCAACCGGCTTTTACATCCATAACTGCTAGAAGTAAAAAAAAAACACATGTTTCTGATCATTCGTGATAAAGCAAGCTGTTGAAGTAATTTAATTTTATAATAATTGTTTTTTTTTTTATATTTAGAACTAATTAATAGTTTATCAAACTTTTTTTTTTTCATTCAAAATTTTGTCGTTTATATTCTGTAGTCATTTATACGTGCCTTTATATTGCTTGCATAAAAATTATTTAAACTTTAACCCAAAGAAAACTTCTTGCATGAAACTAAATATGTGGATCCTGAATAGTTAAGATCGACATATAACACCATCAACCGGTCACTGGTGTCTGACCGACTAACGTGTTACACTAAATGTCTTAGAAACGGTCCCAGAGTGATGTGACGATAAGTCTGTGATTAGGGTCTGAGTGTCAAAAAGATAATCATACCTGAGATGTTGGATGAGGTTGTGTAGCTTCTTCATTCTCTCAAGATGACATCTTAACGCTGGTGGAATTCTGGTTGGAATATTCCTTGTCTTCATGCCCGCTTCGCTCTATATAACAACACACGACACAATTGTAATATTTAAGATCTTAACTATTTTATTTTATAAAATTTATATAAGATGTATAACAATATTAACATGCAATGTACAGATCATAATACTAATTTCCTCCAATACTTCTTAGAAACTAACTAATCTATTGTTGAGGGAGACGGGATCCCCCCTCGTTTACAGAGAGTCAAAAATATACGCGTAACCCCATGCTGTCTGACCGAAAAAAGAGATATAGAAAAAGAAAGGGAATTATATGATTGCAGGCTTATGTACCTCTCCACCTACGGCCAAATAACCTCCTGCCATGCAGGCGGTGGATGATAACAACCACCACAACCCGGGCACTAAAATATATTGCCACAAGCATCTACATAATCTTGTAATATATAATCAGCTCAATGGCTGTCTGTCTGTCGATCTGTCTGTTTCATATTTTCAAACTCCGTCACCTCCGAAACTAAAAGTCGCAGAGCGGTTCTAGGGCATTAATTGATAGAATTTTGTGACAGGTCTTTCTTTTATGGGTCTTCAGCCGCTTCCAATTGTTTTCAACGTGTCAAATATGAGTAAAAAAATGAAAACATCGTATAACATTTTGCACATTCCTCTTAGTTTCTTTTTACTTCTTAATTTTTATTCAGCTTTTACGTGTCACGTTTGTGCAGTGGAAAATTCACCAGCTTTGAATGCTACAGGTTCGGTTTCGATTCTAGCTGATGAATCCTTAATTATATATATATATATATATATAGATAGATAGATATATATTTATATAATTATGTGTATATATATATATATTTATACACAAATATATATATATATATATATATATATACATACCTACATATACGTATATATATATATATATATATATATATACACAAGGTCTATATATATATTTAATGAGAATTTCAAAATCACGACTCTATGATAATATATACGATATCTGGACACATTAGAATAGCATATTTAACTGTATTTTACGCCAAAGTAAAGCCCCCCTCCCCGATAATAGTTAAATAGAAGCAAAAAAGAGATCGAAATGAGTATTTCACCGTCAGCAGTTCAAATGATAATTAATACCAGTGCCGCGGTCACATATATGTTTAGGTCTTCCATAACATAAATATCACAATTAGTATCCATTTACTTTTACAACTAAACTTCGTCTTAAAAATCTCGGCCGAATAAGAATTTTAGTAGATAAGTGACAATATATAGCCAAATACATACGTGTATGAATCGTTGCATTAAATCGCTACATATATGGGAGTTTTTATGCACATACGTGTCGCTGCATTTGAATTCCGCCGCAATTATTTCAGAAACCAAACAAAAGTAAGTTACGGGGAAATATATATATATATATATATATATATATATATATATATATATATATATATATATATATATATATATATAAGTAATTGTTATTCTTACCGGCAAGACATGTCCGCCTTCTCACAAATTGCTTGAGACCACAGAAACGCTGATTTGCGTGTCATGAAAGATTATTTTAACGCTTCGCCTATCTATCTTCCTATCCTCCCTCTCTCTATCTCTCTTTCTCTTTCATTCTGCCTATCTCTTTCATTCTCTCTGTCTCACTTTCGTCCCCGTCTATCCTTTCCTATCTCTGTCCGTTTGTTGATTAAACAGAAAATCAGAGAAAAAATTAGCGTTCAGGGAAACAGAAGCTGAAACAGACATGTTTTACAGGTCAATCAGTTCAAATCGAAAGAATCGACATCCGTCGAGCACAACCGCATTTATCGGTTTCTAATTTTATCCTCAGGAATATTGTCACAGTTTTCATTTGTCCAATTCACACAGAATTATAACTGCCAACACGACAGCAACGTGATGAATCCATACACGTGATTTATGTATTATAGGAGACAACGAAAAATATATAAGCTTAAATCTAATTTCTAAAACTCACTTTGTCTATCTGTCTGTCAGACACAATATTTTCAAACAATATCTCCTCCGAAACTAAAAGTCGTAGAGTGGTACTAGTAGCTTCAAATGATTGGATTTTTATGGGCCGTGCTTGTATGGATTTTTAGCTGGTTGAAAAAATAGTTTGGAAGGCGTTAAAAATGAGTCTAACTTGAAAAAAATGGTTATACATTTAGTACATTCATCTTTGTTGAGTTTTAATTATTTTATATGCATGTAATGTTAGTTTGCAGGTAACGTCACAAGCTTGGAATGCTACTGTTTGAGTTTCGGTTTCGATTCTAGCTGAAGGCATACATTTTTTTTTTTTTACTTTTCAAATCTCGAAAAATATATACGAAATCTGGCCAAATGAAAATACCATATTTAAGCGAATTTTCAACCAAGCAAGCCCACGCGGCACCCATCGTTAGTATAATAATTAAACGATAGCCTATATATATATATATATATATATATATATGTATATATATACATATATATATATATACATTATATATATATATATATATAAGAATTCAAAGTATTTCTTGTTATACTCGCAATGAAAAGCGAGATAGATAGTATTTTAGGTAATGTGTGACAAGCAGATCTGCTTCGATTTTCATTACTTTCACGCCTATAGCAAACGTTGATTTAAAATGAAAATTAAGAAACATAATTCTTAGAAGGATTACAGTAAAGTCTCTCGCATTTCAATGCAGGTCGGGGTAGTGCTCTTTTTAACGTTTTCATCCTAGTAGATCCCTCATAACCATTCTTTGTAGAAGAGCCTGTTATTAGTACTATAGCGTTTATTTATGAGCCGAGGAGAGCGTGTATTATTGCAAAATTATTTTCACATATTTTAATTATCTGTACTCCCTCGGAGTTCTCTCGCAGAGTAACATAATAAACTACTCATTTACAGTGAGCGGTGGTGCTCCTTAAAGTCTAGTTGACAAAAATCTCTACAAATGTCCAGTAGTATCTACCACTTTTGAAAAACTTTGAAAATGAATTCGCGTTATCGCAGAAGCCGTTTACCATTTATTATTAACTTTCACTAGAATCATTTGTTAGAGCAGTATGCTCTTATTGCTCACTCCTTTACACAGTCGTACATAGAGGTCTGGTAAGTGCTTTGTTTATAAATCTCTTTCCATCCTTTTTTATTCCTCGCATCTATTTGGCGAGGCGCCAATCAATATGGACACCAGAATTTCTGTTATTTAAATTATCATAGTTAACTTATAATTCTCCGGTTTGAATTTTCTTGGTTGCATATGGTATAATTTCTAGCTAGTTTTACCTTTGTTGCAATTTCCCTAAGGCCGGTTAGCGTTTGTAATCTATGTAAGAGTTGTTTCAGTTATCAAGGTGTTTGCTTAAGATGTGTGCTGTTTTCAGCATTACTGTCTGTTGCATAGTCTAAATCTCTCCCTGATTCCGATTTCTCCTAGTTTTGTTTTCATGTTATTTCGATCTGTTCTTTATGCTTAAACAATTATTGGTATTATATTCACTTCATTTCATTTTCATTATTCCGTTCAGTTCTTTGAAGATTTCTGAGTATTAATTCCGCCATTCTATTTCGTTTATCTATTCTGATGGAGCGGCAAAATCGACAGTTTGGTAGTTTCATGTTTTCTTGTTAATTCTTATGTCTCTTTAGTTTAAGTTTACCTCTTAGAACTAAAATGCCCGGAAGGATTTTTAGTACTGTATCCAGATTGTTCTTGTACCGTTCTTCAAAATGTAAGAAATGAATTCATTTGCAGAATTCTTTGAGAGATCATTTCTCTGCGCAATCCTGCTATACTTTTTAGACTAGTTTGCTGCATTTATTCGTTGTGTACCTTACCATCCATCTCAGCATATAGTGACTAATGCACAGTTTTCTAGTGTTTTATCTGTTTTACCTTTGATCTAATTAGTTCTAATCGCGTTATTTGGCACAGCTGTCCGAAGAGATTCTGCTGATCTGTTTTGGTGTCCTATTCCTAGACACTTTCAAGTATATGCATTTCATTATTATTATTATTATTATTATTATTATTATTATTATTATTATTATTATCATCATCATCATCATCATCATCATCATTATTATTATTATCATCATCATTATTATTATTATCATTATTATTATAATAAACAATTTTAAATAACTTAATAAATGTGGATGCAACTGAAACAGCAATAATTCACATGTTTCTCATACGGAAATAACTTTAATGTGAAAGCTTTGCGAAGCCAATAACTATGAATTTATGCGTATGTAAAATCCCATGCTCTTATTTACGGCACCTTTTTTTGTGAATAATAATATAATTACACAAAATATTGCAGCTAATATGACGACTAGGCTTTGCCATTTGGAAAAAGCTTGGTGATTCATATATGTCTTGTATTTAAAATGCAATACGTGCGTTAAGTAATTAATTTTCAGATTAACCGGTAGAAAAATATTTTTCTCCAAAGAATAAAAATCACAAGTAAGTTTAACAATAAGGGATAGTTTGTATGGCTATATACGATACCACATATTAATATATTCATACAAACAGGTTTAGAGATTAAATGCTTTAATTAGCTTATTTTCCATACAATATAAAGGTTTCAGTAATGAAATGTGGTAATATTGCTTGGAGATGTTGTCTTGAGGAGCTGCATGAGTTATGTATAAGAGTTTAAGAGTAATATAAACTAATATATATTAATTTATATCAGGTTTGAATGTTTAAATATTTTTATCTTTGTATGTACAATATTTACGCATAGAATAATTAATAGATTATGAATCCTGAGACAAACCTTCTAATCACATCTGTTAATAATATAGGATATACATAGTTCACTGGTTCCATGCAAATAGAAAGAATTGGGTTTCGAACCTTTTCATTAAAATAGAATATTTTCCTGAAGATTAAACAACAAATACAAGACATCACGTAATAAATCTGCAACGATGTTCAGTTTGTTTTTTGTATATTTCAAGATAAATAATATCGAGTAAATCTTTTATTTGAAAAATCTAATATTTCAGTTTAACATAAAACCTGATTACTAGGAAATCTCCAAGATGTTATGAATTCTGAATCGTTCTTGACGCATTTAAATTTAAAGCTTAATCAGGCATTAATACGGATTAAATTTTATAAAGTAGTTTATCATAATCGGGGTAAGGATTTTAAATATAAGTATCATTATGATTTTTTCGTTGTTTATTTCAATTAATCTTTGTAAGAGAATATAACAGACATGCAACATATATACTTTTTCTGGAATTAATCGTATTCGGCCTTCAACCGGAAGTCTCAAACTATATTTTTTTCCAAAACCAAAGACTTTACATCTATTTGGTCTGCCTGTTACAAATATAGATAAAATAAATAAACAAAAAGCATTCCTTAATTATCCATAAATACTGCATTCCCTAATAACACGTCCAGCAGAAACTATGTTGTAGGGCAAAACATATAAAAATCACAGGCAGTCGACTTATATTGAATCAAGTCCCCACAATGAAAAAAATCTTTCTGCATTTCTGTTCAGCTAGTCATATTTATTCTTACACAGTATCCTTAAAATTACATCAATATTACCCAAGTAAATAGTAGGAGTAGTTATTAGTATTTTGTCTTTGATCTTTTGATTAAAAGAAAACACGATTTTCTTGTTGTCAGGATAACTGCATTGGTATTAGTTATTGGCTATTAGATCCAATAGCATGAAAAGATATCGATTTTATTGCTCATGAATATTTCAGTTCATGTAATTATAACGAACATTAATGGAATCAATCTCAAAGAACTTCAACTTAACAGATGCTAATTTTAAGAGTTACTGCAAAAACCACAATGCTCTGTGTTATCAAAGTATTGATATTATGTTAAAAATGATGCTGTTCGAAGGTTATCGTCCTTGGTTGTAATTATCTGTTATAATATAAAAAAATGAAAGCGTAATTTTAATGAAATACATAGTGACGTCATTTTACTTAAAATTATTCTGTCTGTTTAAAAATAAGAGCGTCCCCAAAATGTTAGGAAAATGTCAATTTAAAAACGGGCGTGAAACTAAAAAAATGAGTATAAAGTTGTTAATTGACCGATTTGGAAAATCGGAATAAAAGTAAATGCAATGTATAGCATTCAGAATACTTTATTCAATACCAAAAAATCGCCTCAGAATTCTGAAAATCACTGCAAATAATTTAAATGTTCCAAAACTAGTATAATTTTTAGGATATAATTTTTCGTTTCATGAAAACAAAAATATCAACGGTCAATCGATATTATTAAATACGATACTTGTACACAGATACGGTCAATTTTAAATCATAGAAAACTGTATGCACTTGATAGTCATGGCATACATGTGATGTTCGTGTTAAATATCGATATATACCATGGTGCGCATATACATACATACATGCATATATATATGCATATATATATATATATATATATATATATATATATATATATATATATATATATATATATATATGACGGCAGCAAATTCGCTTTCTAACATTGCCATCGCCCGATATAGCAAAAAAAGGTATATAGAAACACGAAAACATTCTGTGATGGGCTGCACGAATGTGGCTTTTAAGCCGTGCTAAACTCTGGCATTCCATAGCACACATTGTACAGACATGTGCACCACTAGCAGCACGTTATTGGTGTTCTTTTCTATGCAGGATCAAATGCCATTTCAAACCGCCTGCCGTTTTGTACATCCGCCCAGAATTAACACAGGTTAACTCTGGCAACTCAAGACTGCTTTGTGGACCGCTGCACAGATGAGTAGTCTGGTGACTCATCAGTCGAGCTCTTCTAAAACATATTCTTCCGCACACCTCACACTCCAGACCAATTTGGCTCCCTCTCACATCCACGGCTCCTTTCACTCTCCCTTTCCGTATATCGCGCTTCAGCCGCTCATACTAGGTTCGATCCACCTCAAACTTGCACACACCTCCCCGCAAGATCATTCCCCACCCTCCGCGATCCAAAGTAAGACTCCCCCAGGTTCTTTCATCAATCTCACATTTTTAAGGTGTATCTTAAACACTCCTAAAATCTCAATTTAGTCTTTTGAGCCAGACGCCCTCCCTTGGCAAGCTCGCCAATAAAGGAGTTGTTTGGGAAGTCGACTATCTAACATCCTCACCACATGCTCACTCCATCTCAGTCTATGCTTAAAAACGTGAGCCTCAATGCTAAGGCATTTGGTCCGATCAAGCACCTCCACATCACTTACATACATTTGCCAACCCACACCTAAGATTCAGAGGAGTGATAGGTGATCTGGATGGTCCGTAAACCGCTCGCAGTAGGCTGTATAGTGGTCACGGTCTGGTGTGTTTTAGCGTCTTTCTGTGCTTCTCCCAGACAAACAAACCCCACGTGCACATCCTGACCACTGCCACGGTAACGGGGCTCTGATAAACGGCGAGTGTCCTGCGTCGTATAACTGGACCTCCACTGCTTTGTGGGCCAAGGTTATTTAATCAAAGGCTAAGGGTGAAGTAACCCTGACAGAAACCTCCAGAGGAGTTTAGGCCCTGTAAGCTGCGGCATATATGACTCACCGGCGTGTGGAATATGCTCTGGTTCCCAGCAATCTTAGTTCCAGTCATGGATCAAATGGCATGGTGAGTGGAGAGGGCTCTGTAATCCGTAGTGAAGGCAACCTCCCTAGAGGAAGGAAAACTCTGATATAAAACCTTCGATGACTGCTGCATCCAATGATGTCGACTTGGTCTTCTTTTTGGATCAATGTGGCAGTTGTTAGAGAGTGGGATTGTCTCGGTGCAAAGTCTTTCCCCACTATAACAATCCTCATGCACAGGCATTGCTCGATATAAATTAGATATACTTTTTACCATCTCGTGTATCTTTATAGCAAAAAAGGCTGGCTGTAGCCTAAAACGGCAAAACATTCAATGAAGTTGGAAAATACGATTATAAACGTAAATTGCGATAAGGGAACTGGATTTCCAGTGCCTGGCCCGGCAGGTGTCTCAGGGCTCAACAGCCTGGACCCGGTCGTAATCATGCTACTGCGAGGAAATATATGACAATGACCATCGGCTGTTGGAATGTGCGGACGCTACTTGACTTGCCGTCAGCAATAACGCCTCCAGAGCGTAGATCTGCTCTTGTATCTAAGGAATTCAATGACATGGACATAGTTGCTCTGTCTGAGACCAGGCTGGCTGATGAGGGACAGTTTTCTGAGTTGGCTGGGGCCTACTCTATTTTCTGGAGTGGTAGAGCGGATGGATGTAAGAGGGAATCAGGTGTGGCTTTTGCTTTAAAGGCATCAATTCTTTCTAGCCTGAATGAACTTCCCTGTAGTGTGAGTGACCGGATCATGAGTATGAGTTTACCTCTAGTAAATGATCGTTATATACTTTTTTGAATGTCTATGCACCCACTATGGATGCAACAGAAGATGAACATGTTTATTTCTACCTTGCTTTGTGCAGTGTAGTTAGACGCATTCACTCTGCTGATAAGATCTTTATTATTGGAGATTTTAATGCTAGAGTGGGAAGAGATTTTGAAACCTGGGCCGTGCTGGGTAAACACGGAGTGGGCAAGTGTAATAGCAATGGTCTGATGTTGTTGCAGTTTTGTTCAGAGATGGGTTTTAAAATCGCTAACACCGTGTTCCAGCAGAAGGGCAAATACAAGACTACCTGGATGCAGCCTGGTTCCAAAAAATGGCACTTGATAGACTATGTGGTAGTCAGAAATGTGAGATGAGGGATATCCGCAGTGTTCGTGTCATGCGGGGTGCGGAGTGCTGGACCGACCGTCGGTTGGCCCGTGCAAATATTAAGTGTTTTGTGAAGCCCAAGATGAGGATAGCTAGTGTGTCTATCCAAAGCGACTTAATGTTCCTCGTCTAAAGGACAATGTTGTGAGAGAGACACTAGTTAAGGAGATGGAAGAGATTGATTGTGAAAATATTTGCCCTGCTGTTAAGGAATCCGTCTATTGGGTATGTGAGAGAGTATTAGGTTAGTGTGAGCGTAAACATCAGGATTGGTTCAATGAGAATGATACTAAAATTCAGGCTCTGCTTGATTCAAAAGCCATGGCATTGGCGCTGATCTCGGGGGTTGTTTGACGGATGGTAATCAAGATCGATTGAGGAGCAAGTTTAAGGCAATCAAGCACGAGGTGCAGAGGAGGTTGCGTAACATGCAGGATGAACTGTGGAGGCAGAAACTTAGGAAATACAGCTTGCCTCGGATTCGAACAACATCAAGGTCTTACACATATACTTATATATATATATATATATATATATATATATATATATATATGCATACACGCACACGCACACACACACACATATATATATATATATATATATATATATATATATATATATATAATTATAAATCCAAGTGTATTAATTTAATTCATTACGCACTTTTTCAATAGAAAAGGTTAAAATTATCCGCTCATAACGTCAGATGATTCAAGTAAAAATAAGAATAAAAAGAAAATATATGTTTCTTGTGAAGTCATATAGGTACTAAAACCCAACAGAATGGGAGTAAGAGAGAGAAAGAGAGATAAAAAAGATGGGGGGGGGAAGCAATAAAAAAATAAAAATTCAATTGAAAAATTGGTAAAATTATAAAGACAATACAGGACAAAATGGAGGGGAGAGAAGAAAAGAATGTAGGAAACAGACAACTGATCTTATAAAAAAAAGGTCCATCGAATCCCGGACAACGACTTGCACATGTTCCAATCATTCAGTCAGCAACTGTCAATAGGAACGGCGGTTGGGATGGGTGGGAAGAAAGAGACAATACACGTGCAGTTCATATGGGCAAACAGATACGTATAATATAGCCCGTGTAAAATCTATTTGGGTAGGAAGTAAGTTATAAGTTCTGTTGAGTTAATTTAAAGATTAGTTTCGATTACAGGGCAGTGTGAAAAAACGAGTCGGGTATTGATTTTGAAGCGTATGGAATTTCAAGAAAAATGGGAGTTTTTTAGTGGTTTAACACACACACACATATATATATAATAAATTCCAAAGCCAAACAACGCCGCAGCTAACATGAGCCATGCCAGTCAACGAACAGGAAGTCAAAGACCCGAGTTTCGCCCTCATTTGGGCTCATCTGTTACACACATCCGAACTCAGGATTCGAAACCCGAGCCTCTTACATGCGAGGCACGCACTCTACCAACTGAGCAAACGCCCCGCACACAAGAATTTCTATTAATCAACAAAGATCAAGTAAACCGCGTCGAAATCCGACTGTGAAATGAACCCACTTCGTCTCGACAAGGGACGCGGCCGTCCAACCAGTCAACCCGAAGTGGGTTCATTTCACAGTCGGATTTTGACGCGGTTTACTTGATCTGTGTTGGTTAAAAGAAATTCTTTTGTGCGGGGCCTTTGCTCAGTTGGTAGAGTGCTTGCCTCGCATGCAAGAGGCTCGGTTTTCGAATCCTGAGTTCGGATGTGTCTAACTGATGAGCCCAAATGAGGGCGAAACTCGAGTCTTTGACTTCCGGTTCGTTGACTGTCATGGCTCATGTGTGCTGCGGCATTGTTTGGCTGTGGAATTTATTATACGATCTCTCACATTCTGAAAATCGTATATATACGCTTATTTTTTACTAGCGAGGGGTACCCGGCGTTGCCCGGGTGTTTTTCGGGGTATGTGAAAATAAACCGAAAATGTGAACAAAAAACAGGTACCCGTGAAAAAAAACGAAGCCTTCACGACGCGCAGTTGGAAAATAGTAAAGTGTTAAAAAACACAACAGGTGCGCATTCTTGATTGACGTGACGGCGATAGTTATTCAGCAGTTAGCATTTTGTGCGGGACAGTTTGAATGAGGTGAATAAATCGGTTTGTCTGTTTTTAAAACCCCGCTTCCTGTTTATTAGGAGGAGCGAAATGAAAGCTACAGTCTGATATAACGAAGTCGACATTGAACAAACGTTACTTAGCTCTCTTGAGACAGTCGAGTTTCTCTTTTTTATATACCGAAAACCGAATGTAACGCGTGCCGATGCGAGAAATTCCGAATAATTAACGTTTGAAAGTCAATAAAATTAAATAGACAGGCGAGCTCCGTGGGTAACTCTTAGATATTACAATTTATAGATGATATAAAAAGTTTTAAGAAGTTGTGAACCGAGCAAGCGCTTGTCTGAAAGAAGCCTTTTGTGGACATCGAGGAAAAGCGTACATGCATACATACATACATACATACATACATACATACATACATACATACATACATACATTTTCGCTTTTACATATATAGATTAACGTTACATTATTGTTTCAGGTGCCTGGTCGTTTTATTTTTCCGTCTGTAGCTTCCTCAGACTTTTACAGAAATGTTCGTTATGATGGATGAAAGAGTGAATGGTGTCAGGAGAGGGGATTTATATATATATATATATATATATATATATATATATATATATATATATTACACCACTAAAAACTCCCATTTGTTCTCTTCGTCTTTCTTTCTACTTGAGGATGAAGACATTCATTTTTTAGCCAATTTTTCAGTAGTTGTCGTCTGAAGGCTCGAGCTTGAAAACGATACTGATCTCGATAAAATCCCTCGCCTCTGTCGAAAGTTTTAGGCAGACATGCAAACATACATACTTATATTTATATATTCGTAGTTTAACTTTTCGATCCAAACCGATAAAAAAGCTTGCCTTATCTCTAAATTCCGTTTATGTAAAATTTCAAATGTTTAGACCAGGTATTGTCTGAGTAATTTTATAGAGAGAGCAGAGGTCATTTTTTAAAAACGTTGGCCGCTATTATGATCCCTTAACGTTTATCATTTTGGGCTTAAATCAAGTTATTAAGTTAGATCCATGTCAAAGGAACCTGCGTCTAAGTTTTAAAGAGTTTATACCCAAAATTGGCGGAGGAGTTTGGTAGAGTTCTTAAAGGTCACATTGTTTTACTTTGTCTCCTTAACAACCAAAACTCTGGACAAAAACGGATTACACAGATGTTACTAAATCTCAGTAGCCTGCATATCAAATTTCCAGTCTGTAGACTGAAAACTGACTAACTTATTGCGTAGGGAATTATATACAGACAG
This sequence comes from Euprymna scolopes, assembly GCF_053919585.1. Classification (NCBI taxonomy): domain Eukaryota; kingdom Metazoa; phylum Mollusca; class Cephalopoda; order Sepiida; family Sepiolidae; genus Euprymna; species Euprymna scolopes. The sequence continues at coordinate 61,883,636 of NC_136512.1, read as the reverse complement.
ACGCACAGACACACACACACCCAGACAAACATACATTTTCAGTTTTATAGATATATATAGATAGATTATCAACATTTTGTTTGACGTCTGACTAAACATGCATATCTAGGGTGTTAAAGCTCTGAGCATTATATTTCTATGTATTGCATTTTGCTCAAACTCGATCAGCGCAGCCTACAATTGGTGCTAAGACAAAGTGGGCGACAGTGGAATTTTAGCGAATATAAATTATTCAGGGCGAACGCGTTAGACTTGACTTGGTAGCATTAAATTACTTTCCCAAGATTTCTGACTCTTGGGATATTCACGTTGTCAGATCCTGTAGACCATTACGAGCACACCCCCTAAGGGTTGCATAGTGAGTGGTTATGGCCGGATCGATTAATTGAAACACCTGTTGGATCTGGGACAGATATCGACATATATTCGGATTGCTGTCCAAAATAAAAACGTCGTTAAGCCAATTATGCTGACATTTCATCTAAACTACATCGAACTATAAAATAATGTGATATTGTATAATTTGTTCCGCTTGATTCCATTAACAATAATAAAACACGCACGATCTATTTTGATGGTTTATGACTTATTTTGAGACATTATTTCACATGCTGGTATCGAAATTTGATTAAAATATATATTGTCATCGAGAGATAGATTAATTCGATGTATCAAGGCTAATTCATATTGCTAATCAGGAAAATAATTATTGTCGGGACAATTATTCGGAATCGAAATCGGGAATTGGAATAATCGGAGCTTTTTAGGGTATCGGAATCGTTATAGGAATCGGAAAATTTCCGCTTATTTTCCCATGCAAAAAGCAATTCCTTTAATTATATGCTGTATTCGATTTTTAGTTTAAGAATCATCTTCCCCTGACGTAGCAATAATAAAATAATAAATAATTACTGATTTCAACTTCGAGTAAGACTAAAATCTCCAGACCACGCCCTACAAGTGTGTTTTTACGTCTGAGAAAATATATGTACATTTTACAGTTGTTTTACGCTAATCCGGACAATACACCGCTTTTATAGTTATAAATTTAGGTTGAACCAGGTTTTAAAGTAAGAGGAAGATGCAGGGGAATGTTTACTTGACAAGCCACGCTAGTCGTATTAATTAATTGCTTAAAAATGATGACGACATTTTTGCAATTTTTGCAGGAAGTTGTCTCCGTCTTCCCAGATACAACGCTCGCTATTCCCTAATGGTCACTCATTTTGTACTGAACAGGCACACCGATGTTCAATCACTGTGATCAAACAAGAATTGGTTGGTTAACCTGATTTTGTTGCGATTGAGAGTGTAAATAATGTTATGTCACATGCTCATTCGCAATATGTGCGTGTGATGTGTGTTTAAACGCATACAATAAACAGTTTAATAAATATTTAAATAAACATAACATAAGCCAGTAATTTAAACGGTCTGCAAACTCACATCCACGAAAAGTCGATTGACAACAATGATATATACTAGAGTCAATTAATTAGGGTACTTTGTCACCAACATTGTAAGGTTGACTAACTTCCAGCTTTTTCGTTAGAATTTTCTCTCTTTTTAACTTTCACTGATTCAGAAAATGATGACCAAGTTGTGGTTATAAAATTTATCCGTCTTTGAATACACGTGTCAAATTTCCTATGCAATTCCTCCAGCTGGTAGCTGCAACCTGCAATCCCAGATCCTACTGACCAGAACAACCCATGCATACAATGGAACACTGACAATACACATAATTTCTGTTTTTTCCTTAATTAAACTTAATAATACATGTCAACAATACAAAATTCTATACCATATCCATTGCGATTGCCCGTGAAAAATATACACAATGCGAATTACATGATATGTCGATCATAATTACACCAAATAAAAATGCATTCTTGTCCAAAAAGGAAGACACCAATGAATAAACATTAATGTGGATAACTTACCCATCATGTTATTTATTTCAAACCAGTCACTAAAAGAGAGAAGATTTACTGCATACACATAATCACTTATTAAAATTGCATTTGTTAAAATGTGTTTTTCTTTGTTTTCCTTATCAAAGCAATAACGCTTAACACAAACACGTCCGGCTTTACAAAATTACTTTAATAGAATATCTCTTCTGAACTACATTAAAATAAGATGACAAAAAATCAATTCGAGACTCTCGGGTTTCGACAGTACGTGTACGTGTGTGGAATTCTTTTCATTCTATTTCATTCCAAAAAACTAATCATATATTTCTGCACTAATTGTTTCTTATTATTCAATTTGTTCATAAGTGTACAGTCAATTTAAAAAAATGTTTTTTTAGCGCAGTTTTTAAGCACAGTGTGTTTTTTTTTACCAGTTTTGATCTTTATTTGTCTGTGTAGTAAGAAGCAATATTTTATTTGATTTACACGCGCACCTCATGTTCAATAAAGTTCCGTAGACAGAGAAAAGATAGGGCAACAAAGTAATGCCATGATTGTATCCATATCCATGTGTCTTATGTAAACAAATTCTCAGATAGGATAATAATCCGATATAACTCACTGAAAACACACAATTGTGTTCCCAGAAAGCTAAGAGAATATAAGCTTCTCTAATTTCAAGTACTATACCCCTCTTTCAATAACCTTTGAAAACGTATTTGCCTAATCGCAACAGTCACTTTCAGTCGCCGTCGGAAGCGATCATTAACCTTCACTGTAATTTCTGTGGAAAAACGACGATCCATTACTCTTGGCACTTATTCAGTGGAATCCTGCTAAGCGTTTTCCTTCAACGCTCTTTCCATCGTCCTTGATTCGTTTTGCAGTGTAGCTCAAGTCGATAGCGACACCGACATATCTTTTATTTCGAGAGGCATCATTTACTAAAAATGTTGCTGTTTCAATTTCCTTGATTGAATGTAGCTTAACTTTTAATTTCCCTGTAGCCGGTTAGCGTTGTATCTGGTATTGAAGTTCAGGTTAGTATGGGAAATAATTCATCGTTCTTTGAATTATACTAAAAGTCAGCCGTTCTTTTAAATATTAAGTTCCACATTTAGTACTTATATAATTCCAGTTCGAATGAATACGATTAAATAGTTTCCGAAGTAAAATCTATGGAATCATTTTAAGTAAACAGTGGCTTTTGCCGGACATCATCTTTAATCGACCACTGTTAGATAAAGCCAGCGTCACGAAAGGTCATACACAATAACGAACGAGCAACTTGCTAAAGGGATTACTTTAAATGATGAATAAGCACGGGCAATTCCTATTGATGGAACGTGCTAATTTATTTAATGATAGAATTTCTGTGTAATCTGTTTACAGATAAATCTAGGATTAAAATTAAGACATCACTTTAATGGGGAGTGCACGAACGCATATAATATATTCGATAAAGGATGAAAATGGCCGAAGTTACATAAATTCATGAATTTACCGACTTTGAAACTTTTTCGAGCAATTCGCAAATATACAAGGAAAAAAATCACGAATGGTTTTTATTATTAATGTCGAAGTATAATTTAAGTATGTTTAATTTCTGACGCTTCGATCAATAATAAAACAGGAAAATGAGACACACACACATATATATATGTATATATATATATATATATATATATATATGTATGTGTGTGTGATTACTTTATTCAATTACACACGAAGATATAATTTTATGAGTAAATTTTTAATATTTACTTCAACATTGCTCAATACATAGATACAGCTAGGTAGTAAGTTATGAATATATATATATATATATATATATATATATATATATATATATATATATAACAATTAAGCTACACAAAATATTCCGCATTTCATGTTGTATAAATTTGTTAGGCTTATATATGTCATTCAAACATAATGGTGAAGTGGCAGTTAGTCAGTTTTAGTCATTTAGAACTGCTTTAAAGTTTAACCACTCACCCATTTTTCGACCAAATTTCAAACAATTATTGCAGTTTATAGACCTCCTTCTCAGGTATATTGTGAAAAAAAATGTTAAATTTTCGTTTATTAAAACAAAAGTTATGATAAATTGACGGTGACTGAAATCGTAAAATTCACAAGAAAGTCGGCGCCAGGTTTTATAATTGGTTTTCACAGCATCCACGTCGGTTCAGCGACTAGTATTGCTACGAATATACTGCTTTCGCGAAGAGAGAATTAGCAAGTGAAACAGAGAGAATGAAAGCAGACGAGTGACATACATTGTTTTATATATGAGTATGGAATGTTTATTGAGGCAAAAAATAAATTAAACAAAGAACAAGTGAATTTACTGGAAGCCTGTAAAAAGCATGGATTACAATAGAAAAATGCAAGCATGAAAAGTAGTATTGTTAAATATAGAAATAAAAGGGGAAGATATTCTAGTAAAAATAGAATAAATTTATAACTTAAAATACTGTGGCAGTAAGCTTTTAAAAAATCAATTTAACATTACAGAATCAGTTTTTAACGCTTCAATATTTTAATTTGTAAATTTATTATATTTTTACTATAATATTTCATCCTTTTCTTTACCAGCTGTAACCGTATTACTTTCCATGGTAGCATTGTTTTACATATATGTGTGGTATGTTATGGGGGCCCAAAAATAAGACTGAAATTAAACAAAGAACAAATAAATTTACTGGAAACCTGTAAAAATCATCGATTACAATAGAATAAAATGCGAGCATAAAAAAGGAGTATTGTTAAACATTGAAAAGAAAAGGGCAAGATATTCTATTGTAATATATATATATATATATATATATATATATATATATATATATATATATATAAATATATAAGAGCAAATAGTTAATAAAACATTTTAAATAAAACTTTGAAAAAGAATTGAACACATATTTAAATCGAAAAGACAACACTAAATAAGTGAAGAGTCCGTAATCTCTTAATCGGCGGAGTTTCGAAGAAATACTTTCCTTCTTATTACAGGGTAGGATTTAGAAAAATGCGGGATCGGATTTTAATATATATATATATATATATATATATATATATATATATATATATATATATATATATATATAGCTGAGAAGGGGCGACCAGATGTAACATAGGCTTATATATAATATTCTAATATGTCCAGATTTCGTATATATTATTATAGAGTCGTGATTTCAAAAGTTAAAAAAAAGTATTTAAGTGGTATGCGCTAAAATCGAAACCGATACTGTAGCATGCAAAGCTGGAAATGTTACCACTGTAACAACGTGACACGGATATAAGCCAATAAAAAATAAAAAAATAAAAATACACAAACATGATATAAGCCAATAAAAGATTAAAAAAAATAAAAATACACTAACATGATATAAGCCAATAAAAAATTTAAAAAAATAAAAATACACTAACATAATATAAGCCAATAAAAGATTAAACAATAAAAATACACTAACATGATATAAGCCAATAAAAATATAAAATAAAAATACACTAACATGATATAAGCCAATAAAAAATTAAAAATAAAAATACACTAACATGATATAAACCAATAAAACATTAAAAATTTTAAATACACTAACATGATATAAGCCAATAAAAAATTAAAAATTTAAAATACACTTACATTATATAAGCCAATAAATAATTAAGAATTTAAAATACATTAGCATGATATAAGCCAATAAAAATAAAAAAATAAAAATACATTAGCATTATATAAGTCAATAAAAAATTAAAAATACATTAGCATGATATAAGTCAATAAAAAATTAAATATTTTAAATACACTAACATGATATAAGCCAATAAAAATAATAAAAAAATACACTAACATGATATAAGCCAATAAAAAATTTTAAAAAATAAAAATACACTAACATGATACAAGCCAATAAAAAATTAAAAATTTAAAATACACTTACATGATATAAGCCAATAAATAATTAAAAATTAAAAAATACACTAACATGATATAAGCCAATAAAAAATTAAAAATAAAAATACACTAACATGGTATAAGCCGATAAAAAATTAAAAATAAAAATAAACTAACATGATATAAGCCAATAAAAAGTAAAAAAAAAATTAAAATACACAAACATGATATAAGCCAATAAGAAAATTAAAAGTTAAAAATACATTAACATGATATAAGCCAATAAAAAATTTAAAAAAATAAAAATACACTAACATGATCTAAGCCAATAAAAATAAAAAAATAACAATACACTAACATGATATAAGCCAATAAGAAAATTAAAAGTTAAAAATACACTAACATGATATAAGCCAATAAAGAAAAATAAAATAAAAATACACTAACATGATATAAGCCAATAAAAATAAAACATAAAAATACACTAACATGATATAAGCCAATAAAAAATAAAAATAAAAATACACTAACATGATATAAGCCAATAAAAATTAAAAATTTAAAATACACTTACATTATACAAGCCAATAACAAATTAAAAATTAAAAATACACTTACATTATATAAGCCAATAAATAATTAAAAATTAAAAATCAAAAATACATTAACATGATATAAACCAATAAAAAATAAAAAAATAAAAATACACTTACATTATATAAGCCAATAAAAGAAAATACACTAATATGAATGTAGAAAATATTTATGTAGGTAAAATAAAAAAAAACAAGTAATAATAATTATTACTCTCTATGCATCTACTAAAACATAAAATCTGTGTGTTTTTCTCCACATAACATAAAACATTATGTAAGTGAACATGTTCATTCATAAGGATATCCATCTGTCAAACACGGTTGAACAAAAGTGTGTTCGTTCGTACCCGAAATATGTGCATCTTTATCTAATAGTCATACACATGATCGTCTTTATATCGGCTTACTTTTAACCTTATACGTGACACGTCATTCCAATATACAAAAAGATATTGCAACTGGAAAAGGGTATTTCAGCTGCAACATTTACCAGGCGAAATAGAGAGTGTCATCATCGACATTATACATAAGAGTACAATTCTAGAATAGAATCACCCAATAATCATGACGCTATACAGCACTGTACCTTGCCAAACACTCCTCTCAAACGCATGGTTTATCTGACTGTAGCACAGCGCAATACTTGTTGCGTTTAAAAAGAGATGCAATCATGAAAAATCCAGCTGAGGTAAGTTTATGCATCAAGGTGGAAACTTCTATTGAAATACATAAACCCGTTTGTACATGTTGGCTGCGCATACGCTATCCTGAATAAAAAACAAAAACAAATAATAACATTTTGGACCAATCAGAAAACATTCTGAATTTATTTGTAATTGTCTCTCTGGGAGCAAGCTATTTCTTCTAATACCAGGTTGTTCTTCAATGAAGCTGTGAAACCCAGTTGACCAAAGTATTCCAACCGGTGTCGTTGGGTGCCCCAGTGTGGACGCTCATATCTGCAACATTTCTCTCCACTGACGAACAGAAACATATTATAAACATTTCTTACCTATCGGTACGGTTAGCTCAAACGGAAGGAACCGCAGCTGGGGCGATCAATTCTAAGTGACAGCATCCAAGTCTTAAACCTTTCTAAATCAGTACTATGATACGTTTATAAAAAATGTAAAATCTTTTTTCTGTTGGGTTGATAGGCCGACTCATCTAAAGCTTCACGCTGCGATGAAAATAAGGTTTCCTATTTCCCCAGAGTATCACGTATATAATGTTGCCGTTGACAAAGAAAGTAAATCATGACACATATGTTTATGAAGGATGTGCTCAATAGACATTGTTGTTTATGAGATTTAACCGGTTTCTTTGCGGATATGACCTGCGCAGCTTGCGTGAAAAAGATTGTCGACGTATATAAAACCAAACCCGCCATGACATGAATATTGTGGTCGCTTCGGCATCTTGTGAAGAGATTGTTCTATTAAAGAAGTATATTTACATATATATATATATATATATATATATATATATATATATATATGTATGTATATATATATATTTATATATATACATGTATATATATATTTAAATATATATTTTTTATATATACACATAAACTATACATATATATATATATGATGAATATGTATAACTGTATAAATACGTATGTGTATTATATATTAATATATATACATACATATATATATATGTATGTATATATATATATATATATATATATATATATATATATATATAGTTAGGTTTTTCTCTTTGTATTAGTCCTACCATATCAGGCTGTCTGCGGATATTGGCTTTCTGAGGCGAAATGTACCTAACGTTGATACTTTTTTTTCTAATTCTTTTTTTCAAGACTTAATCATGATCTGCAATACAAAAAAATAAATTACAAAACACGAATACAAAAAACAAAACCACGCCCTTTTCTTTTTTTCCAATTTCTGCTTTCTCTTTCTATCTGCCCTACTTTCTGACTAGTTTTCTATCTTAAAATGTACAAAACCTTAATACTGTAGCCCTTTTCCATCTTCTATTGCAAAATCTAGTCACACACGGTAAAACCCAATAGCAATCACCCTTACCAAACACTATAAACTAGTGATCGAAAATAAACACAGCTTGAAGAATATAAACCTTCTACAAAATAAAAAGGCAACATGAACACTATTTCCAAAATAACTGGATTCGGCATTAAATAACCCGCAAAGTTTATATGCCGTATAGCAGATCAACCCAACCGAATCTATTCGTGGGTTGTAATTTGGCTTCAAACAAATACATAATACTTATTTTATCATATATACATATATATATATATATATATATATATGTATATATATATATATATATATATATATATATATATACAGACACACACATATATATATATATATATGAACAAATGATTAATAACACATGTTAAAAGACATCTTGAAAAAGATTTAAAAACATATTTAATTTTAACAAAGGAAGCACAAGATAAGTGAATAGTCCTTAATCCGCGGAGTTTCGAAGAAATACTCTCCTTCTCATCAGAGGTAGGAATTAGCAAAATGCGGGATCGGATTTTGCATATAAAAGTATTTAATGAATGTATATATATATATATTTATATATTTATATATATATATATATATATATATATCAAAAAGTCACCGCTTATCGAGGCCCAAAGGCCACTCGATGATAAGGGTTGATAAATGTAAGTCAAAGTAGAGCATAAGTTAATGATTTACATTTGGATTGTTTAAGGGGACGGCTCAATATGCCCTTGTTTACATTGGACTGGAAAGCTATCATATTGTAATCGGCCGGGACGCAGATCGTTGGAACAGTGTTCAACAGGCGATGAGTTCTAAGACGGAAGCTTTGTTCATAGAACCTGCGTTAAGATTTATATACATAGAGGGAATGAGGTAAACTATTGGTAGTAGTTGTAGAATGTCGACTGTTTTTGTGAAAGTTTGGCAAGGGGGCATGCATTGGAGCTCAGACGAACACTTACCATGAAAATAACGATATAGCAGAGACAGGTTCGCATGGTCGCTTGTGCCCAGGGAAAAGAAAAGAGCATAATCTACTAGGTGTCGAAGCCGGTTTAGAATTCTACCAATCAAGAAGCGGAGCAGCTTTTGTCACGATGTCGAAACAGTACTTCAATTTTTGGATGTGTTTGCCTCTTAGAGGATTGCAACTGCACTGATATAATTACTTGAGTGTTCGAATGATCCCGCCATGTCTCCAGAGATCTTGGAAACAGATTTGATGTATGTGTTGTATTAAGATAAAAAAATGAAGCTCAAACTTGAGAGCTTGTCAAGATATTCTGCTTTCTAAAGATCGGCGCTATTCATTTCAATTGCAGCCAGATGGCGTTAAGAGCGATTATGATAAATGAGAAGCTTGGTTTTAGATGCATTAAAATTAACCAACTTCTTTTTCCCTATTATACCACCTACTCAAGATCAGAAGAGAGAAAATCAGAAAAAAAATATCGGTAATTTCCAGCATTTTAAGTGTTGCCATAGATTGTGGTGTTGTTTGAATAAATGTCTATAGATCTTAGAATTAGATTTTTGAGAGCGTTGATGAAATTTATTTAGATTGAAACATTGATTTACCTCCCAATTTTTTTCCAGAAAGATGAGTGGGAAAATCCATGGACTACCAACACACTGAGTTGTTTAAATGTGAAATAACTTGTGTAGTATCATTCACAATTATTGATACAGGTGATTGCATTTAGTGCTGGAAAATATGCCACGGAATCAATTAACAACTGCACGCAGGTATGCATTTTCAGAATTTTCCATCTCTAAAGTTGATTATATATCGGGATTAAAAAGCTCCTACCAGCTTGTGTATTGTCGTGGTTACCGAGAAAGAAGGCCACTGCATATGACAGCGTAACGTCACTTCCTAATTAAGTTGTAGGTATAGACAGCTTCCGGTATTCAACCACGTGGTCATGCTAACAGGCATAACAGGCATAAAAAATGGCTACCAATACGTGTTACCGATTGTCCATGTATTTTCTAAAGAAAAAGAACAATTCTCCATTCGGAAAATAATTATTATAATTGCACATTTGGGATAATTTTAATCAAAATATCGTAAGTGAATTCGTGTTTGAACTTTTATTTTAATTGGAGAAAGTCGAATATTTCATTATATATATATATTTTGTTTACTGCCAAACAAACAAGTTTTCGGTTTGTATTACTGTACACATAGGTTCGAAAAAGTTGTCAAAAAACAAATATATAACAAATGCATGTTGTCAAAAGCAAGATAAGTTACTTTTCTACCAAACTGAATATATTTTTCGTGTTTTTATTCAATGTAACATGTTTATTCAGCTCGAAAAACATACATTGTTTACCGATGTATTGGTAAATACAAAATGGCGCCCGACTCTCTCTTTAACACGGCAAGTTCGGGAAAAGGTGTTATAAATAATACACTAGACATAAAATACTATTAAAAACACCTAATATATGTCAACCTATGTCACGGCAATATATATTGAGCGAGTTTCTAACAGTATGTTGTCTAGTTTTATATTTATCGCACCTTGTCCCAAACTTACCGTGTTAAAGATAGAGAGAGTCTGGCGCCATTTTGAATTTTCTAATACATCGGTAAACACAGTATGTTTTTCGATCTGAATAAAGATGTTACATTAAATAAAAACAATGAAAACATACCCTGTTAGGTAGAAAAGTTACTTATCTTGCTTTTGATAACATTTATTTGTTATATATTTGTTTTTTGACAACTTTTTCGAATCTATGTACAGTAATACAAACCCCAATTTTTATATAATATTTTTCAGTCCTTTGTTTTAATAATAAATAAAACTTTTCACTGAGTATTTTCAAATATTTTCAAGTAAGCATTTTTCACGGCAGTGTGTTTTTTGTTTCTTTGTTTTTTACGATCGGTGAATTATCAATATTTTAGCAGGGGGCGTAATTCATTTTTTTTAAATATATTTAAAACTTCCATTTTTTTGTGTTTTATAACATTTTAACTGTAAATAATTTACATAACGGGTTTGTTTTACTGTACACATAGATTCGAAAAAGTTGTCAAAAAACAAATATATAACAAATAAATGTTATCAAAGGCAAGATAAGTTACAAACATGCCGACATTTTCCTTTTTAAAATATATTGATAAACATTGTATGATTTTCGACGCGATTACACGTTTTAAAGTGAGTAACACCTCTAAAAACATCCCCAGATATGTGGAAGAGTAAGTTATCTTGCCTTTGATAACATTTATTTGTGATATATTTGTTTTTTGACAACTTTTTCAAACCTATGTGTACAGTAATACAAACCTAAAATTTAATTTAACTTGAAAATAATATTTAAAATACACGTGCGTACACTGCACGAGTACCCTTATTATTATCATAATAATAATAGTAATAATACTTAAACAACTGGTGTGGATGATATCGACTGGCGCCACACCACACCAACTAGTTGTGAAGGGTCAGGGAGGATGGAAAGACCGAGGTGAGAGAGCATTCACCAAATCTCCACTGGAAGTGTGCAGTTCAAATCTTGTACGTTGAGGAGGCATTTTGTCACCCAAACACCAGGAAACACCAATGGCCGATGCCAACGAGAAAACAGTGACAACGGCTGTTGCGATAACATGCAATCATCTGCACAAGTGGTCAAAAGGTGGAGAACACTGGAAATCTGTGGAGACCTGTCACTTGGTCTCCAGGGAACACCCCATGTTACTGCCAGTGAGCAATCACTTATGGTGGCCTGTGAGACAACTAATATGCTACCTATTTTGCTGAAAAACATGGGGAAAGAAAGGACATCGACGAACAGAAAAAAAAAACTTTAAATATAATTTCTGTATTTAAAGTTATAGTTATTTAAATATTTCAACATATAATCTTGTGGAGAAAATCCAGCTTCCCAATAAGGGGCACTCTGGATAGGAACAAAAATAATCTCAGTCATGAAAGATTTCTCCTCCACCGACCGAAGACAGAAAAGGTAAAGTGTAGCATCAAAACAGATACTACACTGATCTTGTTCCGAAGGCCGAAAAATATTTGTTTAATGTTTCTTTAATTGTTTGTTCCCTAAATTCATAAATCAGTTTTATCAGTATTAAATTGTATATTGCTTTAAAATTACTTAATTTTACATAAATAATGTTTATATTTTAGATTGAATACAGTTCAGTTTAAATAGTAATCGAACTGTGTTCCTATTCTTTTTAAAAATGTTTTATTACTCTTTTTCAAATGACCCTCATATAGTACTAACAGGCTGACAAAGCTTACATTGCCTGCAGACATTTTTCAGTTAAGAGGCCTTTTCTTACTCTCGGTGGTCGTGGTATTGTGCGCCAGACACTAACCTGGTATTTTCCACCCGGCGTATGTAAAACTATATATACATATTTAACGAAAATTATGCAGTTTCTCTGTTTGTTATGGATGTATCAAAGCAAATGTCTTTAAAAATTAACGAAAATATTGAGACTTTGTATTGTTGTATAATCAAAATTGAAAAATTATAATGGCATGTGATAAACAACGCCTTAAGGTGTCGATAGGGAATTTTAAAAAATATATTTAAAACACCATGAAAAATCCCAGTTATATAGTCATTGAACTATGGAAGAAAACGAAAATAAAAAAGGAAATCGTTAAGAGAATGGGTTGAAATGGTGTGCATAAGCAGCGCCGCTTTCAATTACAAGCAAAAATTTTTAAAAAATTATGAAAAATGTCTATTGATGTAGCCGCTGTTTTAAAAGAAAATCAAACATTGACTCGGTTGAAAAAGAACGCGACACTGAAGCTTCAAAATCATCATTTGAAAATAATGTAAATAATTCTCATTAAAATATATATAGCCCTTGTCACTATACCCCGTCACTATATATATATATATATATATATATATATATATATATATATATATATATATATATATATATATATAATTCTAAAAAAAACTGTTGACTATCATGGCTTGCTTAAATCGTGTCTTCGACGATCAGGCGATTCCACCCCTTAAAAAAACAATTGAATTAACGTACACACACACACACACATACACCCACACACATACACACACATGAATATAGATATACGTATATGTAGCTATGTATATATATATATATATTTGTGTATAGATATATATATATACACATATGTATATATATATATATATATATATATATACACCCATAATTATACATATCGATATATATGCATATATATATATATATATATATATACATATATATATATATATATATATATATATATATATATATATATATATATACTAGAATACCCGTGGCCCGTTGGGTCAGAATGTTGTATTAGATATGGAATTCATGTAGTAGCGTGACACTTGCGACGTAAAGAAAATAGTTTTTTTTTTTGACATAACAGAAACATTTCTATGAAAGTATATTAAAATGAAAAATCACAGACGGATCACTCAAACATAAAAAAAATCCTCCCTATTCGTGTAAAGTTACCCATTTTTCCGAATAATCGCTCAAAATTAGAAAATGAAACATGAATATCCTACGATTCGAACGCCGACGAAAGTAATTTACCAGCAAAGGCGCACACGAACCTTCCGATTAGAAATATAAGAATGGAAACCTGATATTGGAATCCTTCAACCACCTTATAAAAACTTAAAATCTAAAAAAAACAAACAATAATTAATAAACACTGAGGCAAAAACATCAAACCTAAACAAATAAAATAAAACTAATATTGAAACAGATTAGTTAATGTGTCAACAAATTCACCGTTCTCACACAACTATTTTCTATCTAGAAATGTAAAAAAAAAATAAAATAGAAGGAAGGAAGAAAAGGGACGTATAGAGAGTAGTAGTAGATGTAGTAATAGTAGTAGTAGTAGTAGTAGTCTTGGCTTTACTACAGTTGTTCTTATGTTTGTCAACTGGTTAAAATTGTTTAGTAGTAAGAAAATAGCGACAGTATAGTTGTAATAAAGAATGCTTGCACCCTCCTTCCCATGTTAAATAATACTTTAAAAATAATAACGTTAATATTTCAGTGCGCAAGTCAGAATCTGCAAAAGAAGCGAGTTGTATTTATTTGTTGACGGTGTTATGGATTAATGTTTATGCGCGCATGCGCAGCCGGGTGTCGTAACCCGGAAAGTGGGTTACATCACTGGTTACAAGTTCATTTGAATGTTATAATTATATGTATATATATATATATATATATATATATATATATATATATATATATATATATGTATATATAATGGATAGTAATGTTGCGCTAATAATTTATTATTTCTATATCATTTATAAGCTGTTAGATGAAGTGAAGACATTGTAAGGAAATGCCTCCAGCGTCCTCTTTCTTGTAGTTCTAGAGCAGAGTAAAAATAGAAAGACCCCCATAATCTGTTTCCCAATATCATAATCTTTTTGTTGTTTATTTTTTTTACAGAACTGTAAGCTATACCAGTATATCATCTAACTCACCCAAACGAAATGCGAACGAAAACGGAGCCTATACATATGTCAGAATCCAATCAGTTTTTCTCGGAAAAAAATATTGTTTTGCTAACGTTATTCTTAATTATAAATTTGAACTTCCCGTCTTTTGCACGTGTTTCTGAAATGTGCTTTTAATTATTTTAACCTCCACGTTAATTTAACCAATATTGCGATTTTTTTAAAACCTACGCGATAATACTGTTTTAGATGTAAGTTTAACAGGCGTAGTCGCTGCTAAGATAGATTTCTTACTTAGTATCATTCAGCCCCAAAAAAAACATCTACAGTTTTTGCCAATTATAACTTGTTATAAAAGTGTAAACGTATCACATATAAGTTCAACTGAATTGCACATATAATCTGCTGTGATCGCACAAAAATATTGAGCGTGCAGAATAGATGGCGTATGGACAAAATTCATTATTAGGGGAGACGTTGTAGCTTCTTTTGCATGAATAATTAATATAGACTGAATAGTACAAACTGTTGTTTAGAAGCTAATATAAACGTGTTTCTTTGTGGGAATATATGTTGGCTGTAGGAGATTATTTTTTTATTTCGATTAATGAATTTTAGTTCATGGGTAAAGTTAGTTGTAAAAATAAACGATATTAAAATACAATTTTTCATCTAAATGTGCACTCTAGCTTTGGTAATAATGGCTCAGTTTGACGTGTTAAGGCAACCCTTCATATAGGCCAAAAGACTGCCGTAAAATCTTCTGGATAGAAAGTCATCGATTAAGGCTTGCTCTATTTATATGATTATCACATGTTTAAAGTGACCTCATGCTTGTACATTTCTAGAAAGTTTACTTAGCGGAATTAATTCACGTAGGTTGTGCACTTTTCAATCGTAAAGCCATTTCTGTGACATTTCCGAACTGAATACGAATAACATGAAGCTGTCAGAATGTATTCAATTGACATTGTTCTTGGTAAGTTTGCGCGGATTTCTTTAACTGTTTGATGTTATTAGATGAATCGACAAGTTCCATCAACTTTAAATACTTTGCTCAGAACGCCGAATATAGATGCACATTTAAATAGTTGTACGCCTTCAGAAATTGGTAGTTTCAAATAAAGTACATATACTAGCAAATAAATAAACTGTTCTGTTAAATTTATTTGCTGTAAAATGTAACGCGTATTTTTATCATTCTTAAGAAAAAAATTTCTATAAACGCTTACAACAGATGCCCATCAAAGTGATTGAGTACATTCATATATATGTTACTTAACGCTTATTTTATATGATGTAATCGTATTATCAGTTTATTTACATTTATATAAGAAAATGAACTAAATAATTCGCAAAGGATGAATTAATATCGATTAAGCCTTAAATTTTATACACCGGAATTACATAATCAAATTAAAACTGATTTAACTGATTTCTTTGTAATAGGTTTTATAAGTAACACGTTAAGCCTCATGGGCATTTGTCAACTATAGTTTTCTGTCAAACTAATAATTTCCCCTAACATAACTTAAAGGAAACTAAGGACACATAATAACTTGTTTAATCATAATTTATAAAAAAAAATAAACAATATTTTTTAGACAAGCAAATTGAACAGCATTTTATTTAAGGAAACTATCTTTTAGAGATTGCGCAAACTGGAACGGACGGGGACTTGTGAAAATGCGTGTTTTGTGTGTGTTAGGCCGAAAAGAAGAGATATGACAAATTCATCGTATTATTATAGAAATATATTTTTATGAATATATAATTCTTCAACAGGAGATGAATATATAACTATTTCTTTGGATATAGCCCTTTCAACAGATGCTTCTTTATACGTGTTGCGAAAAAATAACTAACGTATATTTCCATTGTTTTACTTTTGTCAGACACTCATGTTTGAAGTGATATTGGGTCAGCCTGATATATAAAGTAGCATATACAGAAGTAGAAAAAGTTTTTTTCTCATATTCGAGTGTGTATCCATAAATTGCATACACTTTCTCGCGCGGATTAAGTACCCCTAAAGATCAGAACAATTGGCAAGTTATTCGAAGATCTTGCAACGTTTATGTGACTAGGAGATCACTAGACTAGGAGATCACTAGACTAGGAGATCACTAGGCTAGGGGATCACTAGACTAGGAGATCGCGCAAATGCATTCCATCCAGCATCCATACCCAAACCGCGTTCAACTCGAGAAATTACTTCTCAACAAATAATGAATAACCACTGTAAAATTTGCTGTGCGCATAATTGAGGCAAGGGTTGGGCAATTCAAACTATATATCTCCTATATCGGCACTGCTGGAGTCCGACGTCAAGTAGAAGTTCAGGCGAATGTAAATAATGCCGAGATTAGCGGAGACCACATGCAGTACTTTGAATTCTCAAACAGTCACCCATTTGTACTGATCAGGCTCAACGTTGCTTAACTTCAATGATCTAAAAGGAACTGTTATGTCAATGTGGTTATGCCGCATATAATATAAATTATATATATATATATATATATATATATATATATATATATATATATATATATATATATATATATATATATATATATATATATATATATATATATATATATATATATATATATATATATATATATATATATATATATATATATATATATATATATATATATATATATACATATAAATTATGATATTAACCTGTAATTTTAAATGAAAACAATAAGGAAGACCACCAAAACACCGAACACGCACTCACATCTTGGAACAACATACAAATAATAGTATTACTCCCTTGACAAATAATAAAACAGCCACCCATTTGTACTGATCAGGCTCAACGTTGCTTAACTTCAATGATCTAAAAGGAACTGTTATGTCAATGTGGTTATGCCGCATATAATATAAATTATATATATATATATATATATATATATATATATATATATATATATATATATATATATATATATATATATATATATATATATATATATATATATATATATATATAAATGATGATATTAACCTGTAATTTTAAATGAAAACAATAAGGAAGACCACCAAAACACCGAACACGCACTCACATCTTGGAACAACATACAAATAATAGTATTACTCCCTTGACAAATAATCAATTGCTGAGAGGGCACAATAAAACACAGTAAATATATGTAAATATAGATAAACAAATAAACAAGCAAATAAAATGAAGAAATTAATGTACAATAAATAATAAAAACTAAATAACAACGTAATGAAATAAATGCATTCAATTATTAATAAATATATGACTATATATGTGTACATATGTATTTTTAAAATTTTCTTCTTTTGAAGATTGTAATGCTCGGTATGGGGCAGCAAAACCAGTGCACGCTCCTGTGTGTATGTAGATGTTTACGGACTTATACGTATGTGTCTATGCATATGCATATGGATGTATACACTTTAGCAAGTGAACCATTTAAAGTGAACATTTAACGCTACCTCACTTAAACCATAACCATTATCAATGTTGAATAGTAACACCATACTATACAGCAGTTATCAAAACCTCCAATTACACTGAACCCCTCCCAGACAAAAATAATCATCTATATACATTAAAAATAAAGTTATAATAATTTCTAACAAAACTTTTAATCCATATCCTATCCCGAAAATTGATAAGAAAGCCAGACTGTGGCACTGATTTCTGAGAAATGAAAAAACAGATTAAAAAAAAGAGACAACGAAAAGCCGCGCCGAACAGTTACATACGTTTTTTTTTTTCTCCCATGGAGAAAGTGTTCTACTCACGACATTAGGGATACCACCTCCTACTACCTTGTACTACACTTAATGTTGGTAAATAAATGTAATATAATTTAAAATTATTGAACATTTCTTCTACCATTTTCAATATACTTTTATATACTTACTTATGCCCACGGTGTTTCCCAGGAACTGCATTGGCATAGCCTTCTTACACAACTCCTTCCATATATATATATATATATATATATATATATATATATATATATATATATACATATTTATGTGGATGTGGGGGGTGCGCAGCAATCTATATTAATTACTCGATGTTAATCTTACCATTTATTTTCCTCATAATGTTATAGTGTTATAATCATGACAGCGCGTGTTTCCTTACGTAGAAAAATCATATAATCCTTATGTCGTTTTAAAATATTTTCCGTCCAGATTCACCGGAAAAAAAAGAACTCATTAACACATCATATGTATTAATATCACTCCCGGTTTAAAATATGAGCAGTTATATCTCAATATATGGGCTTAATTGAGGGCGTATGTCATCCCACTTATCGGTTAGCGTGTATTCTTGCTGATAAATATCGAATATATTAATGTTTTCATTTTGATGGCGTATTGTGTTAAAATTTTATTTACTAGTCAGTTTATTAATTTTCTTATTGATATTTTACCCAATGAGGAATCAAGAATGACTGTCTTTCCAATCGGCATTAACTTATTTAAATTACTAAAAAGATTAGGCTTCATTTTGTTTTAGCAAAGAAGCCATCTTTTATTTATTTTACGTAGTTAGAATATGAAAAATGCAGGCAATAAATGAACAGGTGATGATTTACATTACATTTACATCATGTTAATCCTTGATTTTGTATTTTCTGATTTCTGTGTGATGATATTTTTGTTCACAAATTAATTAACACAAAATGTATTTTTCATTATATGAAATAAAATAACATTTATAATTTTATTGACAAAAAATATCGTATGAAAGCTACATTAAGTTTTCACTCGACATTGCTCATATTGGTATTTTTTATTAAAAATTTTTCTGTTATATTTATAGCGTATGTTGGGAATGGATTCCATTATTGTCGGTTAAAATTATTGTCGAGCTATTAGTGTTACTTTTGATGTTTCCACTGTGTTCTAAATGAGAACATTGTCGAGTGACTAATATTGAAATATAGAAGAAAAACAATTCTACATCTTTTATTTCACGATTCTTAGAAACAGAAACTGTCATTCTTAAAGCTAATATCATATTTCATTGAAATAAACATAAATCTGTTTTCAATATCACAATGGATTTTTCCGACGAATTCAAAACACAGTTATTTTGCTGATAATTGGCGCATTGATAATTGGCGCTGTGCGAATATCTAGGCTGGTTAGGACAAGGTTTGTCTGAAAATTTCTAGAATTAATTAATTGTTTAAATAATTTGGTAAATATAAAATACGATGAGCGTGCAATAAGTAATGCCCCTGACCCACTTCCCATAGCAGTAGAGCAACGAAACTTTGCACAGTTTTTAGTCTTTCTCTACATAGGAACCACCCTGAGTTATGCATTTCTCCCATCATTTGATGCAGCTCTGGAGACCGTTTTTATAGAACACCCCAGGTTGGTCCTCCACCCACGAAGTGACTTCAGAAATCTCGGCTGCATCACATGGGGAACGCTTTCGTTTAAAAAAAAACACTTCATGGCTAGGAAGAGGTGAATATGAGAAGGTGCAAGGTCAGGAGAGTAGGGAGGATGGGCGATTGCATAACCACACGCTCGTGCTTCTGATCTGGCGACATCTGAGTTATGGACCGGGGCGTTGCCCTGCAGGAGGAGGGTACCTTTGCTGATCTTGCCCCGCCTCTGGATTTTCATAGCTTCCCTACCCTTTGCCAGGAAATCTATCATCACTACACCGTCCTGGTCCCAGAAGACTGTGAGTATGACCTTGCCAGCGGATGGCTGCACCCTTGCCTTCTTTGGAGATGCTGAGTTCAAGTGCTTCCACTGCATTAACTGGGCTTTGCTCTATGGATAATAATGATGGACCCAGGTTTCATCCTGTGTTATCAGTCTTTTGAAAACACATCTCCAATTTATCCTCGAGCACTCGACGCGTTCTCGCTTCTGGAATGGTATGAGCAACATGCGAATCCCTCTGGCAGAGCCTTATACATATGCAAATGGGCATGAATGGTAGTTTCCACAAACCCTGTACTAATATTAACATCTTGGGCTATTTGGCGAATAGTACTGCGCCGATCATCCAAAATGGCAGCCTATACTTGACAGGCAGTTTCCTCATCAATGGCATAAGAGGGCGACCAGGTCTGGGGGTTGTTTCCACAGACTTCTGGCCATGTTTGAATTCACGATGCCAGCGTTTTACAAGGTCATATGATGGGACATAATCACCATAATTTCTTTAATTTTATCAAATGTCTCCTGTGGTGTGCGCCCTTTCAAATACAAAACCCGGATCACTGCTCGACATTCAACAGGCTCTATTTCATACCTGACTCAGTTCAACCACCTGCAAAACTAAAGCCACGATTAGTTCAGAGCTGTAATTGGCCACATAACCTCTGGAGATATAAATCATTGCACATGCAAAATTTCAGCAAGATCAGACAACTGCAAATGGGTCAGGGACATTACTTATTTCATGACCCCTGTATACGAGCAATATATTCATATTAATATAAAATTTGCATTATAATACATATTACAGAAAGGGACAAGGGCAAGACCGGAGATAGAAAGAGATTGCCAGAGCCCACTTGAGCGCTAAAAAGAACGGAGACTTTCAGGGAACGTTATGGCTTTCTAATTTTTAGTGATGTCTGAGGTTCATCGCCAACAAAAAGTCAATAGCTAAAAGCTGTTCGATGATGAAAATTCATTGGCAAACAACTTTTAGTGATTACAAATAATAATAACGTTAATAATAATACTAATAACAATAATGATAACAATAATATTAATAAAATAACAATAATAATAAAAAAATAATATTAATAAAATAACAATAATAATAATAATGATAATAACAATAATAATAATAATAATGATAATTATAATAATAACAACAATAATACTAATACTACTACTAATAATAATAATGATGATAATTATAATAACAATAACAACAGCAACAACAACAACAACAACAACAATAATAATAATAATAATAAAAATAATAATAATAATAATAATAAAAATAATAATAATAATAATAATAATAATAATAATAATAATAATAATAATAATAATAATAATAAAACGGTATTTAGTTAGAGTCTGGAAATGTAAAGAAGTTAAGGTGATTTTCATTATGATGCGAACGTTTGGAACCATAAGAAAAAGCCACGACAAATGGTTCAATCAGGTTCACAGGAAAATTTCTTTTACAACCTTATAAAATGGCGTGCCTGTTGGAAACAGCGAAAGTGTTTTTTTTTTATTTTTTTATTTTTTTTATTACATTTTAACCCCAAACAAGGCAAATTGCCACTTTGGTGTAGGGGGCTACTCTCAGGGGCAACAACTACTGGGGTACTATGTAGGGATTTGGGCAGCAAGGTGTCGGTTCACGTTACACTTGAACTTCTGCATGTCAGTACTGTTGGGGAAGCAGGGACCTGGAATGGAATTCCAGAGTCTTGCGGTTCTGGGGAAGAAACTATTGGAGTAACTTGGTTATTTTAAATAAAAAGAAATTAAAATAAAAATAGAAATAAAATTATCAGAAAGTTAAGAATCTTATGAAACAATAATACTAGCATGTAAACAGAATTAATGTAATTAGAAGAAAAAGAAAGAGGTCTAAGAAGAAGAAAACAAAAAAAAATCTATTATTATTCCTCCTAATCTTGAAAGTTTTTTCCCAACTCCTCTGCTTTATCTCTTCCATAGTAGTTTTTAGTTTGTATTGTCTATCCAGTTCTTTTTCTCTTTGTTTGCATTATTCCACTACCTCTTTAATTCAGCCTAGTTCGTTCCTTAATCTATTCAGGCCACCTTCTATTCTCCTACTGAAGGAAGGGTGTTTTGCTGTTTCATTTTTGGTTCTTTCCTCCCTACCATTTCACCAACCAATACAGCTTCTGCCTGCAAAATGCTTCTGACATCCATTATGCTCTCCAGTGACAACTGATTCATTAGCCTGTTCACTTATTTGTTGCATTCCTTAACTTTTTCTGGACAGCATTTTTGCAATTAAAAAGCTTTCCTTTTTCACTACTTCTCATTAATTCTTTCGTTCTATTCAGCGAATTAAATTCATCAGTTTCTATTTCGGCACTGGGAACCTCACTATTATTAAGTAAGTTACCATCCTTCACTTTGAAAATTCTCATTATCTATATCCCATAATTCCATTTTCACTTTACTCTTTTATCTGGTGCCACACTTGAGACATTTCTGAAAGTTTTTTAACAGAATCAGACTCGAGCAACATAGTCAATGCCCCCAGGTGATACACTATCCGCGTTGTTGTTTACTATACTGCTCTTGAACGCCTATGTCAACTAGAGTTAACCTTTGCTAAGTACTGTTCTTTGCTGATGAATTAGCTTATTTTCTGTCAGTACGTTCTTCTTCCCAGTACCTAAATGTCAACTTTTCAATCTCTGTTTACGGCAATCCCATTTCGCTTTTAGTTTACGTTCGACTGTTAACTCTTGTTTATTCGTGTTTCAGTAAAGGTTTTTAGAAATCTGAAAGGGTGTGAAAACAAAACACTGGCCCCTAACACTCCGAAAGCTACTAAGTTTTTGTCAAGCATATCGTCAGAATAGACTTCCCACAAATTTGGTGCTTACTAGGTCACTAGAGTAAGTGAAGGACCATAAGGGAATAAACAGAAGGATATCCAAGTTTCTGTTGAAGATTTGAGAAAAACAAATAACTACATGGAAAGTACCGGGACGTGATGGAATTCATGGGTACTGGTTGCGATATTTCACAGGAATCTCATTAGACGCTTATTGTTCTTCTGGATCATTCTGCAAGATACCAGAATGGCTTGTAATGGGAAGGACTATTTTAATAAAGACATACCCTGCTAAAGAGTCAGATGTTAAACACTATAGACCAATTGCTTGTTTTAACTTGCTTTGGAAGTTCGAGCAAGCAGGGATAATTATTTCAACAGTATATGGCCATCTTAAAGTGAATGGTTTACTACCAGTTGCACAAAAAGGAAGACGTTAAGGCATTAAGTAATAAAAGACACATTATCGATACTTAAATTTATTTTAAAGAACTACAAAATGCGAAAAATATACTTCTGGTAAGCTTGGATAGGCGACAATAAAGCTTATGATATGGTGCCACATTCGTGGGCACTTAGTACGTTTAAAATGCTAGGGGTGGCTGACAATATAATGGAGTTTACAGATAAAAGTAGGAGCAGTTGGAAAGCAAACCGTTTTTCAGATGGGAAACCATTGGGGACAAACGACATTAGACTTAAAGGATATTACTTTTTGCCACTTCTATTCCTAATAGTACTCATAAAATTGATATGTTTACAAAGAGAGGCAAATATGGATACCAACTGGAGAATAATGGACTGAAGATCAGCCACATGTTCTTAATGGACGATCTTAAATTATTTGGCAAAACAGAAAAGTAATTTGACTCTCTAAATACAAATGCAATAAATAAATAAACGTATGGGTAGGATTGTACTGATGAGTACGGTGTGTATAATATATCTCTTAAAACATTGTCACACATTGTAAGTGCGTGTTCTATACTTGTTCAAAAAGAAAACAAACGTCTTCATGACAAAGTTTGTACAAATCTACCCTGGAGTGTGTGCAAAAAGTGTGGAATTCATGTGACGAACAAAGGATACCAACATTAACCAGAAGTGATTGTGGAAAACGAGGACGTTAAGAATCTCTGGAATTACATTATTTAATGTGACCGAGAGATAACTCACAGGAAACTAGATATTTTAGCTGTGAACAAAAATACCAATAATTGGCAAATCATTGATGCGACTTGCCTAAACCACATAAACTTAACCGGCAAAAAGACTGAGAAACTGCGCAAATATCAGAAACTGAGGGTGGACATTATTAGATTGTGAAATATGGAGACTTCAATCGTGCCAATAATCCTAGGCACGCTTGGGTGAATTCTTTATAACCTTATGAAACAGCTGAACTCATGGGGATCAGATACAACACTACTGTACTCCACAAGTTAGTTCTGCTTGGTTCAGCAAACATCCTACGCAAGATGCTTTCTATCAAATTGACTCTTTGAATATCATCACTAACATAGGTATAAGAATCCACTCCTAAGATAAAAACGATGTAAAACATCACAACCCCCTGTACTTTATGGAATACTACTACTACTACTACTACTACTACTACTACTACTAATAATAATAATAATACTGATCAACTCTATGTCAAAAAGAAAAGATGATGAAGAGGTCTGGTCTGTATAGAAGACTGTGTAAAAAAAACACACTAATAGAAAATTAGAAAATACATATTACAGAACGCCGAAAGAATAATTAACGAAGCAAGAGGCACTGAAGGAACGAACAAGATAGAAACAAAAAAACTAGGAATACGCTGACGAAAGGAAAAGGGGAAAAGCTTCACAGACGATTCATTAATATTAGAAAAGGTAAAACTAACAAACAACACTTGGAATTGGCTACAAAAAACGGAACCTAAACAGGGAAACTGGATTCCTGAAAACAGAAAAGATTAGAATCCACTACATTCAAGCAAAGATCAACAAGATACAGCGAAATGCAAATGCAGCAGCTGTGGAATAAGAGACAAAATAATAAACCACATAAGTTCAGCAAATTAACTAAAAAAAGAATATAAATATATATATGATCAAGTGAGGAAAGTATTGCATTGACAATTATGCTGACATCCAGACAAATGGCACAAGTACAAATCTGCAGCAGTACTTGAAAACGAAAATCGAAAGATCTTATGGGGCATGGATATACAAACAGATAAATCTATGCAAACAAGAATATCGGGTGTCATAATAGTAAACAAGAAAGAAAAGTCTTTCCAGATTGTAGCATTTGCTGTTACAGCAGGCGCAGAGTAAAGATCAAGGTAACAGAGAAGCGGATCAAATACACGGCACTGGCAAAAGAGCCTAAAT
Source organism: Euprymna scolopes (assembly GCF_053919585.1). NCBI lineage: Eukaryota > Metazoa > Mollusca > Cephalopoda > Sepiida > Sepiolidae > Euprymna > Euprymna scolopes. The sequence continues at coordinate 61,857,808 of NC_136512.1, read as the reverse complement.
AAATCTTAAAAAGTCCAGATTACACCACTAATGGTAGGAGCGCTAGAAACACTACCGAAAAATGTTGAAACAAAAATGGAAGTGATTGAAATCACAGGAATTTCTGAAGACGATACAACCGATGACAATAATGAAAACTGCACAATTATTAAGGAAAATTCTTGAGTGCAAGGATAACGCACGTTAGCTACAGACACAGACTGGCTATAACACACAAAGATATATCACATGCAATCAGGAAACTGAAACTTTATAATTGTAAGTTATGCGCCGCTGCGTTTTGTCCCCGAATCTGTGCGGGTCACTATAAACTGGCAATAAATCAAGTAGGTGGGATGGTCAACGAAGATAAAAAGTCAGAGGAGAGAAAGCATTAGTCACACTTTCGCTTGATGAGTGCAAAGAAAACGGGGACCTTAAAAAGGCTTATTATTACCCAAATTCCGGTGAAGACCAATGGTCATTACCAAGGAAAATCAATGGGAAGCGGATGTTGCAACAATGCTAATTCATGTGTAAAGATTATGGAAAATGGGTGAAATCTGAGGAGACTCCTAATAATACTACAAGTTGTTCTCAAAGAGAAAATGGTGATGATGATATACGTGACTACTCCTTGTGTGTAAAATAATAATAATAATAATAATAATAATAATAATAATAATAATAATAATAATAATAATAATCACTAGCGCAACCTGTAGAAATTCCACAGCGGACACATCCATATGTAATATATTGATGTTAGCATTCTGTAGATGTTGAGTGTAACCGGAGACTCTCTGATATTAGTAGATTTTTCGTTAAAAATGCAAAAGTATTTATTTAAGCTAGCTCAAACGTTTTGTAAAGCTTGGTCGTAATTACGCTTAAATATGATATTTTAATTTTTGAAGATTTCGCATGTATTATTATAGAGGTATTATTATAACGAGGCGATTTCAAAAATGAAAAAATATATATCCATATGACTCGTGTGTATTAGCTTGAATTGAAACCGGGATAAAAACTTATGAAAAAATACATGCATATATATATATATATATATATATATATATATATATATATATATATATATATATATATATATATAATTTAAATTTGTTCAGCTGTAATCGAAACCGAAGCCCAAACTTAGGAAGAAATCGTGATAAATTTATTTATTAAAAAATTAGATGAAGTGTCATCATCTATAGTCAAAACAGGAACCAAAACTTATGCATATTCTTGAAAACATCATTTATGACTAGAAATAGAAGAACGTAACAATTAAATGATCCGGATGTAAGCGTGACACACAAAAGAACGGGCACGCTTTCGTATTAAGACACATATAATAATAACAACAAAACAACGTAGGTGTTCCTATGTAAATATTGGTGTTTAATAAATTCAGAGTTGCGCTAATAAAAGATAAAAGTTACTCGAATAATGATACTGAAAAACACTATGTAAGAAAAAATGAAAATCAAAGATACTTATATATGGTACTCTGTGAATGAGAGATAAAGGAATTATAAAATAAGTGAAAACGCGGAATATATAAATCATTTAAAGAATATGGAGTTGGCATGCACATGGAAGGAAGGGGTAAGTAAAAGAATAGGAAGAAAACATATATAAGACTGACCTATCAAAACATATTCAAGCAATTTTATATGACTATAAAAACACTTAATGATATAAAGAGAATTGCTACTGACAGCCGCACATAACACATGCAACTATATTCTTTTTTCTTTACTTTATAAAATGCGTCTTTTCTTTTGATTGTTTTTCGTTTCATTTATTTTTGTTTACAAATTGAGAATATTTTCTTTTTTTCTTTTAACATTTTAGACATTTTTCTAAAGTTTGATTAATTACTCGCGTTATATTCTACTTAAACTACCATTAATTTGTGGCAAATTGAATGTTAACAGTTTTTATTACTAAAAATTGATTTTGCGCATTTTGAGGTTAAATGTTACGTATTTATCACCTTTATTCTTCTACATTTAACTCATGAATTGATTTACTGAATCCGTATCCCTATAAAACTTAAACTCTCTGGGCGCGTTTATGCGTGCACATTTTCTTATCGAACTGAATATCATCTTGGTTCGCTAGACCCACAATGGTACTCGTGACAAATCACCGGGACGAGCAAATTTTGCTAAAGTCTGAACAAGCTGACAGCTGCCGATACCTTTCCCCCACGGCGCCCGGTAACCTCGCTCTCACTGATCGCCAAACGACAGGAATATTAAAAGGGAAAGAGAAAACAAAGAGAAAATGTTCGTCGAAGATGAAATTTTCCTTTTTTTTTTTAACTAACTATACATTCAACGCTAAATATTTGCGTTCTTTAACAAATGTATTAGGGAGTTTCTTTAAATGGTATACACGCAAACAGTGTAGTTAGAAGTTCAATTCAATAGTATGATTATTGTAAAACAAGAACTATCGATTGGAGTTTTTATTTGTTGTCTACGGGACATAACTATCAAGCTGAACAGTCAAACTGAGTTATTTTCTTACAGGAGACAGCGAGCGTCGAGAAGAGAACCACAGTGTTGGAAACGCGCCACACTTATTTCCCTGGAAACTTAGAATTGTTGTACTTTTTTCTTTTTCTTTTACTTGCGAACCACCAGGTGGAAACGGTATATTCAGTTGCGTATCAAACGCTTTCATCACAAAGACGAGCTAGGCGAAACCGAGGAATTTTCTTGCGTGTTCCGAAATTGGAATCACTTAGAACTGAACTAACGTACCCGTGAAAACTATTTGAGGTCTTCGTCGGGTTACTGTGTGACATCATACTGAGAAAGAAATATTAACGTTTCCTTAATTCACAAAATTTCAAAGAATGAGTCTTTTCATCACAGGAAGCACATTAGAAAATAATTATTATAGGTCAGCTATTAATTTGCTGATACTATTTGATACTAGCATACATTGGAACTACATGTAATGAAAACTAATCCTGTATGCATAAACTTTAGTGGAAATAGTGTATGAAATGCAGAAAAAAATGAAGATTATGAAGTGAAAAATGAAAGGGAAAAAATATGCAGTGATTAGATTGGTCCGAAAATACAATTGGTCATAAATTGGAATGATCTCACATACAGTATTCCGCGTTATAATAGAAAATAGTGAAATAATAATCATGATTAAGAATCCAAAAAGAGGGTAATCGAACTATTTCATATAAAAATACAGTATCCAAGCGATTGAGGAAGACATTTTTAAAAGTGTTAAATGTTATACTCAATGAGAGACGAATTAACTTAATGTCGAGTTATGTAAATTTACAATAGTTTTTGCCTTGTAACCTTATTTTTTAATTCTTAACTCGTGCGTGGTCCCGCTATTGCGCTGCATGTTAGATGGCACCACAACAAATAGTGAAGAAATGATGAATGTGAGAAGTGTAAAGGGTCAACGTTGCTCTCACATTTTTGCCAAGTTTCAGAAAAATTTAATGCATGGAGCAAAGGTAATGGAGTAAAAAGTGTCAGGTTTTTTTTTTTTGCAATTTTGGAACATTTGTGACCCGTTTCGAGCTCCTGAGAACGCCAAATCCGAGTAAAAACGGACAAACGATACAGTTTTACGCTTTAAAGCATGTATATTTGAATTCAGTACCATGGAAAACTACTATATAGGCGTACATATTAAATTCTTGAGTAATATAAAAAAATAGCTCCAAAAGGCATTTTTAACCCTAAAAGTCCCAGTGGGATGCGATCCAGAATGTTGCCAGGGCCACCAATGCAGAATTTATATTAAACACTATGAGCTGCACATTTTCGCTAAGTTTCCAAACATCTAATGGATAGATTAAAATTTATGGGGCAAAATGCTTCATTTTTTGGCCATTTTGGGGCATTTTTTTACCTCTTTTGAACCCCTGGGGTCACAACGGGAATTTTAGTATTGTTTTTTTAATGTGCACATCTATTTAATGAAATACAAGTTGTGGCAATATTTCAGGAAAAACTAATGACCAGTTATCTTGCAATAGTCCGGACCAAAGACGCGCAGACCCACAGATGCATAAAGGCACGGACCCCACTGAAAACATAGGCCCCTTTCCGATAAATTTGGGGACCAATATCTATTATATATTTTTTGAAATGTCGAAGATGTTCATAAAATACTGGTAATATTAGGTTTGTTGCGGGCACATGTCTCAAGAAGATTCCCGCTAGTAAAGGGAAATGAATGTTTGAAGGAAAATATAGTCTAGCAAAGGATGAATAATTTGCCGATCTGAGATAGTAACATACTTCGGACCGTTCTTAAACAATTAGTGTTCAAGTTACTCCATTCCCTTTAAAATACAAGAATGTTTATAAATGTCTTTATTTTCATTTAGATAAATCTGAAATGTATTTCGTGATCTAAAAACAAATAGTTTTAGTATTAAATCCGCGCACACCGATTCAAATATATTTGGGTTTAATAGATTTTTTGTTTAATGGCCTCAATATCTGTCAAGTCATAATTTGTAACAAACGACACTTCTTGTGCGACAATGTTCTGCATTTGCCATTGCATTGACGAATAGAATTTATCGAATGAAAAATTGCAAAGGAATATGTATGTGAAATATAGCAGACTTACTTGCTGCTTTGTTCATGCCAATAGATTTTTTTAATAACGCAAAATACTATTTCAGAAACTGTACGGAGTTTCTCACTGCATTTGAAACATAATTGAAATACTCATTGTATTCCTCATTCAATAACAAATTACAATTATGTTATCAAAGTATCTAGCGAAAAGTTCTCTTTAATAATTTTACAGGTCGTTTCGGAAGTCTAGGACAAATTTTCATATTTTATATTAACAGAACCAACTACCTAGCTCAGTAAGTATGTATATATATATATATATATATATATATATATATATATACCCATATATATATATATATATATATATATATATATATACATTTAAGAACATGTAGTTAATAAAACATGTTAAAAAACACTTTTAAAAAGAGTTAAAAACCTATTAAATTTTATAAATGACGTATCTTATTATAGGCTCTATTTCCTATTTGCTTTTATCGAACTTTTACAGCTGTTTTAGATTACTTTTTAAATAGTAACTCTTCAATATTTCTGATATACTTTAATTTTGCAATCTTGTTTAATTTTGGTAAACTTAACTGTAATTCTCATTTTATATATACATATATATATATATGCATACATTTATAGTTATATAGTAAGTTAAAAATATATATGGCGATTAGTTTATTATTTCATATATTTTATCACTTACTTACTAGCTCTACCTACGTATTGAACACTGTTGACGAAAAATATTTAAAGTTTACGGATAAATTTATACTTTTGTATATTAATTTGTGAGAGTAAATGAAATAGTTTTATATATATATATATATATATATAGAGAGAGAGAGAGAGAGAGAGGGAGAGAGAGAGAGAATCGCATGCAACACCGGTCTCGTCAGATCACCGAAGGTAAGCATAGTTGAGTCATTTGGGAATTCTAAGCGATGTATATGCTCTCCGCTTACCTCGGCATTTGTTTCCAGTCGGCCTGTACATACACTTCACTTGCCACTGGTATTTAATAATGTCGACTTAGGCGAGATGTGGTTACGGATTGCACACCTCCGGCCACAAAAGAACAAATCGTGAATAAAAAAGGTTAAAAAACTTTTTAAAAAGTTATACATATACTAAATTTTTAAAAGGAAATAATATATGTATGTATGTATGTATGTGTGTGTGTGTTTGTAGTGGTACAGGTCTGGTGTGGACGTGTGTTAAAAGCACGCAGATGTCTTAGCGTATTCCTGTGCTTCTTCCAGACAAATCAACCCCACGCGCACGTCGTGACCACTGCCACGCAAACGGGGCTCTGATGAACGGCGAATATCCTGCGCCGTATAACTGGACCTTCACTGCCTTGTGGGCCAAGGTTATTTAACCAAAGGCTAAGGATGAGGTGGCACTGACAGAAACCTCCAGAGGAGCTTAGACCCTGTAAGCTTCGGCATATATGACCCCCCGGCGTGTGGAATATCGTCTGGTTCCCAGCAACCTAAGTTCCAGTCATGGATCAAATGACATGGTTAGTGGAGAGGACTCTGTAAGCCGTAATGAAGGAAACCTTCCTAGGAGAAGGAAAACTATTATATAAAACCTGCGATGACTGCTGCATTAAATGATGTCGACTTGCACTTTTTTTAGGATCAATGTGGCAGTTGTTTAGAGAGTGGGATTGTCTCGGTGCAAAGCCTTTCCCCACTATAACAATCCTCATGCACAGACATTGCTCGATATAAATTAGATACACTTTTTACCATCTCGTGTATGTTTATAGCAAAAAAGGCTGGCTGTAGCCTAAAACGGCAAAACATTCAATTAAGTTGGAAAATACGATTATAAACGTAAATTGCAATAAGAGAACTAGAATTTTCAGGGTCTGGCCCGGCAAGTGTTTCAGGGCTCCACAGCCTGGACCCGATCGTCATCGTGCTACTGCGAGGAAATATATGACAATGACCATCGGCTGTTAGAATGTGCGGACGCTGCTTGACTTTCCGTCAGCAATAACACGTCCAGGGCGTAGATCTGCTCTTGTATCTAGGAAACTTCAACGTTATGACATGAACATAGTTGCTCAGTCTGAGACCAGGCTGGCTGAGGAGGGAAGTTTTCTGAGTTGGCTAGGGCCTACTCTATTTACTGGAGTGGTAGAGCGGAGGGGTGTAAGAGGGAATCAGGTGTGGCTTTTGCTATAAAGGCATCAATTCTTTCTAGCCTGGAAGAGCTTCCCTGTAATGTGAGTGACGGGATCATGACTATGTGGTTACCTCTGGTAAATTGTCGTTATACAACTTTTCTGAGTATCTATGCACCCACTATGGATGCAACAGAAGAAAAGGTTGGTTTTTACCTTGCTTTTTCCAGTGTAGTTAGATGCATTCACTCTGCTTATAAGGTTACCTTCATTCTTGGAGATTTTACTGTAGTGGGAAGAGATTTGGAAACTTGGGGCGTGCTGTGTAAACACGGAGTGGACACGTGTAATAGCAATGGTCAGACGTTGTTGCAGTTTTGTTAAGAGATGGATTTAAAATCGGTAACACCGTGTTCTAGCATAAGGAACAATACAAGACGACCTGGATGCATTCTGGTTTTAAAAAATGGCACTTGATAGACTGTGTTAGACAGAAAATGTGAGATGAGCGATATCTGCAGTGTTCGTGTCATGCGGGTGCGGAGTTCTGGACCGACCATCGGTTGGTCCGTGCAAAGATTAAGTGTTTGTGAAGCCCAAGATGAGGAGAGCTAGTGTGGCTATCCAAGGCGACTTAATGTTTCCTGCCTAAAGGACAATATCGTTAGAAAGAAACTAGTTAAGGAGATGGAAGGGATTGATTGAGTAAATACTTGGCCTGATTTTAAGGAATATGTCTATGACGTACGTGAGAGAGTAATAGGTTATTGTGAGCGTAAACATCAGGATTAGTTCAATGAGAACGATACTGAAATTCAGGCTCTGCTTGATTCAAAACCAAGGGTATTGCACGCTTATCTCGGGGGTAGTTTGACTGATGGTGAGCAAAATCGATGGAGGGGCAATTTTAAGGCAATCAGGCCCGATGTACAGAGGAGATTGCGTAACATGCAGGATCAATGGTGGAGGCAGAAAGCTGATGAAATACAGCTCGCCTCGGATTCGAACACCACCAAGGTCTTATACAGCCTACTGCGCGCGGATTTCGGACCATGGTGATTACCTATCACTTCTCTGCGCTCGAAAGATGGTGGAGATCTTTATCGAGACCCTACCGAAAGTCTTCATAGATGGGGGGGGGAGCATTTCGATAACCTCCTGAACAGACCTTCTTACCTTGATCAGAAATGTGTTAGGTACATTCCTAGCAATCCGGTCAAGGATATCTTGGCAGAGGTTCCTTCTCTCCAGAGGTTTGAAACAGCTGGCCATTGGCTGAAAAAAAGAAAGTCTCCTGACTCGAATTTTTTGCATGCATAGATCTTTAAATGTTCTGGACCCAAGATAATGAAACGCTTAGCGGGATTGTTGCAGACTGGTTGGCGGGATGAGTGTATTCCGCATGATTGGCGGGATACATTGATGGTAGTGCTATACAAGGGGAAGGGTAGCAGAGATGAATGTGGAAACTATCAAGGCATCGCTTTGCTGTCAGTAGTCGGTAAGGTGCTCTGTAGGATCCTGCTAGACAGAATGCTGGAGCATACTGTGTATGATGTTTTGCCTGAGTCGCAGTGTGGTTTCTAGATTTTTACAGTCAGGCAACTGCATGAGAAATGTATATAACAGCAGGTGTTCATCTATTCAACTACGGTCTTTGATACAGTCAATAGGTATGCTTTGCGGGAAATTTTGAAAAGGTTGGCTGGCCTGATAAGTTTGTAGCCATCTTAAAGCCCATACACGATGATATGAAGGCTGTGATCCACGTTGGGGGAAAGCTGGCTGATCCTATCTCAGTAGAAAATGGTGTTAAGCAGGAAGACATTCCAGCACCCACACGCTTTGCGTTGTATTTCAACATGGTCTTTCGGATGGCATTTGGGGGTGCTCTGATGGTGTCTATATTCGTTACCGAACAACTGGGGGTTGCCCAACATAAAACGCTTAATGCAAGTACAAAGGTACTCACCAACACGATTCGTGACTTGCTATATGCGGGTGACTGTGATCTGGTGGCTCATACGGCGACTGTTATGCAGAATCTTCTGGACGCTTTTGCGGTTGCGTGCAGCGTATTGGGCCTGACCATCAATCTGAAAAAAATAAAATGTCTTAATGTATCAGCCTGCTCCGGACATGTCATACAATGAGCTATCAGTTTATATCTGTGGGTCAAGGATAGCGGTTGTCTCTAAGTTTGTATACTTGGGTAGCACACTAAGTATTTCTGGTGCCCTGGATGATGAGGTACCGTTAGGGATCAGCAGGGAAAGTGATGCCTTCGGAAAGTTTGACGGGCGTTTGTGGAGACGTCATAGGATCTTGCTGCCAAGCAATATTAAGGTTTATGCCGCATATGCTCTCTCTAATCTTCTCTTGGACAACATACAGGGAGCATTTGAGACGTCTCGAGCGGTTTCACCAGATGTGCCTTGGCGAATCTTAGGTGTGGGCTGGCAGATGTATGTAAGTGATGTGGAGGTGCTTGATTCGACCCAATGCCTTAGCATTGAGACTCACGTAATTAAGCATAGACTGAAATGGAGTGGACATGTGGTGAGGATGTTAGACAGTCGACTTCCCAAACAACTCCTTTATGACGAGCTCGCCGAGGGAAGATGTCTGGCTCAAAAGCCTAAATTGAGATTTTAGGATTGTTTAAGATACATCTTTTAAAAAATTGAGATTGATGAAAGAACCTGGGAGAGTGTTGCTTTATATCGGGGATGGTGGAGAAGGACCTTGCAGGGAGGTGCGTGCAAGTTTGAGGTGGATCGAACCCAGTATGAGCTGCTGAAGCGCGATATTCGGAAAGGGAGAGTGAAAGGAGCCGTGGATGGACGGGGGAGCCACATTGGTCTGAAGTGTGAGGTGTGCGGAAGAATATGCCCTAGCAGAGCTGGGCTGATGAGTCACCAGTCTAATCATCGGCGCAGCGGGCCACAAAACACTCTTTAGTTGCCAGAGTTAACCTGTGTCAACTGCGGGCGGATGTACAAAACCATGGGCGGTTTGAAACAGTATTTGATCCTGCATAGAAACGAACACCAAGAACGTGCTGCTAGTGATGCACATGTCTGTAGAATATGTGCTAAGGAATGCCAGAGTTTAGCTAGGCTTTAAAGCCACATTCGTGCAGCCCATCACTGAATATTTTCGTGTTTCTATATACCTTTTTTGTGCTATATCGAGTGATGGTAATGTTTGAAAGCGAATTTGCTGTCATCATGTGTTTGTTAAATGAAATGTGGCACGATTGAAAAGGTTAATATTAATTAATGTAATATATGTGTATATATATACATAAATATATATGTATATATACAGAAATCGAACAAAACTTTGTCTTCCTAATTAAATAAGTTTGTTTATAAATTAAAATTTGAAAACCTAACAGTGTATCATTTTACATATAATGAAAAATCATTTTTTAATTCTTTGTGTGGATAAGTTTGGGTAGCATCCAAAAAAGATGAGGAAAACTTTCAATGTCTCCTTTGACAATTAGTCTCTGGAAATCCAAAAAAAATGATATTGAATTTAATAAAAGATTATCATACTTCCAAAAGACTAACTCCTATATATATATATATATATATATATATATATATATATATATATATATATATATATATATATCAGCATAGGTATGCAGGGTGTTCTAGAATTATAGGACACATTTATGACTTTATACTTATAATTTCATATGTAAAAGTGATGTGGTTTTAACGTCAAATTTGTCAAGTTCAATTTTAATATTAATGATTAAATACATAGTCAATTACGCGTCAGTTCTTGATTTAATTCATCCTTTAAATATAAATATTTTTTTTAAATTGCATTTTATAAGTAATTGATCGATTTTTTTAAGTCGGGTTAAAAATTGAAGCGTTTAGAAATAAAACTGTGGTTGAATTCTAATAATGATAAATTGATGTCATGTTTTGAATTAATAAATACTATTATTTAATCATTTTGATTCATACCAGATTAATAAAAAATTAAATAAATGTAAAATTTATGCGAACCGAAAAATCATCCGCTCGTGATCCTGTAATACTTTTATTCCTACATAGATAAGGATAAATTTATATTCGCCGGGCTATATTGCGATACATATTGCATCTATATTTAACTGGCACCTGAGGATTTTCTTGACAGCTCGAAGACAAACCCTCAATAATGCCTTGATTCTTTGCCAAGGTAATTTATGGAAATTTCATTGTTCTTATTTATCTTTCTGTCGACTGCTTTTCCATTGAAGTTGATTGGAGTAGCATTTGCTATTTGTTTGTTTTTTTCAGTTTAATGGTCAAGAATCAATAACGTAGAAGTAGATCATTGCCTGGTTCCAATTTTCCTCAAATATATCTCGCAGATATTATATTCCCCGTATCCATGCAAGAGAATAATATAATTTGTTGGAAATATGACGGAATATATTTATTTGTTCTAGACCCAAGACCGGCGTGCTTTTTTAACGGTGTAATCAAAGTTAATTTCGTGTATTGAGGCAATTTACGAACAATGCTGATCAAATGCAGATAGGCTTCAAAGGTCGGAAAGATTCATTAGACAAACATGACACTAAAGTATAATTCATATTTGACTAAAACAGGATACCATAAAAGGTTACATTATTTAATTGTAACTATTCTGCTCGCTGCACCATATTATTTCTTGACAAGTGAAGTAATCGGCTATCTTCGCACAAATTAATGTGCGAATTATATTACACGACAGATATAGAACACAGATGCTGATTAAGTAAGCGATGTAAGTTATTAGAATGTGGTTTAAAGAAATGCACATACCAACAATAAGTTCTATCACACTTCTGTTTTAAACCCATAGGACAATCATCTACATTATAACAAGCATCTTTAATACAATCTAAAATAAATGTTAACAATATACAAATAGTGCAGAATATACCCATCAACGTTTAATGCAGTTACTCTTATTTAGCAGTTTTCTTGTTGTAGAAAGCTTTACATGGTACAAACAGGAAACGGAATTTCATTAAAAAATGTCCAGTTTTTAATATGATGACGCGTGATATTTTTTTGTTAATTTTCTGTATTTCATAAAGATCTCCTGTCTTTGTTGTAATCATTGTATCATGCAAGAATTTAAAATACATTTATTGTTTTAAAGAGGTTTAGTTTTCACTCGATTGTTTTGCTTCACTTTCTCGTTCTATGCATCTATACATCCTATGCCATAATGCATTCCTATAAAACTTCTCCATACTATCTTTAATGCAAATGATAATGCTAGACAAATGTCGACTGCATTTGTTAACGTTTTTAATTTATTAAACGAACACTAAATACTTTTTTGTACTATTGCTCGTTTAGTGATGCTATGAAAAGTCATAACATGAATTGAAATTTGAAAATTAAAAAAAAGAGTTGAGATTTAATCATATAAAATACTATATAATTTGAATTATTTTAAATAATTCATCAGTAAAATTGCGATGTAACAATACAATGATAAAAATATATAATTGATATAATACCACATGAAACAATATAATTATTACAATAAAAAACCACTATCATTATTAACAATACGAAAGAAAACAATACCGTTATTAGAATACGAAATTAAACTATATAATTATTACAATATGAAATAAAACAATATAATTATTACAGCACAAAATAAAATGATATCATAATTACAATGTGAAACCAAACAATATAATTATTACAGCACAAAATAAAACGATATAATTATTACAATACGAAATGAAACAATATCATTCTACCAATATAAAATAAAACAATATAATTATTACAATATAAAATGAAAATATATCATTATTAAATATTAAAAAGCGTTCTTCAATTGTATATTACTTTTATAAGTATTCTTTTTCACTTATCTATAAATACAAAAGCGAAAATGGGTGTACGTATGTTCGCTTTTTGTGTATGCACAGGAAAGGCTTTTTTCCGAGAAGCAATGGGTCGACTCACTTCTTCTTAAAACTTTTTATATCGCGACTTAATGATAATATTTATGAGTTAACAACGGGGCTCGCCAGTCTATTTAATTTGCTCGACTTTGAAAAATAAAATATTCTACATTTTTCGATCGCTGCATGTGCATTAAGTTTTTTTTCGTATAAACTAATTCTGGCGGCACTTTTCCGGTCGCGATCGCCGGAAACGTCCGAGAGCAATCAGGTTTGATTAATGTTGAGTTTCTCCTAATATCAGACAATTGCTATTCTATTTGGACAGCCCCCTTCTTATGGGGAGCTGGTTTCCCCACAATATCTTGGGGAAACAAAAGAAAAAAAAGAAGCATGCCCCGGAGTAAATAAAGTTGATTTCATTAACTACGGGCACCTGCCAAGTTTTTATACTTAAATACATTCAAACATGTTTCCGTTCCTATTTTGTGGCGGCCCAGTGGTTACCGTCACACTTTTTTTTAAGACTTTAATTTCCAACTTCGACTCAAGGTCCGGGTTCGATCCTTCATACTTACCTTCCAAAACGTTTGTTTTTTTTATATTTTAGCTAGTCTGTTATAAAACGTAATTCAGTTTTCATGTTTATTCATGCAGATGTCAGCATCGAACGTCATACGCGAAGAATAATATTTTATCTAAAAACAAAATTAATTATAAAGATTGATTATCCTGACAAATTTATTGATAATCAGCACTAAATATTTTATTACAAATCTAATGTTTAAACTTTCATTTTATTCAATATTAAAAGGTAATCAATTATCATTACATTCATTAATTTACCTTTCTCATATTGTAAACTGATGAAAAATATCTGCAACTAGCCTTATAACTGTGATCTCTTGTAGGATCGGTAAAACTATCGAGAATTCTTCGTTTCTAAAGTACTTAGTTCTTCACATATCAAAGGCATCCGAAAAAATCATGCGTGTATGTTTGCTCAACAAGATTATTCGTTATTGCTATCTGGAAACATCCCTCCAATAATCGAATTTTCTCTCAGAAAGGACTAGTAAACTAAGTGTTGACCTACACATATCCTAGTATAGAACATTAACGGCGAGGGCAAAGGAGGTCTGTTCTGGATCCAACCCTTTTCCTTACGTTCATAAATAATCTTCGAAATAATCTTTTTAAAAAGTTCTTTAGTAGATATGAAACGTAAAAATTATATATAGAATCACACTTTAATAAATATCGAAGATAAAAATATGCTAACTCTATTTTATAATGTGGAACAAGTTAAAGGACGAAAAAGTTGATTTTGTTCGTTTTGTGCGGCATATCAAAACTTTTTGGGTTATTTATTGTCGATCCAATTATTTGGAAAATGTTTTATTCTTCAAATATATATTTGTGGAGTTTGTTTGGTTTGGTTTTGTTGTTTTGCGGCATTTCAACCTTTTTCGGATTATTTAATGCCGAGTCTGTTTTTTTTAGAAAGTGTATTCATGTCGCATCCAGTTATTTAGTAAAAGGTGTTTTATTCTTCAAGCTGTTAGCATCTTGAGTCACAGGTTTTGAGTGTTTATATTGGTTGCATTGTAGTGAATTGTATCGTATTTGCTCGCTGCCCTTCAGAAAATAAATAGGTTTTTGCGATGCGAAAGGGAAAAAGGTTACAGTATTAATGTTTGATACATTTTATGTTGGGAAACCAGTCAGCAAGTAGGGGAAATATAAAGAGTAAGAGGTAATGGGGAAAAACGAAAAAGGAGGAAAATTAGGGTTGTTGTTTTTGGTTTTGGTTTTGCAGAAGCTAATTATGTTTTATAAAAAGAAGTAGAAAAAGAAAAATGATCAATGTATAGTGAATTTCGTGTCAGAAAGCCAATATCTTTTGACAGCCTGATCTGGTAGTGCCGGAAGGACGAAAGATATGCTGCAGTTAACGCATATAGAACAAAGAGTTTTGTATTTCAGCACTAAGGTCTGAACCTCGAAATGAAGGGTTACCTCTCGAGTATAGTTTTTAATTATTAGGGCTGTGATAACAGCATAATCTTTTTGTTGTTTTGAGCCTCGAAGGAGTATCCGTTGATATTTTCGTTGTTTTGAGCCTCAAATTTGTATCCGTTGTTTTATATAAAATGATATAGTTCTCGGTTTATTATCTGTGTCTTACAGTGTCGGATATATACTAGAATGTCACAACAGTGAAAGGAGTATGTTGTTATCATAACCCTACTTATTAATTAAGCTCTTATGAATAATTACACCCAAGAGTTTACATATAACATTCTTTTAAATAGATCACGTTTTTTTTAAATTATTTTATTACTCTTTTGTTGATGTTGAATTCACAAATATATATTTACGTAAGACACGCTTATATCTAATTTTATAATTCGCTTCCTTTCTAAAATAGTTTTCTAAAATACCACAGTGAAGGTGTTTTTGTATAAGTTTTCGTATTGAAAACCACATATTGGTTAACATATAGTTCTAATATTTAATTCTGTTCTCAGATCAAACAAAAATTAATTTTAAGTAGAAAAATAACTCTAATAAGAACATTACATCTGTGGCAGTGTAGCTCTTCTAGACTGTAAAGCTAATATAACAGATTTCATGAAAATGCATTAAATGTTTATTTTGAAGCCAAATTGGACATCTAAATACATACTTGCTTCATACGATTTGTCACAAAATCGTGGGGATGGAAGAAAACGACACTGAATAGTATGCGATACGTTGCCCTATGGGGAAAAAGGAAGGGAAATATTAGAGTATTGTCTGATATTTTTCCAACATCATCGGAAAATAATAATTCGCAAAAACAGGCAGAATGTTCAATACCTTGATATTCATTCTGCCAGAAGACAAGTAACTTCCGATTCTAATTTTGTAGTCACTGAGTAAAATAACTTAATATAACTCTAAATCTAGTGACATAACTGATAAAGTATTAAATTGGTGATAAAATAATGCCGTATTTTAACATGAAGTTGAACGTCAAAACCTAAAATATTTTGGCACCAAACTAATAAGTGTGATTAACAAAGATCAGAAAAGAATGACTTATTATTGCCATTAACTGATGCATAATTCAAAGATATTTCGACACGTAAAGTTACATGATGAAGTCTATCTAGCTAGTGAGTAATCCTCCCATTGAGAACTCCAGCCTGGACCACATAATAATTATCCATACCTTGGTAGAGCAAGGAATAAATTGCTTTAAAAAAACCTTATATTACAATCGACCTCATAAAGAACTTGGTAAAATCATCGGATAGGGAATATGAGGGTTTTGCTTCATCCATCTCAAGTTTTAACAGGAATTTATAGAGGAAATAAAAGCATATATATATATATATATATATATATAAATATTATGGTTCTCAAATAAGGCAAATAATAAAAGACATTAACTTACTGAAGGTGTGAATATAGCTAAACTCTCTTCCTGTGTACGGATATTATTTATGAGTTCATGATCAATATTCTACAACACTCAGACATTGAGATGGGTGCACCGGTATACACAGGAAGGTGCACACCTATCAATGCCACTTTTCTCGGAGGTCTCTTGAGACCTCAGTAGAGAACAGATCGAGAACTTTAAGCAGTGTGTCCGTGATATGGAAGACACATTTCAAAACCATTTTGATCTCATCTTTCTACTTGACGACTACTGGTCTCTAAAAAGGATACTCAGCGAATTCCGTAAAAAACAGACGTCCTATAAAAACAATTTATCCATAAATAGCTGTTTTAGTATGTTGTACTCTTCTTGCTATCTTGTCAAAAATATTCTTTACATTGTAAATTAACCCCTGGATATATATCTATCCATCCATCCATCCATCCATCCATCCATCTCTCTCTATTTCTCTCTCTCTCTCTCTCTCTCTCTCTATATATATATATATATATATATATATATATATAATTCACCTACATATAGATGTAAATGTATGATCTGATACAGGTATAAATTTATAACTGACGTGTTCTGTTTAATTCAATTACGCATTATATTATATTAAGTGCAACAATATAGCCTAAAATCATATGTGTTATAGCTTAAAAGTAGTTCATCGTAGGTTATTTATATCTATGAAATAACCTTATTTCTTAAGGGAACAACTTAATATTGATTACCTTGTACAGATAAGTAAGCCCCACATTACATGAACTTTCGATCTATTTAAACATTATGGTAAAGTGGCTTGCATATATAGATAAGTTCTTCTGAGATATAATTAATAACAAATATAGCAAAGCAAAAGAAAAAAAAAATCGCAAATTCCAGTAAAAAAACGTATATATATTTTAGTAAGATGGAACTGGTTGAAAGTACAGATTGTGTTTCGCATTAATTAGAGCAATTAATTATCTTAAAAATTAGTGATTGGAATATCCAGAAAGAACCAATATCTGTAATTGTTATGAAACCGATATCAGCAAAGTCAGCAAGATACCGAGCCAAGAATTATTCTTTCTTAATTCTCTGAAGACACTGTTTTTTTAAGTATTCCTAAAAATGTCTCGAAATATAATGAAATCCGGAACTTCTAACGAAAGTTCAAAGACATAGAAATCTCTATTAATAAAGAAAAAAATGAAAAAAGAAAGAAAAATGTGAGTTTACGTGCCTTTCTGTTGTGGTGTGCCTTTAGGCTTAGAATATATACAGGTATAAATATTGTATAAGGATTTCGAAAAGTAATTTGAAAAACTTAGTGGAATTTTGCAATATCTGTTGTTCGCTTTGAAAAAGACAACCTCTCTTGCCTATATATATATATATATATATATATATATATATATATATATATATATTTATATATATATATGTGTGGGTGAGTGTGTGTAAATATATATATATATATATGTGTGTGGGTGTCGGTGTAAATATATATATATGTAAAAATATATATATGTATATATGTGTGTGTCTATATATATATACATATATATATATATATATATATATATATATATATATATATATATATATATATATATATATATATAATCTGCTTCAAGATGTGCAAATTTACGGCAGGGGTGCAGAGTCATCTAGTTTGCATGGACGTCAAGATTAGGATAACTAAACGTGACGGCGATAATCTGAAAAAATCGAACAATCATATATATATATATATATATATATATATATATATATATATATATATATATATATATATATATACTAGCTGTACCCGGCCACGCGTTCATGTGGCTCAGTTCGTTAAAATGTGAAAGTAGAGAAAAGTTATATTCTTTTTTTCAAGAGAATGTACAAATTATTTATTTGTTTTTAGCACATGTTAAGACCATAAACTGACAAATACTTCTATCATAAATTATGCAAAAAAATAAATAAAATGTTGATTTAGTGTTTCAATATGCTTATAAATTACGATAAAACTTGCTGAGTATGCACTGTTTTACGGTTGTAAAATGGAACGGAAACTTAAATTTCGCTTCGTTTAATCTTTCTTAAATTTTTAATTGTGCCCCCCTTCAAACGAATATAATCAAAACTGTAACATTCAACAATTGTACTGTATATAAAACATTTGTACTGTATATAAAACACAAAATATTTATCAAAAAAAATTTTCTTTTTAAGTTAATAACGAAAGGGAAATAATTCTATTTTTAAACGAAAAAGTCAGTTTGGAATATCTTTTTGTTATATTTTACATAAGTCCAGCTTACCATTCACATTGGAAATGTCGCCATTTATAGGTTGTCGGGTACGTTTACAATGAATAAACACTCCAATCTAGTAGATGTATAAGACTTTTTGTAGGATATTTTCACACCACTATCACGAAACTCCGTATAAAATATAAAAATCTCGTAATTTCTCTTTTAAAGTGGGTTGTTTTTTTCTTTATGGATTACACTTCCAAAATAAACTATCAAAGTTGTTTTGAAAGTAATAGATTTTTTTTATATTTGAAAAGACAGTAATGAATATTACGAACTCAATATTTTTCAATTTTTAAAATTTAAAAATCTATCAAAATTTTTTTATTGGTTCTATTTTTACGATATTTTCAGAGTCAATGTGAAATTTTATGCTCTTTTCAATAATTTGAATATAATAATTTAGACAAACTTTTTTCTTTAATTCACGCCCCCCCATTTTCCAGTGTCTAGTAAGAAGTAAATAATTAATTTACACACCAAAGTTTTATATATCACAAATTGAAGAGAAAAGGTCAATAAGTAATATATTCAAATTTAAAACAAAAAACGTATTTTTTTTTAGAAATTAACCTGTAAAGTTCGAAGTTTAAAACGTGTTTTATTAAACCACGTTGTTTGTTTTTACCTTTGTTTTTTTTAATGAAACCTTGGTCCTTGCTCCTTTTATTGAAAGAAATAGGGCTTAAATGACATTTTTCGAGTCGTTACAAGCTTGGAAAGAAAGGGGGTAGAATAATTCACGCCTCCCATTTTGAAATGTCTATTAAAAAGTAAATAATTTATTCACCAAAGTGTTATATATCACACATTGAAGAGAAAAGGTCAATAAGTAATATATTCAATTTTAAAAGAAAACAGTAGTGTTTTTTTAGAAATTTACCTGTAAAATCCGAAGTTAAAACCTTTTTTTTAAACATGTTTTTTTTTTATGAAACCTTGGTCCTTGCTCCTTTAATTAAAAAAAACAATAGGGCTTGAGTTCCATTTTTCGACGAGTTATAAGCTTGGAAAGACGAGGTGGAATTATTCACTTTTTTCACGAAATTTCTTACACACCTACCAATCTACCATGTTAAGAACGGCTTTCGGAATAAACACCCTTAACCTTGCCAGAATACCCGAAAAGCTATAAAGTTGACGTGTTAAATGTGAACGACGAGTTGGAAGTAATGTAAAAATGTACCGAATTTAAAAGGGAACGAAATTCAAATTTCCGTTCCATTTTTAGAACCGTAAAGCAAAGCATTATATGCGAATTTTTCGTAACTTACTGTATTAATGCTAGTTTTTAAGCAAGAACAAAGGTAAATATCCAGATACGCTACTACAGAACACCGACCACTCTAATTTGTTTTTTTACAGGTAATTGAGGTCGCTGACAACGAATCTGATAGTCAAACTTGGGGCAAATTTACCGTTTGCATGGTATTTACCCCTGAAGTCACGAACTTCTTTTCACCATTTTGCAGCTTCCGTTTATGCAACGCGCATGCACGCCTTAGCATAAACGACGGCTTCACCAAGCAAACTACGTTTGGGAAGGAGGGGATTTTTTTTTCCAGGACATAGAATTTTCTAATTTTCAAAAATACATTATAGCGCTTTTTGGGTGGAAAATTTTAAATTAGCTGAAAAAGAAATACAATAAGAAAAAAAAACACACCAAGTTGGAGTAGGGGGGTAATTATCTGGGTTTTATTCATGAAAATAACGATAACACAAGGATAGGCTCGCAACGTCTCTTCTGTGGGAGAGAGGTTGCAGGGTAGAGAAAAGGGCATCCCCCACTACGCCACGAAGTCTATTTTGTACTCTGTCAAGGCATGATAGGCTGTTTTTGGCCGCTCCTGCCCAGATATTGCAACAGTATTCCATCCTTGGACGTACTTGGCTTTTATATAGATAGAGAATTGCATCAGTAGTGAGATATCTTCTCGAGCGGTAGAAGGATACCACCATCTTTCCAGCGACCTTGGCAACAGACTTGATTTACGTGTTCCATTTCAGATCAGGAGTAAAGGTCAAACCCAGAAGCTTGTCAAAACACGGGGCCTCACCCAGACGAGATCCATCAATCACAATTGATGCCAGCTGGGGATCAGAGCGTTGATGATGTAAGGATAGGAGTTTGGTTTTAGATGCATTAAATGTAACCAACCACATCTTCCCCCACTGAACCACGCGCTCGAGATCAGAGGAGAGAGAATCAGAGAGAACTTTGTCATTTACAGCCTTTGATGTGTTGCTGTACATGGTCGTGTCATCAGCATAGATGTCAACGAAGTATTTAAGTATGTGTTTTGGGAGGTAATTGATGTAGATCAGGAAGAGAGTTGGGCCCAGGATTGACCCATGAGGGACTCCAGCATTTATATTGCAGGTCTCCGATTTTTGTCCATCTACCACCACTCTTATGAACCTATCGGAGCGAAATGATTTTATGATTGAGAAAACATGTCCAGTTAAACCGTAGCTGGAAATCTTGTGAAGTAGACCCTTATTCCATACCTTGTCGAAGGCCTTTGATATGTCAAGAGCGATTGCCCTAGAAAGGAAGCCTTTGTCAAGAGATTCACTAATCCTGTGGGATATAACCGTCAGCACATCTGCGGTAGATCTTGCAGAGCGGAAACCATATTGTGTGTCACTAAGAAGGTTATTCCTGCTGAGGTGGTTGACTATTTCTCTATTTAATATAGATTCCAGCAACCTACTCATAACACACATGAGACTTATTGGTCTGTACTGAGTTGGGGAGATGACTTATCACCTGAATTCTTAAATACAGGGCAAACTAATAAGGTCTTCCAGGGGGTCGGAAAGCACTTCTCTTTAAGGCAGCGCTTAAATAGTTTCGTAAGTATTGAAGCAAGTTCTGGTTGAAGCTTTTTTAACATTATAATTGGGATGCCATCAGGGCCAGTTGCTTTACTAGAATCTAGGTTTTTTTTATTAGCTTGGCGACCTCATGCACGGATATTTGTATGTTACCTAGCTTATAGGAGGAAATATGGGGAGTTGATTGCCTTCGTCGCATAGGGTAGAATTAGCTGCAAAGTTCTTTGGTCTTGGATGACGCTTACGAGATGACCTCCGGTCCATTGATAATGGTAGGGATAGAACACACACTTCTTTATATAAACTAATACAAACATGTTAAAAAACAAAGTCTGGAAAAATTTGGTTAAAAATTTCAAAATATAATCAAGCACAAATAAGCGGCGAATCGATTTGTCACATCGAACACGCTAAAATAAAAAAAAAATCCACATAAAGTTATGAACAGTACTTAGGGCCGATGAAAGCCAGGCTGAACATCTAGTCCTAAATAAAATAGCATAACAGCACCTATTAATATTAATTTTCTCGAGCAACGCAGCCTTTTAACATACTCGCTCTATGAAGGATACGATATTACGACATACATAGATTTTCTTTTTTAAAATTGTATAACCAAACACAATGAAATTTTATTGTAAGTACCCTTCTTAAAAAGAGAAAAAAGTTTCAATGGTTACGGTTTTTAAAACATTACCTGTTGTTAGCGTAACTCAATTGCAAATAAAAAAGTGACTTTTGTTTTCAAAGAAAAACCGGAATATTATCTTAAAGGGAAATAACTCATAGTTTTATATGGCTCTTCCGTTTTTAATCTTAACTCTTTTCAGTTATTAAAAATAAAAAATTAATCAAACAAATATAAATTTAATTTAAATTAGCTAAATAGATAACTTTTAAATAATGTTTATTAAAACATTTCTGCTATAACCGAATGAAGAAGACCGAGATAATTATAAAAATAAATTTGCTTTAATGTAATATGCAAATGAATTTACTAATAGAGTGCAAACTTTGTTTGAAAAATACAATATATACGAGGGGCGTGCAATAAGTAATGCCCCTAACCCACTTCCCATAGAAGTATAGCAACGAGACTTTGCACAGTTATTAATCTTTTTCTACATATGGCCCAGCCAGAGTTCTGTATTTCTCCCATCGTTGAATGTAGCTGTGAAGACCGTTTTTATAGAACACCCTAGGTTGGTCCTCCAACCACGAGGTGACTCCAGAAATCAAGGCTGCATCATCTGGGAAACGATTTCCTTTTAAAAACAACTTCATGGCTGGGAAGAGGTGAATGGCAGAGGGTGCAAGGTCAGGACAATAGGGAGGATGGGACAGGATTTCATAACTACACGCCCGTGCTTCTGATCTGGCGACATGCGAGTTGTGGACCGGAGCGTTGTCCTGCAGGAGGAGGATAACTTTGCTGATCTTGCCTTGCCTCTTGATTTTCATAGCTTCCCTTCATTTCCTCAAAACTGAAGCATAATACGCTCCTGTAATTGTGATACCCTTTGCCAGGAAATCTGCCATCACTATTCTGTTCTGATTCCAGAAGACTATGATCATGATCTGGCCAGCGGAGGGCTGCACCCGTGCTTGCTTTCGAGGTGGTGAGTCCAAGTGCTTCCACTGCATTGACTGGGCTTCAGTCTCTGGATCATAGTGATGTACCCAGGTTTCATCCTGTGTAATCAGTTTTTTGAAAAACTTTGACTCATTTTCTTGGCACATCTCCAAATTCATCCTCGAGCACTCGAGGCCCTCTCGCTTCTGGAATGGTGTGAGTAACTTGGGAATCCATCTGGCAGACACCTCATGCATAGGCAAATAGTCATGAATGATAGTTACCACAGACCCTGTACTAAGCTTGCCATCTTGCGCTATTTGCCGAATAGTAATGCGCCGATCTTCCAACTTGACGGACAGATGCCTCATCAATGGCAGAAGGGGGGCGACCAGGTATGGGTACCGTTTCCACAGACTTTCGTTTGAATTCACGATGCCATCATTTTACAAGGTCATATGAGGCATTATCACCATAAGTTTCTTTCATTTCATCAAAAGTCTCCTGTGGTGTAAGTCCTTTCAAATACAAAAACCGGATCACTGCTCGACATTCAACAGGCTCCATTTCACACCTGACTCAGTTTAAACACCTGCCAAACAGAAACCACAAATAGGTCAGAACTATATTTTGCCACATAACCCGTAGAGATATAAATTATTGCACATGCAAAATTACAGCTAGATCAGACAACTGGAATTCGGTTAGTGGCATTACTTATTGTACGCCCCTCGTACGATGTGATGGTCATTGTTTGAGGAGCAAGCATGGTTGGTGAGTGATGTATTGCTTTGGACTCTAGGACACGGACGCGCAAGCAAAGTACGATCTTGCTCCATGTGCATTTAGCAAATAGCATACACCTGTGAACATGAAGATCTGAGGCAGCTGATGGGAGACAGGAAACTCTGGAGAGGAAGAGACACATTTGTCAAGGTAAGGAGCCCGTCATAATGATGATGATGAGTATGTGTTGCATGCCTGTTATCCTGTACAACCACTTATCCAGCAATCCTTCCCCTAACTAAAAATTGTAAATAAATAAAATGAGGGTCCAAGCAAAAAATATGATTAAACCAGGCGCAAAATCATACAAACCCAACTTGCCTCCTACCTTGAGGTTTGAATTTACGTATATATGCGGGCTGGAACAAATGTAGGTGATGTTTAATCATTTCTCATAATAAACATCGGGGTATCTTAGGACTTTAAAACTAAACTACACTCCTCCAGTCCCTCTAACCATTACACATGTCTTGTTATCTCCCACTCTGCCGTAATTGCTCAGACAGCCATATGCATAGACTTGGAGTCTATATTCGGAACATCCTCCCATTGACGAGAGAAACAACACTAGAATCAGACGACCAGGCCTTTATGTGCTTCAGACAAAACATGCAACATAATGTTAGCTACTTGTATTTTCTCTACTGCTTTCCCTCGACCCAATACTGCACCCTAATAAACAAAGTCTCTGACAGCATAGATAAGACTTTCCCTCGCTACTAGCGCACAAGTACATGTATTTGGTGACTTTACTGCCCACCCCAGTAACTGGCTTGAATTCACACGGACGCAGCTGGAAGCACAACACATAGCATCTTTGCATCAGATTTCCTATCATAGACGGTTACATTTTCGAAACGTGTCTTAGACCAGCAAGATGATCATTTTGCACTTGTAGATCGACAGTTCCCGATGATTCTGTAACAAATGTCCACAGCCCACTTGCAAATAAAGATAAAGCTGTGATGTAAGAAATCGACCTAAAATCACGACCCAACACTGAAGAGCCAATGCTTAAAACAACGATATATTATAAAAAGGCTGACTGGGAATGTACAAAATAGACATCTGGATGGTTCAAAACGGAATCAGAAGCACATGTTCCCACGTGGAAATTCTATAGCAAGCCCAACGGTTTACTTCTACTGCTTCAGCTTCCATTGTCAGCAAGCGTAGCACAGATGTTATCGACATAAGTTCAGTTAAAAGACACCGAAATATATAGAAGCTATAAGTAATTGTAAGAATGAAATAGCGGCAGCTAAGAGAGAACAAATAACCAGGAAACGCTTCGAAGCACAGAAATTAGAAACCGGAGATTTTTGGAAAATCTACAAGTGTTTAAATAATGGCACTTCAACAATTGCCCCTCCCCCACTATCAAACACGCATAATGATGTTTTCACGGCAACTGAGAAGGTTTATGGGCTGGTCAGTCGGTTTGCCTTGAACTTCACATTAGACCCATCAAACCAATCCCTTCCTGACATTTCCTGTAGGACAGTCGTCACACTACATGGTCTGAAAATACACCTTCTCAGGTGCATTTTATCAGAAAAAAAACAAAACACTTCGATAGCATGTGGATCCGATCTCATCCCAGCTACGCTATTTAAAAAAATCCTCCGCCGAGTTTGTTTCAGTTCTCTCCAAACTTTACAACATATGCCTAAACGAATCTTGTCTTCGTGACTGCTTCTGCTGTATCAGTTTTCGATAATTCCGGCGAAAGAACTGCCTCATTAAATTATTTCCCCATTAGCCTCTCCACGCTTTTCGCCAAAATATTTGGGTCCTTAATTAATAAAGTTCTAGTCCATCATCTTACAGCTGCTAAACATCTGACTGAGCATCAATATTGACTTAGGAGATTCCATTTTCACAGCAGATATCCAAACTTTACTCTCTCAACGTATATACCATTCACCGGCCAAATCAGAGGAGTATAGAGCGATATCCCTAGATATATCTAAGGCTTTTGACAGGAAATGGTACGAAGGTCTTCTCGCAAAAATGAGATCATATGGTATAACTGGAAGAATATAATAACTTAATAAAATCCTTGTAAAATAAGTGAAGAATACAGGTGATCCTCGACAGTCGCACATCTAAACAATATGATATACATCCGAGAGTACCTCAGGGGGCTATCCTTGGCCCTTTGTTGTTCCTAATATTCATAAATCACCTCCCTGAAACAATGTTCTCATAGATGTGTATATTTGCTGATGAAACCACACTCTATTACAGGCACGAAGGGAAAACTAGTGAACACGTAAATAAGAAAATGGTAGAAACACTAGAGGAAGACCTCCACTCTATAGTAGAATGTGGACAAAATTGATGGTCACATTCAATGCTTCCAAGACCAAAACTTCTTTCCTTCAATAATTACAAGAAAGCTTTTCCTACCATCAATAGCAATGGCCAAAAACTCATTACCTGAATGTACCTTATTTGGGGTAAAAACTGAATAATAAAGCACACACACACACACGCACACACACACACACACACACATATATATATATATATATATATACATATTTAGTAATGTGATTGATAATTTAAAAATCAAATTATAATTAAATTAAAAATCCGTTTCATAAGAAAGAACAATAACAAAATCAATTAAAATAAAGGTATGGATTAAAAACTTGATAAGAAAATTAATATGTGTTAGGGATAGAAATAAAATAGAGTAAAATTATTAATATAAATTTGGTTTACGTACAATATTATACATACATATACAAATACATACATGCATATATATGAGAAAGTATAGAACATATATATATACATATACATAAATATACATATATATACATAAAAACATTCATACAAGTATTTACCTTTTCATTTTTCGCCTTTCCGAAACGATCGTACAAATAATTGATGTTGTTTTTGTTCCTTCTTATGAAACGGATTTTTAATATAATTATAATTTGATTTTTAAATTATCAATCACATTACTAAATATTAAATTAGCTCTAGGATATTTACCTATCAAGCTTATTATATATCTAAATCACAACGAGCATTTTTTCTTTCCCTGTATTTTAATAAAACTAGTAATTTTACTATTACATTAAAATGCACTTTGCTCTTTAGACTATTGTTCTAATCTCCTTTAAAAAAACATATATATATATACATATATATATATACATATATATATATATACATATAACTTTACACGTAAAATTAACAACGCTACGCGTAAAAGTGTTACTATAAATGAGAATTATTCATGTACACACATATATATATATATATATATATATATATATTAATGTTATGATTTGGATATTTTAGGATGGATATTTTCATTACTTAGATTACCAGGGGTCGCCTTCTTGTTTGGAATGTTGTTTCTAAAACGCCTGTTTGTCTTTCAATTTAACCTGAAAACATCTTCAGGTGAATTTATCAAACTTGATGGCTTTCTGCTTTAATCCGTCATTTTCATAGAATTTTGAATAGTTTCTGTCAGTCATGTCTGCGTGTGAGTCATTCGTATCTTACAACTGTATTTTAACAGCTGCTTGCTTTGAAGATTTTATTTTCATCTGCAGAAGATTTCAACGTCTGACTTTTTTTTTTACATAGACATCACCGCATTATCAAGGCTCACTGACTGAATTTAATCTAAAATTTCATCAACTGCATCGCGGACAATTCTAGTATGAAACAAATTTTGGTTTTCAATGTATAATTCTACATCTGATCACTTTATATCATGTCGTATTACTAAAAATTATTATACATATAACCTTGGAGATTTTTTTAATTTTTTAAAACTATATAAAAAAAACATTTAGTTTTTATATATTTTATGTTCATTACATCATCATCAACTTGCTCTTTCGAATTCACAATAGTCTTAATATTAATTACAGGGATCATCCGTTGTTTCCCATGAAACATTGTTTTGGGGATTTTATAACAAGATAGTCTATTAAATCATGACTCCTCAGCAGTGTAAATTAAACATCACCTCCTTTAATTACAAGAACAAAAAATGTTACAGATTTTAGATCTAGTTATCTACTATTCATTATATATATATATATATATATATATATATATATATATATGCATATATATATATGTGTATATAATTTTAAATGAGGTTCACACAAGTATTTACACGTCGCTACACATGCATGAGCATGTTTCGCTCAGCCAGTTATAAATAATTGAAGACATCTTCAGCCGACACTGCTTATAGTTTTTCTTTTTATTTTGCTTTTTCTTTTCCACTTATTAAAATACCGTTAATTGATTTTATTTTAAATATCACGTGACTGCCCCTCTAATCAAAAAATACTGCGAACGTATTATTCCAATATTCATTACGGATTCTACTTTTGCACAAGGAATATTTTCTGAAGAGGTCTCTAACTAGTTGTAACTGGCTGACAGAAACCTACTCATAAATAGGTAGCAACATATAAATGCGTATGTAAAATAAATTTAAAAAAAAAAAACATATCTTTCTTTATTTCGGTATTGAGCATTTTTGTATAAATCTCGTTAAATTCATTGGCTGTTTCAGCATTGAAAAATAATATCCTGGAATAATTAACTACTGAAGTAAGTAAATAATGTATGCATAGAAGCATATATACATACGCATGTAAATATATAGAGAGGGACACAGACAGATAAATAGATTGATTAACAGATAGACTTTGTGATTTTATCTATTATTTCGAACTGTTCTGATATTCCAATATGATATCACCACGCAGGAATACAAATGAAGAGTGTAAAGCATGTGAAGGACATTGCGATACGGTGAAGTATATATGTGGGATTCATAGGGCAGTTTGCTAGGGTTAAGGACGTATCGTTGTTTTAACTGTAGCATGTTATTAATTGCTGCACCAATGATTGTGTTGGGTGTTCTAGCAGTATATTAAACCCCTTTTAATCACAGCTGGTTATCTTACATCTGAACTGATTTAAAATCATGAAGAAGAGTTGGAGCGTCACACCTGTCTTCGAAATGGACCATAGGTACTCAATATTAGATGAGTCATATCAGTTATTCATAGATACGCCCTTTTTGTGGCTGCAGCCGCTATAGTAAGCCTAATTGTTTTAATTACTGCGGAAGATTTTAACTCGTTCAAAGCAAATCCTATATAGGGTTTACGAAGTATATTCGTTTTATATATGTTATATATGTTTAGTAATATGTTTCTATAGAAATACATTTACTCATTAAAACTGTGTATATCCACGTAGAAATGTTGCATTTTCATGTTCATGAGAAACTAAAAGCATGCTTTAGCAACCACTTGTATTCAATGTATTGATCATTTTCACTACGCGACACATATATGCTAGCCGATGGATTTCTACATCTAAGATGATCAGATTTTTGAGGAAATTCAAATTTAAGATTTTTCCATGTTTCATGGTATTCATCCAATGCACTAGGAAGCAGGATTTCTGTCTGAAAAAATAAATAACTTGTAAGTTCCCAAGATTTTCATAACATAAACTTTGTAAATCTGCTGTTCAATACTGAAAAGTAGGGCCTAGATAAGGTGTAGTTAATAATGTTCATTATGGCTACTTGACAGGTCGAATCTACTTGTGCTCGCTGGAAAACGGCCAACATTCATTGCTCCATCGTCAATTGTGGCAATTTTGCTAATAGACAATCGTGCTGAAGTGTGTAAAAGCTCATTTTAGGACAATGGAGAAGAATGCGTTTGATAAAATGAAACCGATAGTGATAGGTTAGATTTTTCAAACTGACTTTTGAAGGAAGATGTGCAAAATAAGGAACAATGAGATTAGCGGCTAATAAGGAAAATGGTAAAAAGAAATAAATTAATGATCAAGTAATTTAATTTTTTTTTTAAATAATATGTTATTTTGTTTACTTGCCTACTTACGTGGGCAGAGTAAGACACAAAGCCAGTTTTTAATGTGGGGGAAAAGTAGCTCTCCCAAACGGTTACATCTTGTTAGAAACAAAAATTAAATAAAAAAAACTGTGTCATCAGTCATGAAAGATTTCCCATCCACTAACCGAGACCAAAAACGTCAAGTAAAAAAGTAAAATGCAGCATCAAGACAGATATTACACTTTGATCATGGCTTGAACGCTAGGAGCCATTTTTTCTGTTTATTTTTTTTAATATTCATAGAAATATTTTAGTATATCATTCA
Source organism: Euprymna scolopes (assembly GCF_053919585.1). Classification (NCBI taxonomy): domain Eukaryota; kingdom Metazoa; phylum Mollusca; class Cephalopoda; order Sepiida; family Sepiolidae; genus Euprymna; species Euprymna scolopes. The sequence continues at coordinate 61,828,043 of NC_136512.1, read as the reverse complement.
ACCACTACCGTGATGTACTAACCATATACTAACCATATACTTAACCATATATTTGAACACTATCGTGTTTTAATATGTGGTTAAGTGACAATTTTAGTCATTTAAAAGTTCTTTAAAGCTTCACTGGTAACTCATTTTGGACAAACTTTAAAACAATTATAACATTTCATAGATCAACCTCTCAGCTTTATTCTGAAAAATATGACATTTTTGTTCAGTAAAGCAAAAGTTATAATGGCTTTACTGGTGTTCAAGATCGAACAAAAACGTAAAGAAGTAGGCGACGTTTTTATATTACTGATTTCCATAGCAACCACGTCGCCTACTATTGCTCCTAATTAACTATTGTCCCAGAAATAGAAGTAACAACTAAAACAGAAAGAATTAAATCATGAAAATGAGGTAATTACGTGATTTTATTGAAAGCAGAAAAGAGCTTACATTGTTATTACATATGTGTATGTTATGTTTATGAGGGCAACAAAATAAGATTAGAATTAAACGAAAGAACAAGTGAATTACTTAAATCTGGAAAAAATCATGGATTACAATAGAAAAAATGCGACAAGAAAAGTAATATGGTTAAGCTTCAACATGAAAAATTAAGGAGTAGTTTTTAAAACCGGAAAAGAAAATGACAAGATAATCTAGTAAAAGTATAATACATTTATAACTTAAAATATTGCAGAATAGCAATTTTTAAAAATTCAATTAATCACATTATATAATAAATTCTTAATGCTGCAATATTTTAAGTTATAAATGTATTATTATTTTTACTTGAATATTTTGTCCTTAGATTTTCCAGTTGTAACAACTAATCCTTTACTTTTCTATGTTTAAGCTTAACCATATTACTTTTCAGGCTTGATTTTTCTATTGAAATAAAAGTATGTATCGACAATAATAAATGTGTGTATAAGCATTAAACACTGACATTAAATCATAAATGCTGTGAAGCATTAAAAATCTTAGCTTTATGATCATAAAGGTAATTTTTTTAAGCAACCCGATAAATCAGATAAACATGCTGGGAATTTGTCAGCGCCAATTTGAACACTTCCATTTCTAAAAGAAGATAAATATGAGAAAAGGAATAACAACAACAAAAAAAAGAAGAAGCGAAGGAAATAAAGAAGAATAACGAAGAAACTATGTAAATTGTAAAGGAATTTATCTGTATATATGCAGAATTTAATTTATTAATTACTGGCTGTATAAGCCTGGGATTGCTATAAAAACATATTGCTGGGAAGAAATATTAGCATTTAGCACATACGATTTCAAATACATGAAAGAATCTTACTATTTTTCGATTTTCATGAAAATATACTGCATTTTAAATTCATGAAAACATAAAAAGCAGCCATCTTCGTCTAAAAATATAGATAAAATAAAAACAAAAAATTAAATTAATCTACGTTATATACTATTTCTAAATAGAACAGTAAAATCGATTCTATTAAAACTCCCTGTTACCATAATAGAGCAAATTATTTTTTAAAAAAAGCAACAAAAAACCCAAAAAAACACGATGCCTGTCTTGACTGTAGATTTCCATAAACACCCCACATGTTCATATATATCTTGTGTTAAAAATACCATTTATCTATCCTCATATCTGTGTATATATTTTTGTTATTGGTTATCTTATTAGTATGCATAATCATTATCATTATTTAATATTATTTGTTTATTATTGTTTATTTGTTTATTATTATTTATTATGGTTTTAATATAAATACAGTGTATTCTTATCAGAATCTCATATAAATATTATTTTAAAATATTTTCTAAAGAAACATAAAACACATTTAAAATCATCTGTAATCTTTACAATTTCGAAGTCTTTTCTCAAGGAGTACAGTGTTTTATTTTTAAGGACTAAAATAAATTTATTTTAATAGACCCACCATTTTTTCCTGATTCATTTTATATGTTTGAAAGTATAGTTCGATGTATTTTAGGAATTTAGAGTACTAAAACGTGTTAAAATCTAAATCTATATATTAAGTGCGAAATAAATTAAAATAAAACGTGTTAGGGGAAAAACCTTCGAGTTTAGGTATTTATTTTATAGAGGATGTTATGCAAACCAGTCAGGAAAACATCGCTGACCTCCTTACGTATTTTATGATTTTGAACACGAGAAAGCTCATCGTGACTTTTGTTTTACTGAATGCAAATTGGACATTTTTTCGCAATATAACTGAGAACGTGATCTAAAAACTGTAATGATCGTTTGAGATTTAGTCGAAAAATGAGTAAGCAATGGAGCTTTAAAGCATTTGTAAATGACTAAAACCACCACTTAACCATGTATTCAAGCAATATTGTAATGAGAATCGATTGAAATATCTTATTGCATTGTTTATATGTGTATATTTATATTTTTGTCAACGCTTATTCACTGTTCTATATAGTAAACAGTCACTACTTAAAAGGCAAAATTACATTAATTCCACATATACGGCAAACTGAGGACTACCAACATTGTTTATAAATAAGTGTATATCATTTAAGCTACAGAAGATTTTTCGCTTTAAATAAATATTTTAGTGCGTGATTAGGAAGTTTGATAAGAAAAATTTAATCCACGAACGTACATTTATTTCCGATGCGTCAGATTGCCATTGTGCATGCGGCGAAACATGACTACACGCATCCGGTTTGATAAAACAAATATAACATTTTCTCATGATATTTGTTTTTTTTTTGTTTTTTTTGCTTTTTCTGTAGTTTTTATGTCATCAAAACCAATCAAAGTCGCCAAGAATCATTCCACAATAAACATTTTGAATAAAGTTGTAAAACAATAACATTGTTATCATCATAATATAAAAGTTTATCATCAGCAATTATATCTTAACCCAACGGATTCATCCAGAACCGTTCTGTAACAAAACGCATTTTGTTTATCCAATTTATCAGCCGAAACTTGTCACATTAATTTTAATAACCAACTGAGACTCTCATGAAAACTACTCTTTAATCTCTCTTATCGTTTTAATTAATTAGTATAAAAATATTAACGCATCTAATTACTAGGGCTAGGACAAAAGAATATTCTTTTCGTGGTTTTGATATTCGAGTATATATCTGTTGATATCGTATATGTTTTTAAATAGAGTGATGGGGTTCCTTGTAGTTTAAGTGTGTCAAACTGTGTCGGATATATACTTGAGAGTAAACACAAGAAGGAGTATATTCTGTTGTCTTACTCCTATTAATTACTCCATAACAATGTGTAAAATAGTACGGTTACTTGACTCTTTATAGTGGTTCCTAAGTAACTAGTCTAGGAGAAGGAAATCTATGAACTGCATAAACAATTATTAGTTTCGTCTTTGCGTTTATTTCGGCCATTATTTACACATGTGATATGTTATCATTAATACGAGATCTGAAAACCTACGGTCAAACTCTGTGAAACAATTCTCTATGTAGAAAGTCTTAATGAACACGACTCATTTCTTAGAATACCCTCTAACTCTATAGATAAAAAGATGTTGCTCATGTAGTAATCTGATGTGCTCTTATTCTTTACAGCCAAGAGGATATGTTTGACTTAAGAGACCTCGCTCACATAAGCTTAGAAAACATACATTTGGGCAAGTTCTACGTATCCATTTCTATTTCAAACATGCTCTGACAAAAAGTGAATACAACTCAGTCTTTGTTAAAATATTGTTTTGAGCAATGTTAACGATGGAAACTTAATAGACCAGATGTAATTTACATTACATTTACAGGGATTCTTACCTTCGACATAATACGGGCAGCTCAATTTATTGTTCATCAGCTCCACTTCACACATTTAACGGTTCCTCGTCAAAGTGAGCGAAAGGGGATTTATTATCATTAATGCAACTTAAAATTTAGAATCTAATTAATAAAACTCACTGTCTATCTGTCTATCTCCATATTTTCCAACTCTGTCTCTTTGAAACTAAAAGTCGATTATATTTTTTATGGGTCGTGCCTTTTTGGCTGTTTAGCCGATTAAAATAGTTTTTAATGAGCCAAAGGAGGTCAGCATTGCAAAACCCGTTATAAATTTTGTACATTCATCTTAGTTTATTTTTTTAATCAATTCATATACATGTCACGTTAGTACAGTTGTAACGTCACCAGCTTGAATGATTCGGTTTTGTTTTCCGTTTTGATTCTATCTAATGGAACCCAAATACTTGGTGTTGCTTTTGACTCTATAATAATATACACCCATTTAAACAAATCAAAATATCATATTTAAGCATATTTAACTACCGGGCAAAGCCTGGCACCCCCACTTGCTAGAATTCTCTAATTGAATATCATCACGACAATAATCACTACTGATTCATTAGCAAAAACAAGTGCAAGGTCCTTCCTCACGAACCGTTAAATGCCGAGTTCTCAGCAATTCTATAAACGAGGCTTGCATTTGTGGTCGGATAAACGGAAAAAATGCGTTTTTGTTGTATATCATTTTTAATTCGTTATTATTTATGGATTTACGCTGATAAACTTTGATAGTCTTAGATACTCTGTACCGCTGAGAGCGGGTCATTGTTAAACATTTCTCAATGTAGTCAAGCGTGTTAGCATGTTAAATTCGACTAACAGTGGTTGCATGATCTCATTTAAATTAGCTATTCTTTTCAATCTTCAATAAACATATTACGTGAGTACAGTATTATTTTGGGGAACATCGATATTAACTAATTGTACGTAAACTGAATATTTTGCGTTTAAGTTAGCGCTTGCATTTTTTGTTTTCTGTGAAGCACTACTCTGGCTAATTATTTGATTAAAGTGTAACAGTCACATTATTTATCCAAATTTTCTTTTGTTTTTTTTGTGGGGGGTCTGGATTTTTGGCTCAAGGCATAGTTTTATTGCTTCGTTGTTTTTTTTTAATTTTTTTACAGTTATTTAGTACTTGATCGAATCAGTCGTAATACGTAAAAGTTGCTAAACAAAAGCGTCTTACAGAGAGCTAGTGGCAGCTGTAAGAAATAAACAAAATGCTCCTCATCATCCTTTACAAATATGTATAAATATTATGCGTGTTGTCCTCTTCAAAATGATGCTTCAAAATTTACATTGTACAATATCTTGCCACCTGTCTACTTTTACTCGTTGAATATTTCTTTTATTTGGAAGTAAAAACTTATCAAGGCTCGAATCCTACTCGTAGATAAGTATGATGGAATGAAAGGGGATCGTGTAGTAATCGTTAATGGTGTATATTGGGTAGAATTTAATTATATATGGAGACGTCTCAACAAGAAGTAATTTACATTGAATGTGAAGGCTTCCCTGTTGTATTCCACTGAAAAGCAGGTCAGTGGAACAGTGTTCTACGGGCATGCAATTCTGATAAAAAACAACGTTGCTCATGGAATCTTCGTTTAGATTTTCACATAAATAGAAAGTGGGGGAACCCGTATGTAGCGGTTATAGTTAGTCGATTATATTTTGTACTAGTTTGGCAAAGATAGAGTATGAGATTGACGTTTATTTGAGCACTTGTCATATAACATAACGACAAAGCAAAGACAGGTACGCACCGCCTCTTCTGTTACAAGAGATTGCAACGAAGAGAAAACACCATCACATTCTTGGTTTCGAAGCACCTTTTGAATTCTATCAAGGCTAGATAAAGCACCTGCCCTAATGTGGCATCAGTCGTCCATTTTAGTACGTACCTGGTTCTTATACAGATAGAGAAGTGCATCGGTAGTGAGATACCACCTAAAGTGGTAGACGGATCCAACCATTCTCCAGCGATCTTCGTTTCATATTACTAAAATACCAACATTAAACTAGCATTATGCAAAATAATGGTTTGAATATTATTTTCATACAATGAAACACACTATTACTAAATATGTGGAATTGCGTCAGAATAATCTTTTATTGTGTTTCATTGTTTACATTGAGTGGTAATTTTCTAATTAAGTTTGGATATTTTCACAATACTAAATGGTTTGATTAAGGTGTTTCATATTTTACAATATAATTTCCATTTAACAAATAGACGAACGATTATTTAGTTTTATCGAGGAAAAATATGTAATTATACAGTTAGTGTCTATGGAAATTGCAATAAATAAACAAATATTCTAATATTTTTATATATAGGAGCATTAGAGGGCCGGAGTGAAGGCCCTATCATTTTAAAATTATATTCATCAAAAATACAATATTTATAGGATATATATATATATATATATATATATATATATATATATATATTTATATATATATATATATATATATATGTATATATATATATATATATATATATATATATATAAAACTACTTAATTTACCTTAGGAATCCTAGAGTGGATGAAACTCCGAATATTCAGTATAACTTAATCACCATATATATTTTATAAATTACTATATATATATATATATATATATATATATATATATATATATATATATATACATATATAATATATATATATACATATATAATATATATATATATATATATAAACATAAATGAAATCTTGGCTTTTTTCAATATTGCTCCTTTTTGTTTGGTCTGATCAGCTGGCCTCCTTGAATAAGAATTCCAATGAAGCATGTATGCCCATATGTACCTAATAATCTTTGTATAATTATTAGACTATATACCAGCTCTGTACTCCATCGAGCATGCATTTAGCATCACAGGAGTCTCATTCGTTTAGTCTCTAGGCAACTAATCTATACAACTATGCTATATATATATATATACACATATACATAAGTATGTATATATATACATATATGAATACATATACATATATATATACATACATATATAAAAAAAAAAAAATAAGATAAAAATTTCAATTAAATTTACCAAAATGATCCAATCATAAAACTAAAGTATATTATAAATATGAAAGAATTAAGATTTTACTTGATAACAAAAAATGAAGCAGAGGGAATATAGTGAAGAAAAAGGTGATTACACGTGAATGGATAGTTTGAAAGATAAATAATCCAATGACTTTAAAATCAAAAAATATAACTTCAAGAAAGTTAATTGAATTTCCTTTTGCACAAATAAAATCCAAGGAAATCTCGTAATTGGAAGATGGTCCAAAATAATAAAGGCCGAAATTCATAGTATATTTCAGAAATATGTACAAGGGAAAAGGGGAAAAATTCCAATAATATTGATAAAAGACAAAAATAAGATATGCAATTATTATTGGAATTTTCCCCTGACAGTTATTTAAGTACAATAACCATTATGCAGGGTGACCCAAAATATACGGACCCCAACTCTAATAAGTAAAGTCTAAACAGGACCCGTTTTTTTAGTCACCCTGTATAAGGTTGCCACGATCTTTTAAAACTGTTTTAAAACGTCGTGAAACAGCTGACAAACATGAAAATTTGATGATCCCAGAAACTAATTTTCTAATTTGTACGCGTGCGAAGAACTTTATTTTTTGGATGAAAACCAATTAATTAGTTGTTCACGTGTCTGATTACTCGATATACCCAATTTCAAGCATGTAAATAAAGAAAGTGTTGAGTGTATGGGTTGAGAAGCATTTTCACACACAATCCACTTTTCTAGATATATAGAAAGTATGTAAAACAAATAGAAATACAGCGAAAGATCTCCGAACTTCCCTGTCTATATTTTACTTGACGTATTTTTATACTTTCTCATGAGTAGACATGTGTCATATATTATGGAGATTATCATGCAAATGACTTTCGCAATATCGATTCAGCAACCAATGCCAACTTTACATTTTAAACCTTTCAACTTTACAAACCGCAGATAACATTTTGTCTCCTACGTTTGTCGCTGAAGAACCAAATATATATTCAGTCTGCATTTTGTATAAAGAATTTAACGACTTATCTGATCAACGTGGCGCCGTTTTCCTGAACATATTACCAGACAAAAAAACATACATTTTAGACAAGCGTTCTACTCGGATGGATATGTGATATCCGTCTGCTGTAATATCAAGGGAGAAAAAGTGAATTCATGGGATTGTGCTTTTTATGAGTGCCTATTTTTTCCTTTCAGTCTAAGTCACCTCTTCTTTTTCCTACCTCTTTATCTCCCTTTTAGTCTGTTACCTCTTTATTTCCTTTTAGTCTAAGGTACTTTTAGTCCAAGCTTCCTTCATTTATCTCTTTAGTCTAAGCTCCTTTTTTTTCCTTTTTAGTCTTACCTCCCTCTTTTTATCTTTTAGTCTGAGCTACCTCTTTTTTTCCTTTTAGTCTAAGCTACATCTGTTTTTCCTTTTAGTCTAAGCTACATCTGTTTTTCCTTTTAGTCTAAGCTACCTCCATTTTTCTTTTTAGTCCAATCTACATCTATTTTTTTAGTCCAAGCTACCTCAATTTTCTCTTTTTAGTTATAGCTACCTCTTTTTTTTCTAGTCTGAAATACCTTCATTTGTTTCTTTTTAGTCTAATCCACCTCTTTTTGACTTTTAGTCCAAGCTACGTTTTTTCCTTTTAGTCCAAGCTACCTCATTCTTCTCCTTTTATCTAAGCTATCTCTTTCTTCCACTTTTTATCTAAGTTACCCTTTCTTCCACTTTTAGTCTAAACTAACTCATTTTTACTTATTTACTCAAAGATAAATATTTGTCCTTTTAGTTTAAGCCTCCTGATCTTTTTACTTCTTAGTCTAAGCTATACCTCTCCGTTCAAATATAGTTTTAATTTATCTGGCGGGAATTTCTGTTATCCGATTTTTGTTTATTCAGGAAAACAAATAAATATCTTTTAATTTTAAATAAGATATTGGTCATAATGTTAGTTTATGTATTAACCCGCTTTTTATCGTTAGAAGAAAATGGGTTCGGTTCGAAAAAACGCTAAAATCTAGCTCTTTCGTACGTCGAACTGGTTAGCAAAATCTTCGAATATTCATCTAACATGTTCTCTTCCTTTTTAAAATCGCTCACAGACAATATTTTTTTACAAATCAGAAATATCTAGCACCCCAGAAAATAAGGTTTACACTTTTATGCTCAGGTAATGTTAATATCGTTTACTATAAACAAGAATTAAATTAATTCATGTCAATGCATATGTCATGCCATCATGCATCTTTTATAAATGTAAATTAATTATCAGTGAACCATAATTCCAGATTAAATTTGTCGTTTCATAATCTTTGGCATTATCATCATGTTCGGGTTTTAGTAGCTGCTTAACGCCCCCCTCTCCCCGAGTTTTATTTTTACATTCTCCGAAATGGAAGTTTTCTTCTAGAGGGGGAAATCGATTCAAATAATAATATGAAAACACCTTCACTTTTGGAGGTGATCTCTGTCATAAATACAGCAGATTTGTTTCAATGTTGTGTCGCATGGAATAACACATCTCTCAGTCATTGATAGAGCATGAAGAAAAATTATCAAATATCCTGCATATATATTTAGATAGACATGTGTGTTTAGAACAGCAAATGACACTGCATTTTGTTTGGTGTCTTAACACTTCTTAGTTGAAGAGAGCCAACCAAATAAACTTGAAAATGGTGATTTAAGTAGGGCTCTGGAAGTTTTTTTTCGCATGAGGATAATAAATAAACACAAACTTTAATGTTATTCTGTAGTAAATTATGACTGACTTTTCTAGCCATTCCTGATTACTTTCGAGAAAGGCTAATTGCCCTGATGTAACCCTTTTTAACGGGTTTAATTAAGAAATGCCTTATACAACACTTAAAGCAAGCGTTTCTACACGTCGCGTTCTCCGGAGGAAAGAACTTTACATTCATAATTTATGATTTTATATACAAGACAAACACTTCGACGTTGACCGGGAATGGGTCAGTTCGACAATACAATTCGATAATACCGTGTTAATCATTAATCTATGAGAAAATAGGATGCTAATAATTCACCAGTTTTTCTTCCTCGAAAAACTTGTTCAGAAATATCTATCTACCTAACTTTTTTTCACCTAAGAGTAACCAATTATAAAGTACCGGATCCAACTCGAGAATATCGTTTATGAGTGTACAGTTGTCAAGAAAGCAATATCGTAGTAACCGGTATTTCTGACAATTTGGTGAATTGAATTACTTAAGGGGACGACTCATGAAGAAATTGCTTATTTCGGAGTTGAAACGACCATTGTTGTGAGCTTGAAAATAAGGTACACGGAAAAGAGCCCTACAGGCGTGTAATTCTAATTAAGAATTTTGTTCATGGAATATATCTTAAGGCTTAGACCCATATAAAGAGGTAAAGAAATTATTGATAGTGGTTTCAGATCGATGAGTGTTTTTCGTGAAAGTTTAGAGAGATGAGACCATAGATTGGAGCTCAGACGAGCAGGTGCCATGAACATAATGATAAAGTAGAGAAAGGCTCGCAAGGTCCCTTCTGTGAAGAAAGGTTGCAGAGAAGAGAAAAGAGAATCGTCCACTAGTCTACAAAGTAGTTTTTAATCTGTCAAAGTACGAGTCGATGCTTACTTCAGATTCTGCCCAAAAGTCACAACACTACTTCATCCTTGGCTATAACTGGCTCTTATATAGATTTAAAATTGCAGTGGTCCTAGACGTTGTCTCAAAGGTTAGAGTTACCCAAAGGTGCTGAGTTAAATGCTGAACGAAGACAGTGAAAAAGTAGCATTCAAAACAGAGAATAAGCAACTATGTCCAATAGCCTAGCTGGAGTCCGAACACGGTACCCCCGTAATAATAATAAAGGGTTGGGTTCGAAACTCCTACCACACGGTTCCCCAGTTCGATACAAAACACCTGATGAAGGCCGAAGGTCAAAACGGCCGAAACGTTGTGACAATAACAACCATGATGAGGAAGTCAGTCCGACAATCTCAATCAATGACAACACCCCATCTAAAAATACAGATAATTACTAAGATATTATTCTGGAGCAATAAAAAGATCCCACCACTTTTCCAGCGACTCTGGCAACGGGTTTGATGTACGTGTGTAATTTCACATCAGGAGTAAAGGTCATAACCAGAAGCTTGTGAAAACTTGAAGCCTTCCAAAGATGAGAGGCATATATTTGAATTGATACCAGACGGATGTTGATATTAAAAAGAATAGAAGTCTGGTTTTAGATGAGTTTAAATTTACCAGCTATCCCCCCATTGTATCATGTGCTCCAGATCCAAAGAAAAGAGAATAAGAGAGAACGGTCATTTACGGCTTTTGAAGTGTTGCCGTAAATGGCTATAATCTGTGACAACACTTCAAAAGCCGTCATAAGCAAAAATGTCTACGAATGATCTAAGAGTGTGATTTCAGAGATCATTAATATCGATCAAGAAGAGAGTTGTACCCAGGTTTGAGCCCTGGGGAACCCCAACATTAATACTTTGAGCTTCTGATGTCTGCCCATCAACCACTTCTCTTATGAACCTATCAGAGAGATGATTCAATAATTGAAAAGACATTTCAAACTATACCACAACTGTAAATCTTGTGGAGTAGATCTTTTCATAGGTCATCGATATATCGAGTAATTTCCTTAGAAAGGAAGCCTCAGTCGCGAGATTCGCTTATACTATGAGAAATAAGCGTTAGCACATCAGCTGTAGATAAAACAGAAGGAAAACATTATTGCATGCCACTAAGAAGAGTATTTTTCTGAGGTGGTTGACTACATCTTAATTTGTCACAAATTCAGGCAACTAACGCATGATATACAGGCGCCTAATTGGTCTGTACTGAGAGGGAGATGATCGGTCTCCTGAATTTTTAATTACGTGCCATACTGAGGAGATTTTCCAGAGTGTTGGGAAGCAATTTTCTTTACGACAACGCTTAAATAAATGTGTATGTATGGAAACTAGTTCTGTTTGATGTTTTTGGAGCACTATAACTGGAATGCTGTCAGAACCAGTTGCTTTACTGAAATTCAGGTTTTCGATTAGCTAGGCACTATAGTGTACATATATTTGTATGTCACATAATGTGTTTTCAGATACAGGAGGAAGCACGGGGGTGCGGTCTTGATCGTATAGGGTTGAATAAGCTCCAAAGTTCTTTTCAAAGAGTTTGGCTTTGCCTGATGCTGACGAGATTACCCCATTGATAATAGTTTGGATCAAGCACACACGTCTACGCAGGACTGTTTGCTATTTGCCAAAACTTGTAGGAACTAAACCGCTGCTCAGCAACTTTGGACAATAGGGACTGAGCATACAACCTTCTTGTGCATTTTATTACTCTTTTACAGTAGATGCTAGCAGTCTTGAAGCCGGCTTTATTCTCCGTACATCAATCACGTTGGAAGCAATGGAAATAAGATTTCTGTGCGCAATGGCAGCAGCACGTTCTGGAGAGAACCACGGTTGGCTGTTATCTTTTTGCTGGAGCTTTGAAGGTATTGAAGCGGTTTACGCCTACAGTTAACTATTTCGTCATGTCTGATACAATAGAGGATACATTCTTGTTTAACCATAGAACGTTGAGGCACATCTGATCGATATACTCTACAATAGGTACATAAAAAGAGTTACTCTATTTCGTTTTTATCAACTGATAAAACAGAGTAGTGGGGAGATCCCAGAGGAGACAGAACCGAAGATGAAAATAGCCCGGGGCAACTTGTAAGAAAAAGATCTGCATACTTACCGTCAGTGTCTTGCACAAGGTTTTGCTCGTGAACAATTTGAGTACGGCAATAAGCAAAGGAGAAATTGTATCAAATCCATCTCCCTTATTATATTTCTTGTTTTAACGGGCTAACTATTCCAAATTGTAAACATTGAAGTCTCCACAGATGTGAATGTTGATCGAATGATGATCAGACAGGATGTGATCAATCGTACACGCCTGATGTTGGAGAAGGATACATGGTAGTGGGATCTACGTTGGACGTTGCAGTTACGCGTTTAATCGTGTATTTTTCTGGGGAATTTTATGATGAAGTTTTAGGATTAGTGGAGCAAGTCGACAAACTTGATTAGGGCAGGGAAGACAAGAAAAGTGAGACCTGTGACAACAGAATATTCTATTCATTCTTTTGACTCTCAAGAATATATCCGTCACAGTAAGACACAATCAATCAACCAAGAACACGTTATATTATATAAAATCATATATAATATATATATATATATATATATATATATATATATAATCATATAGATATCAACGCATACACGGTTCAGAGTAAAAATAATGAAAAGATAATGCTGTTATCTTAGCACTAATTATGACTTTAGTAAACACATATAATAGTAGCACATTTGGTAATGAATATTTTAGTATAATGATATAAATTTATAAGAAAATGTAAAAATAATGATATAAGTTCATGCGACAAATGTAAAAATAACGATGCACATTTATAAGAAAATGTAAAAAATAACGATTTACATTCATAAGAAAATGTAAAAATAACGATATACATTCTAACGATAAGTGTAAAAATAATGATATACATTCATACGGAAAATGTAAAAAAAAAACGATATGAATTCCTACGACAAATGTAAAAATAACGAAATACATTCATACGACAAATCTAAAAATAACGATATACATTCATGAGAAAAATGTCAAAATAACGATATACATTCATACAAGAAACGTAAAAATAAAAATATACATCCATACGACAAATATAGAACTAACAATATACATTCATACGACAAATGTAAAAAAACTGATATACATTCATGAGACAAATGTAAAAATAATGATATACATTCATGGAAACAAATGTAAAAATAGCGATATACATTCATACGACAAATGTAAAAATAACGATATACATTCATAAGAAAATGTAAAAAGAAAGATATGCATTCATACGACAAATGTAGAACTAACGATATAGATTCACACGACAAATGTAAAAATAACGATATACATTCATAAGACAAATGTAACAAAAACGATATACATTCATACGACAAATGGTAAAATAACGATATATATTCTTACGACAAATGTAAAAAAAACGATATGAATTCATACGACAAATGTAAAAAAACGATATGAATTCATACGACAAATGAAAAATAACGATATACATTAATACAGCAAATTTAAAAATAACGATAAACATTCATAAGCCAAATATTAAAATAACGCTATACATTCATACGACAAATGAAAAATAACGATATATATTTATACGACAAATGTAAAAAACACGATATAAATTCATAAGACAAATGTAAAAATAACGATATACATTCATACGACAAATGTAAAAATAATGATATATATTCATTCGACCAATGTAAAAATAACGATATATACATACGACAAATATAACGATATGCATTTACATAGAAATACATTCAATAAAATATTTATTAAGTGTAACAATTATGTTAAGGCCGACCATATTGTAAAATTATATTAATTAACTTGATATAAGAAAAGACGTAAACAAATTCTATAAATAAAAAATATTCTATATATAAGCATATGCAATAAACATCCACTATTTATAAATGACAAATTAATAAAAGTATTATGTAAAATATTATTAGTGATAATTGAAATAATATGACCACATATTAATCAAGTGTAACAATTAGTTTAAGGCCGGCTCTATTTTTGGATTATACGAAATAAGTTGAAATAAAAAAGACAAAAAACAAATTCTATGAATTAAAAATATTGTATATTGAAGCATAGACAATAAACGTCAACTATTTTAAATTATAAAATAAAAAGTATGATATGAAATGTGTTTAGTGTTAATTGAAATATGATGACCACGTGACATAAATACGTTGATAAAACGTGAAAGGTGTTGCCATAAAAATCAAAGATTACGAAAATATCATAAAACAAATTTGCAACTAATCTTTACACTTTTTTCGGGTTATTATAACCCCGCCAAACTGTTTTTCTTTACTTTTAAAATTGAATGAGCTTTTATTCTCCTGATGACGAAGGGCAGGAAATACATCAAAATTAAAATAAAAATAAACGATTGTTTCTGCGCTAAAAATCAGGTGATGTCAATAGTAAAGAATTTCCGCATGCTGACAAAATATACGCTACGATGAACATCCTCTTGGAATTTGGAATATGGCCTTTAGGTCATTTATTTATATGTGCGCTCTAGTCATATGTTCAATGTATCAAGCTACATAATCTAAACATTTAGTTATAATTAATGGCGAAATATAATAAAATAATCACAGGCTATCACTAAACACACACATACAGTCACACTATATATGCATACTCATATATATATACACACGAATATATATATATATATACGACAAATGTAAAAATAACGATATACATTGATACGACAGATGTAAAAATAGCAATATACGTTATATATATATGTGTGTGTGTGTGTGTGTTTGTGTGTGTGTGTACTCCTATAAAGTCGTTTTATTTTGTATATTGTATATAGTTTTAAAACACCTTTTTTTCAATTTATTTAAAAACTAGTACGGGTTACCCGCCGTTGCACGGGAGATCCGTCCACACCCCGGAGAAGTTAAAATATGATTATATTGTATGCATTATTTAACACCTATTGTTCCCTTTCAAAGCAAATAAATACCAATAGTATAAATCGAATTTCCTCTCGAGCATAGACCAGTGTAATATCTGTTCTGATGCAATACTCAAGTTAATTTGGTCTTTATCATTGTAGAGGAAAAAAATACATTTTTTTTTTATTTTTGCCTACTTACAAAAGGCGCTTGTTTGAGGAGCTGGTTTTCTCTTACATTAAAAACGACCTTGTGTCACATACTGCTCTCGTGAGGAAACACTTAAATACCCATCGTAAAAGCATGTTTTTAACTTCAATGTCTGTACGAAAAAAGCCATTTTTAGGTGCAGAATATTTTATATGTACAAAGTGTTTAATAGGCATATACGTAAATCAATGCAAACACGTATTGCATTACAACATTTAATCAAATACTTTGAATTTTTATAGTGTATTCCTGCTTTCGAAGCCGTGTCTAATTTTAAGTAAGCTTTTTTTGCTGTTTAACGTGTTATTCATGCGTTCCAGTTTCATTGTCAAGCTCTACAAAATATTTCATAAATATATTTTTTTAAATATGTTTATAAAAACTAGGGCTATGACAACAGCATATTCTTTTAATTTTTTTTTAATCTCCAGCACACACACACACACACACACACACATATATATATACACACATATATATATATATATATGTGTGTGTGTGTGTGTGTTATGTTTGACGTTCATCTTCGTCGCCAACTGTTATGTTTGCAGGTTGAACCGAATAACGTATAAGGCAATACAAATGCAGACTTAACAAAAAAAGGTAGATCAATAACAAGTGTATTAGGAAAAGTATATTTACAGTATTTGTACATAATGGTTGTCAAGTAAGAGAGCCTTGGCTGGAGAACATATCTGCTCTCGGCTCGGCCTTCGGTGGCTTCTGGTTAACACACACTCAGACTAACCCAGTCTTGCTATTTATGTGTAATATTATCCATATATGTAAATGAGTGGGTGCCACCACAACACCGCCCTCCCAATACTTGAACAGATTTCAATACCTTTTTCTCTTGGGATTTTACATTAATGGTTCATTAAACTTTTTTTTCTACCTGATCTATTGGGTTCAGGTGTATATTGAGGCGGTTCCAACTTAAAGGATTCGTATATGATGTCCATGGTTTCCTCCTCTTCGACTGCTGTTGTATAATCACCATCTTGAATGTTTCGTTTTTTTTTATTTGGTGCAGGTGCCTTTTTTGTATATTTTGTGGACCTTTAATCATGTATGCACAATCACCAATGCGTTTGTTAAATATTCCACATACCCAGTAAGAGGTGTTATTCCTGTAGCACTTTAAATATACTCGATCTCCCGAGTTATATTTCTGTCTTTTCATGTTTGTAGTGTTTCGGACAATTGTCTGTCGTGGCAATAGTTTATCAAACGCCGATTTACCCTTTCTGGCAAACATTAAATCAGCTGGTAATATCTTTGGCGGTGTATTAGGGTGCGGTGTTATCCTATATATTTGCAAAAAAAAATTTGCAAAGCTTTTTCCGTTGGTATCCCAATGGATTTTTTCAACCGGGAGGCCGTTCGCCTTGGATGGTACGGAGGAGTAGCTATATGCTTTAGTTGGAACGTGTCACAAAATTCCTTAAAGTCTGTTGATGTGAATTGAGTTCCCTTGTTAGTGACCAATGTGCCTGGTACACCAAATCGTACAAATCACTCGTGTAGTAATCCTATTGAGGTGTTCGTTGTTGGATTCCTGCCACGCATTACCACATACCATTTTGTGTAACTACCTACTACAAGTAAGTAGTAATCTTCTCTTACTGGACCAACGAAGTCCATGTGGATTCTCGACCATAGGTAGTCGGTTTTCGGCCAAGGTTTGCGTTCTATAGGTAAGGATATTTCCGCTAACTGGCATCCTTTACATATATTTATTGTTGTAGCTATGTCGATGTCCATGTTACGCCAGTATACGTAGCTTCTCATTAGAGACTTCATCCGATTTATCCCAGGATGCCCTGTGTGGAAGTCTCTAAAAATCCTCTTCTGCAACGTTTTAGGTATTACTACTCTCGCTGTATAATAACACATCGTTACATATGGAACAAAATTCCTGAAACTTTTTGTCATTTATCATTTTTTTATATCATTTATGTATTCATCTTTATCGGCTTTTCTTTTAATGTCCGACAATGTTACCAGTAGTTCTTTACAGATGTGTGTTACCATATTTTTCACTTCGACATTTGTTCGAATTGCTGCACTCACTGATTCTTACAAATTATGTTTTTGTGGCATCAGTCTTGAAAGTCCATCCGCCTGGCAAATTTTTTCGATGCTAGAAGTTGTAGCTGGAAATCGTAATTCAGTACGATCGTACCACAGCGAAGCAATCTATTTGCGGTGTATACAGGAATTCCTTTTTTTGATCCGTAGATTGTGACTAATGGTTTATGGTCGGTTTCAAGTATGACATGTCTACCATATTAATATCGGTGGAACTTAGTCACTGCAAAGATGTTTTGTTCGCATGTTACTTTCTTGTACGTTTTCTCTTCGTAATTTAGTAATACGACTCTGTTTGTCGTTTTACAACAAAACAAAAATTCACTTTTACAGTTTGTTGGTTTTTTTCAAGATGGATTCCAAGATTAGGGGTTTTGGTTTGACTTTTTTCCACCCGACTAGTATTTTAGTAAATAAAATACTATTAATCGAGGTTACATTTTTTTAACCTGAATGCAGTTTTTGTTCTTGGAACCTGGGAAACAACTGTTTCTTTCTTTCAGTGTTGTACTTCCACGGGGAAAATATTTTACCGCTTTCTAATGTTCGCTGAATTACTATTTTTTCCGCTTGAATCGAACTTCTCTTTAGTGTGAACTGCGTTTTTATGACTGTTTCATTCGTCAAAACTTGTATACCTTAGAAAGGTCAACCGTTGCGTTGTACTTTTTTTAGTGAGTTATTTCCATTTCTTCGTCAAACTGTTATATTTGACGTTCATCCTCGTCGCCATCTGTTATGTTTGCAGGTTGAACCGAATAACGTATAAGGCAATACAAACGAAGACTCAACAAACAAAGGTAGATCAATAACAAGTGTATTAGGAAAAGTATATTTACAGTATATTTACATAATGGTTGTCAGGTAAGAGAGTCTTGGCTGGAGAACATATCTGCTCCTGGCTCGGCCTTCGGTGGCTTCTGGTCAACACACACTCAGACTAACCGAGTCTTGCTATTTATGTGTAATATTATCAACACATGTAAATGAGTAGGTGCCACCACAACAACAACTATATATATATATATATATATATATATATATATATATATATATATATATATATATAATGCACAGTTAATCAATTGCGAACAATATCAACGAATACACACTTGAGTCAAAACAACGAAAATAATATACTGGTGTCTTACCCCTAAAACTAACCTGCGAATACTGGACCTGTACTGTCCTTATTACAATTTACACTAACACATAATTTAATAATTTAAATTGCGTGGCCATTTTATTAGACATGCTTTACCTAAATACAATCCAAAAAACGAATACGGTTGAATATATTGGTTCTTCCGAAGTGGGGAATTTACGCTTTTTTTAAGCCAAGGTAAACATAAAACAAAAAAACGGCAACCCACCCATCTAATTAAAATAATATATTGCTGTTTATGCTTCGATTGAAAAGATTAAGTGTATGCACTTGAGGTACAACTCTTTATGATTTCAGGATGCCATAGTTTATTTATCACTTGAATTTAGTTTCTTCGCTAAAACTTTCTTTATCATTTTTTCTTTTCGTATCTATTTTAGTTTTAGTTTTATTTGTTGAGTTTCACGTAAAAATATCGACTTAAATATCCTCATAAATAATCGTCCCGGTCCGAGTCTAGACGAAACAAAAGAAAACAAAGTATATTTTTTTTTATAATTATTGCCTTTCTCTATTGTGCCCAATTCGTAGGAATATACGTTTGTAGTGTTGAAAAATAAAATAAAGCTAAAGTCGAACAAATCAGTTACTAAAGCCGGTTAGGAAATATATTTGTTGCTTATATATGTCGCGCCAATTTTTTAAAGAAGAGATTTGCAAAATCTTACAGATGCATACCAACAAACAAACAAACAAACAAAACACTTGAAGTGCACATAGTTCCAAAAACTTTTTAAATGCTCTAATTAAACAACTGAATCCGTTTACTTGAATTCCATTTGCGTATTTATTGGCTTATTCAATTTTGCAAGTAAATATACTTTCCTAAAATATTAGCTGAAGCACTACGGCCTATGTAATAGGGCCAGGAGTTCCGAAATTGCAAGCTACATTTTAAACAGCTATTGCAATTTCTGCGTAGGGTATTTTCGATTGTGTCGTTCACGAGAGGAATTTATAATAATAATTCCAGTTTATGCATGTTTATGGCAATAAATTTTAATGGTCTCAGTTTACCATTCTACCTATTAAAGAAAAGATGAGCACGTTTTTTTATATGACCGGGTGGTTGGAATTATTTTTAGTAATAAGCAGATCTGATAAAAAAACCATTACCTTTGTCTAGACGACCACTTCATTACTAGACAGTAATAAGTGCGTCGAAAGATATAATATTAGTTTAAAAAGAAACATTTATTCAAAGAAAAAGTGAACATAGATATTGGTCACATAATTGCAACATATTTATTGAATCGGATTGGTCATGAAATTTAGTAGTGAGATTTTTAAGACTTAATCAAAACAATAAATAAAAAATCCAGAGCACAAAATACTTATATAAATCTGTGCAAAGACAACACCTATATTTTGAACAATCATCATTCAAAATGCAGATTGTTTATCACAGTTGAACATGAAGGCAACATATCGACGAAAAGCAAAAAAAAAATTAAACAAAAATATTGGTACAAGAAAGGCATTAGGCAAAAAATATTAAACATTATATCAAAATATTACTCCAATTTACATACGAAAAATCAAATATACCTTAAAGTAAAATACTGACTCAAATAACTCTCAAAAAGAAAACATTAAAGGAACGTGGGTCAAACCAGCAAATGCAACGTGTCTAAACCGTCATTGAAGGGTAAGAAATCTGTATAATTTTACCATTAGTTACTAGTTTTTCTCTATTTCAGATATTAACAGATAATATTTTGGAAAGTAATTATGCGTAAGTATAACATTGAACAACGTACGTAAGTAGTAAACTTTTTTACCAAATTCAAGGGCTAATTGCATTGACTCGAAGAGGTTATCGATGACATTTTCGCTTAAGAGATTGGCCAAGTCAAAACAGACTTCGAAACAAACCCCGGACCTTGAAAGAATTGAAGTAAAATATCAGTCACGAAATAAGGGAGTTAAATTGCAATCCAGAGATTCTACAACCTGTCATTTATAATGTTTTGGAAATGGCACAGATATGCGAACCTGAAAATGGACAACATAAGGAAGATATTATCTTTTATAATTATTGTTTGAATTTTTAATTAAAAAAACATTCCGAATGCCTTAGGTTGTGTTAAAATTGCAGAGAGATATCATTAACACTAACAAAATGTATTTAAGTTCAAAATCCTGTAGTTTCTTTTTTGGACAGTTTAAAGAACATCGTTCGATCACTTTTACGCCAAATACTTAAGAAGCAAATAGCACCTTCTGTGCTACTTACACCTATGGTAGAACTTCCGGTACCTTTATTAAAACCCTAATACAAAATTCATTTCAGGAATTATCATAGATCAGTAGAGAATCAAACAAAGGCATTTAGTAACATCCAAGCGATAGTCTTATTGAAGTTAAGTTGTCAGTTATCACGACGCATAAACATGGTCAACTAGACCCCTCGATTTAGTTAAGTGTGTCAGTGTCTATTGACGTCCGAGTCTGACACGATGATTACTAAGTACAAAATATTAAACTGAAGACCGTGGAGAGATTGTAACAAAAACAACCAAGATTATAAATGAACATCTTAAAAATTCTGAAATTAAAAAAAAAATAGCCGTGTTTATTGTTAGGGAGTTTATTAGATTTTACCATATTTCATGTTTTTTTATGAACATCGTTGAGATCGGATTCTAATAAACTCAGAATGCTTGTATTTTTAGAAACATTTTTGATATTCGGAAAAATATAGAAAAATATTGAGTAAAAAACAACACTGGGGTTCTGTGACTTTAACTCAGTGCAACAAATTTGTGTCCGAGTCTTAAAAAAAACACTTTTATTTTCTTTTTCGTCGAACCTGATCGGCAGTACGTCTTAACATAGTTTGACATACTGTTTCAGCATATTTAATTAAAACGAGGGTAACATGTTAATCAGATATTTCTAGATGCGTCGAGTTCTATGAAAGCATTTTTGGATCAGTTCGACTTCCAGTCTGTCAATATAGCTTTCGTCGCAGAATACATAAGTCGAATAAACGCATGTATCTCACACATGTTTTCACTCTCTTCATGTACTGGTCTGTCAATTTTAATTTTCAATATTTTAATTAGTTGGAACAACACTTCTTTTTTTTTTGAGATTATGTTCAAATTAACTTGAGCTTTTATCCGTCACCTGTATGTTTTCATCAGAATGCTTTTGTGATAGTCAACTTTACATAAGATGTTTAATATAGTCTGAAGAGTGAAAATTCGAAACACAGCACGCGTAATTGTGAAATAGTATTTTCATTAGTCTGACATACATAAGTCTTAAATTACACCTTCGTGGATCTGCTAAGCTTGCATGTGAAATGTGTTTAAATCGGTGTAAATTGTTTACGATTGAAAAAAAAAAGAAAAAAGTAAAAATAATATTTTCATTGGTCTACTCTGCTGAAGATGCAAAATAGAATTTTGTTGATCTTTCTTAATGTTAAATTACAAAATGCGTTACGGGAAACGGATATTTGTAAGAAAAAAAAATCTCTGCGAGTAATTCATCGACAATTTTATAGCGTACATAGAACATTTACTAAACACTCCCTGTTCCTTACTCAAGGAGAGCTAGAAGCGGTCTAAACACATCTGTTTCCCGTTACTCACACTATATAATTTTCATTGCGCAGACTAAGCATGGTTATCTAATTTTTTTCTTTTATTATACAATGTATATTGTGGAGTTTTCGCAAGCGTCTTTGGAACGAAATAATTTTGCTAATTAGGAAAACGCAGCTTAAAGCTATTGAATCAGTAAACGTCCTGTTTCGGCAATTCTCCTTCAGGTTAATCTTTTTATTCGAAGTTTTAGCTATTTTTTCGTTAAGGGTGAGTTAATATGATGCGTCCTACCCGTTAAAAAGATTTTTTTTTTTGCATCACATTTCATATTTTGGCTTCATCTGAGTTTGATTGATTATAATACAATACACATTCAATAAGACTTTCTATATTTTTATGTATTTTTCTATATTTGTTTTATTTGAAACATGTCAATATCGTTTACACAGTACTGTATTCTGTTCTCAATCGTTTTTTTTTTCATCGTATTTTCTATGTGCATTTCTGAGTGCATTTTTTCTTCACTTTTCTAGAATGACTGTTAAGGTATATTTTTATGAGTTTGCTTTATATACTTCTTATTTTATATACCTATTTTGTTTGTTAATTTTATTCTTATTCGTGCCATGATTTTTCTTTCTATTTTCTTTTTTTGTATCGTCTATAGGTCTATTTTTCTGTGTTAAATGCATTCTACATTGTTGTGCGTGTTGTTGTGTCTTACAACATTATTTACCCCCCCCTTTTTGCCCTTTTTCGCCGTCATTTCTGCTTGCCTTTCTAAATCTTTTTGTGCTTTTGCCATTTTGTTCTTCTTCAAGATTCCAGATTTTGCATCTCTCAACGTCCGTTTTCATAATGTTTTTCTTTTTTCTTCATACACTAGCAGTCTATCCCAGTTTTGATTGTACCCTATGTACTGTTCATAACTTTATGTGCATATGTCTATGTATTAAAAAGTTTGACTCATGCACAGGTAACCTACATCTAAAATTTCAAGTGTTTTTTCCAAAAATTTGCCGAGGAGTTTGTTAGAATTCGCAAAGGTCAACTCTTAGAACTTTCACCTATTGCCCGCCAAATGTTCGCCCACAAACTGATTAAAAATCTAACGTCATGGCTGAATATCTTTGATATAAAATTCAAAATGTTTAGACCCAAAATTGGCTGAATAGTTTGCTAGAGACCGCAAAGGTCAATTTTTTTTAATATTGACTCCTTGAAAGCCAAATATTCGGCCACCAACCGATTAAAAAGTTTAGCCTCTCTCTGAGTACATTTTATGTAAAATTTCAAATGCTTACACCAATAATTAGATGATGAATTTGAGAGAGACCGTAATGGTGATTTGTTTTTAATTTTGACGCAAATTTTGACCTCCTAAGGTTTAGTGTTTTGGGCTCTGATGAAATTAAAATGTTGGATCCATGTCCAAGTAACTTACATCTTAAATCTCAAGTGTTTAGATCCAATGTTGTCAGAGGAGTTAGGTAGTGTTTTCAAAAGTCCAATCGTTGAAAGTTGGCACCTTGGCAGTAGTTCGGTAAGGAAATGTACAGACACACCCACAAACACATACACGCATCAATAGACAATTTGAGTTTTATAGGTAGATTATCTTCACTAATTCTGTCTCACTTCCTTTTTTGTCTTTCTGTCTATTTTACCGTGTTTTTCTTTTTGACTATTTCAACAAAAAGTTTCTAGTTACACAGCGATTGTTTTTGTTCCATCAGCAACGATTGAATTAAAGTGTTGATTTTTGTCTAACACATTATGAGAAAAGTGTTGTTCTTTAATAGCAATTATAACGAATGAAATCTAAAATAAAACTTTCAAGTATATCACGAAAAAACTTCGAGATTTATACATGTAACGACGGCGATATCATATTTCTTACTTATTATTTCAAGTGCTAATTTTGATATTGTATATACTAGCAGTTCAACCCGGCTTTGCACGGGCCCTATATACTGTTCATAACTTATTCTATGTGTGAATACACTTTATGTAATGTTTCAAATGTTTAGACAAAAAAATTGTCTTGATAATTTCATAGATACCGCAGAGGTACATTTTTATAACTTGGACCCCAATTTTGACCACTTTATATTTGGTATTTTGGTCTTAAATAAAAATAAATGTTGGACCCAAACTTACCTACATCTAATTGAAATTGCATACCTATTATTTTAACCCTTAAGATATATAGAATATATATATATATATGTATACATATACACACATATATATATATATATATATATTCTATGACCTTATCGTTTTTTCTACATACTTCTTATCATTTTATGACTTGTAATTCTATTGTGATTTTTTATTCTTTTTTGTCCTGATTTACATCTGCAATATCCGTTTTAGTGTTTACATATTCTTATCAATCAAATAAATCCATCTACTTACACATTTATTTTCTTAATGTTTTTTATTTATATTTTGCTCTGTGCATTTACTTACATACTCATTTGCCTTATGTCAGAATTTGTAGATACTGGCCATCCTCTCGCCTAAAATGTTTTCAAACTCTTGGTTTATTTATTTACTCATCTATTTACTTATATTATGTATATATATATGAGTGGTATATGTGGGTGTGTTTGTTGTATATATATATATATATATATATATATATATATATATATATGTACGCATATGTGTAATTTTATGTATTCCTATATATGTATATATGTATATACATGATGATGATTGCAACGTCTTGTCAGACGAGTGCCACTCCCTCAGACATTTAAAATCCATGAGCCTAAATGCCTGAGGGAGTAAAGATGATGTTACACAGTCTTAGCTTTGTACGAAAGCTAAGTCTCTCTCTCGGGTCAAAACGTTGAGATCTAGCAACAGGCAAGAGCAAGATAGCCAGCAACAAATTTAACTGCATACCAGCTTAATGCGGGTACTGGTCTCCCGCTTTATGGTTTTTTAAATCAGAGATTTGCTTCTCCTAGAAAGGTTGCCTTCACCACAGCTTACGGGAGCCCTCTCCACCCCAATACACACATACACACACAAATATACACGTATATGTATATATGTATATACATACTTACATGTATACACACATACATACATATATACACATATACACGCATATATACATATATACATACATATATACGTAAGTATACACATACACACATATGCGCACATATATACATACATAAATATGTACATGATGATCGCAACGTCTTGTCAGACGAGTGCCACTCCCTCAGATACTGAATGTCCATGAGCCCAAAAATGACATTTTTAGTCCTGCCGGCGAATTCAGTCGCTCAAGCAGACATGACACTGAAGACGGTCATTGGTATACGTACATATATACCAATACACGCATACATACATATATACACATATATACGCATACACCTATACACATCTATAAACATACACACATATACATACACACAATACATAATACACACGCATACACATACATATACATACATACACACATGCAAAAATACATATATAATACGTATATGCATACACATATATACACATATATACAAATACAAACACACATATACATACATATACACATACAAATACGTACACATAAATTCACATATACTTACATACACATACATTTGCCTATATATACATACATATATATGCATTTATACACATACATATATATATGTATATATACACATACATATATATACATACATACACACAAACATATATATATACATCTAAACACACATAAACATATACACACATATATACATACACATATATATACATACATATACATACACATGCACATATATAAACATACATACAAATATACACACGTACACAAATATACATACATGATGATGATTGCAACGTCTGGTCAGACGAGTGCAACTCCTTCAGTAACTGAAAGTCCCGTAGCTCGAAGATGACCATTTTTTAGTCTTGCCGCCGAATTCACACGGTCAAGCAGACATGATATTAAAGACGGTCATTGGCATACATACATATATACATATATACATATATATATACATGCACACATACATAGTTATAAACATACAGACATGCATAAATCCATACATACACACAATACATACCACACATACGTACATAGAAACATATGCATACATATACATGCATACATGCACACAGGTACATACATATGCATACAAATATTTACACACATATATAAATGTATGCACGCATACACAAACATATTCACATACATATACGTACACATGTATCCACATATACATATATGCACATGGATTTACCTAGACATACATTCACATACATACATATACACTTATACGCTACATATATATGCATATATACATATACATACACACAAATCCATATATGTGCATATAAAATGTATATATATACATATGCACACATATATATATATATATATACATATACACATATATATACATAAAAATATATACACTAGTACATATATAAATATACATACACATATACATACACAGATACATATATAGAATGATGGCAAATCAATTATTACATGCTTTTAACATTTCAAGCATACATGCGTGACAATTTTTTCCATCGGCACAGGACTATTATTTTATAGACAAATGCCCAAGGAAGTATCTATAAAAAAGATGATGTTACAGAGTTTTAGCTTTGTACGACAGTAAAATCTCTCTCTTGGTTCCAAATGTTGAGATCCAGCAACAAGCAAGAGCAAGATAGCGAGCAACTAGTCAAACTGCGGAGCAGCTTAATGTGGGAACTGGTCTCCCGCTTTATGTTTTTTTAAAATTACAGATTTACTTCACTCAGAAGAGTTGCCTTCACCCAGGGGTTTGTGGAGTCCTCTTCACCCCCCACACACATTGAAATAAACACATATACTTACACATACGAGCACGTATGCATATATATATATATATATATATATATATATATATATATATATATATATTGTATGCAAACATACATACGCAAGAACACATGGATGTCGGTGGGGCATTAGAATACACCGACTGCCTCCTTGCAGAGGGTAAAAGTCCCTCAATGGGGGTCCTGGATATGACCTTAAACAATATCCAGTGGTAAGACCCCAGCTTGTGGGCTTTGGGGAGTGTGGATCCACCCTTTAATTACCATTGCTCCCAGGTCCACTCTGATCCAGAGTGGTAGTACCTGTTAGGGTTCCAACTATAGAGTAAATAGAAACCGGCTTGAAAACAACAAATATATTCTATTAAAAAAAAATTTCTTCAAAATCTTTGGATTCAGCATTAAATAACCCGAAAAGGGTTGATGTGCCGTAAAACAAAAAAAAACACAAACCAACCAATCAAGAACACATACAAACAGACACGACAACATGAACATACACACATACATGCACACATACTCGCTTGCACATACATATGCACATACATGTACACATAGACGTACATGTAGGATATACATGAAGGGCGTTCATGATGACGATGATGATGGTTAGTAAAATGAATAAAAACAGAAAACAACTCAATACAAACAGCACATAATAGCGACAGTCATTCACTACGCCGTCCATGACGGAACAGACCCTCAATGTTCATGACGACGATGATGATGGTTGGTACAAACGGGATAACTCATTTGGGGCTCATGGACTTTAAGTGTCTGAGGGAGTGACACTCGTCTGACAAGACGTTGCAATCATCATGTATATATATATGTATATATGTATGTATGTCTATATATATGTGTATATATATATATATGTATATATATAAATTAAGCTGGTCTGCATTTTAACTTGTTGCTGGCTATCTTGCTCTTTCTTGTTGCTGGATCTCAACATTTTGAACAGAGAGAGGCTATGCTGTCGTACAAAGCTAAGACTCTGTAACACTATCTGTGTATAGATATTTTAGTCAGGTCATGTCATATGCTACTGGTATCATGTAACCTAGTACTACCTGCCTCATGGTCGGTCACCGGCGACTAAACTGGTTCTCCCCGCAAACTTGTTTGGCGAGGAGGTTCGCTAGTCCTCCTGAAGGATTAAAAACAAGACCCTGAAAAGGGCGAATGAACCCTTTTTGGGAGTCAACGACCAACTAGCACCGTGTGTGTTTGTGCGCATGCATGTGCGTGCTGGGGTGCAGAGGGCGCCCGCAAGCCATGGTGAAGGCAACTTTTCTAGGAGAAGTAAATCTCTGATTTAAAAAAAAAACATGAAGCGGGATACTAGTACCCACATTAAGTTGGGCCACAGTTTAACTTCTTGCTGGCTATCTTGCTCTTGCTTGTTGCTGGATCTCAACATTTTGAACCGAGCGAGAGACTTAGCTGTCGTACAAAGCTAAGATTCTGTAACATTATCTGTGTATATATACTCCCTCAGGAATTTGTCTATAAAAATGGTTTCGTTGCGATGGAAGTCACTTTTGGGCTCATGGACTTTAAGTGTCTGAGGGAGTGGCACTCATCTGACAAGACGTTGTAATCATCATGTATATATATATATATATATATATATATATATATATATATATATATATATATAAAGCTTGTCTGCAGTCTATGTTTCTCTTGCCGGATCTCAACATTTTGAACAGAGAGGAAGAGAGACTTAGCTGTTGTAGAAAGCTAAGACTCTATAACATCATTTGTGCATAGATATTCCCTCAGACATTTGTCCATTAAAATGGTCCTGTGACGATAGAAGTCATTCTTGGGCTCATGGATATTAAGTGTCTGAGGGAGTGGCACTCGTCTGACAAGACGTATCACTCATCAAGCATCATGTATGCATGTATGTCAGGTCATGTCATATGCTACTGGTACCATGTAACACAATACTACCTGCCTCAGTATCGGGTAACCGGCGACTAAACTGGTTCTCCCACCAGACTTGTTTGGTAGGGAGTGCGGCGAGTCTCCCTGAAGGATTAAAAACAAGACGTCCCAAAGACCGAATGAACCCTTATTCTGTGTCAATGGCAAACCAGCACAGTGTATATTTATGAGTGTGTGTATGTGGTGGGGTGGAGAGTGCTCCCGTAAGCCGTGGTGAAAGCAACCTTTCTAGGAGAAACAAATCTCTGATATAAAAAAAACATAAAGCGGGAGACCAGCACCCGCATTAAGCTGGTCTGTAGTTTTACTTGTTGCTGGCTACCTTACTCTTGATTGCTGCTTGATCTCAACATTTTTAACCTAGAGAGAGAGACTTAGTTGCCGTACAAAGCTAAGACTCTGTAACATCATCTTTCTATAGATATCCCCTCAAACATGGACTTTGAGTGTCTGGAGGGATGGGACTCGTCTGACAAGACGTTGCAATCATCATGCATGTATATACATATGTATGTATTTCACTTAGCATTATTCCATTTGCTTCCTTTAATAATTCCTACTGATAATTTTGTTCTGAAGTAATAACTTGTATATTTCAGTTGACTCCTTTTCGGCTTTAAATTTTGGCGCTTTTTCGACATCATTTTGTCTGGGTCATTTTGACATTAGCTTTTCTATTCTAATATTGCCTCAATCTCCATTAATTTTTTTCTTCTTTACTCATTCTAACAAAATAAGGTCAGCCTTGACAGTTGTTTTACATTCTTTTTTTCTACACACATCTTTTCCTTGTCCCCATTTGTGAATTATCCCACGGATTTCTGCAGTTTGGATTACTTTGGATCATCTTCCGATGACGCGATTCCCTTGGATTTACTTGTGGAAATGGAAACTTACTCAATTTTTTTGTATTTTACAGTTATTTGATATTTTACCCTTCACAAGACAATCCATTAACGGGAAATAACATTGTATTCACTATATTCCCTCTTCTTCGCTATTTGTTACCAAGTAAGGGTCGTGACTTACTTGTAGTTTCATCAAATAAATTTGTAAGCAAAACCCGAACCCGCATTTTGCTAAATCCTACCCTCTGATGAGAAGGTAAGACTTTCTTCGAAACTCTTCGGATTAAGAACTATCCACTTATTTTGTGCTTCCTTTTTAAAATTGAATATATTTTAACTTTTTTTTCAAAGTGTTTAGAACATGTTTAATTAACTACTTGTTCTATATATATATATATATATATATATATATATATATATATATATGTGTGTGTGTGTGTGTGTGTGTGTGTGTGTGTGTGTGTGTGTGTGTGTATGATATGTATATAATATATACGGCATAATCATGTTGACACAAATCACCAAAGTTAAGGAAGCTGAGTCTGGTTACCATCAGATGGGTGACCATTTGGGAATTCTCGGTACTATACGCTCTTTCCGCTTATTTCGACTTTGTTTCCAGCCGTCCTGAAGATACACTTCACTTGCCACTGTTATTTTACAATGTCGACTCTGGAGAGGTGTTGTTAGAGATTGCCGCAACTCTCACCACAAACGTGCAGTGTAAACCACGTTCAAAATTTACTCAAATTTTATAAACTCATATCATAAGCGTCCTCATGTTTAATAACATTGCTATTCGTCCCAAGTAGTTTTAATTCGCGTTATTATTATTATTATTATTATTATTATTATTATTATTATTATTAGTGTTGTTGTTGTTATTGTTGTTGTTATTACATTAGAGACTTAATTAGAAATGCCCTATTATATAAAAAAAATCAATCGAGCTTCATATGCTTCTTTTGAATTATTTGAATAGCTAATTTGTATTATTCCGACTACTATTTTAATTCTCAGTTGAAACCTTACTACGAATCTGCTGATATAACCCCGACCTATTTTTTACTGTATCTTGTCGGACCTGAAAACTTTTCTTTTGAACTCCTATTTTAATGAAACATTACGTGATTCTCAAAGTAGAGAGTAAAATAACGTTCTAATCTACACTCTTCAAGAGATTAAATGATCAATCCACAGCGCGGACAATCTAATTATGAATTACTCACGACGTCAGTTTATTCATTGCTTACCTAATGAAACTTGCTCTCTACGTAGATTAAATAGAGTTATGTTCATAATTCTGATCAATATTTTGAGTTCGAAAAGATATAACTGAAGAGGGTAAGGTTTTACATCGGATGGATATTTGTGTCAATCTCTATCATGATGAGTACACTAGTTCGAATATTCAGAATAACAAAAAAATCAAGTTTAATACTCCTAGTAATTTACCTACCTTTCCTTCCAAATAAAATTCTAGAATATGTTATACATTGGTTTCTTAAAAGTTAGTCGAGATTAGCGCCTTAAAGTAATGCGCATACCATTAGTTTCGTATGGATCATACATTCTTTTCTACATCTTAAGATGTTCTTTTTATCGCGTGTGTTTATTCTTTCTCCCAGAACATCACCATTGTTATCTATAGATTTATTCACTACCGCGAAAAAAAAAATCCCTTTTCTCAATTCAGATCTCGGTTCCAATAACACACAATTGATTTCGCCCTGATTTCGCCAAGAGAAATAAATGACTGGCAAAAGCCTACCGGAAGCTTTCAACCAAATTGAAAAGCTTGCTTTGTTTAAGAATCGTAAATAAAATCATTAAAAAAAAGGAAATAAAATATCTCAATTCTTTTCCGAGCCTAATTTTAAGCTGTACCTTTATGTTTTTGGTTTGTTTTTGTTATTGTTTGACCTTCCGTTATTATTTTTTCTATCACGACTTCCACCCGATGTTCTTCGTTTGTTATTTAATCCGATTCATTCTCCCAGTTTTCTCTATATATGTGTCTTTTTTCTTTGTTGTGTTTGTTTTTAATTTAGTATTTGTTCTGTCTTTTTTTTTTTACATTTTCTCTCATAGCAATTACTACTTTGCTTCGTTATTTCCTTTCACTTTTTTCTGAATTTCTTTACATTTGTTATCCCTTCAATTTACTTTCACTGATCTTTTTTAATTATTTTTCTTGCTTTATTTTCTTTTCCCATTGTTGAGCCTTCTTTCCTGTGTGTTATTCTTTTTTTTTGGATTATACACTTTTTTAAAATTTATTTTTTGTTTATCTTCCATACTCTTGTTCTGACAATCAATTGAAAA
The DNA here is from genome assembly GCF_053919585.1 of Euprymna scolopes. Taxonomy (NCBI): domain Eukaryota; kingdom Metazoa; phylum Mollusca; class Cephalopoda; order Sepiida; family Sepiolidae; genus Euprymna; species Euprymna scolopes. Next base: position 61,795,587 of record NC_136512.1, on the reverse strand, counting down.
AGCAATCTCGCCAATCTTCTCCATCCAATCATCCATAATTGGCAACATTACTTGAATCAAATAATTTCCTTTAATCCTAATATAGGGATAACTGGCCTATTCCAAGTTTATTTTGCATAAAAACACTAGATAAGTCGTAATGATCAAAAAGCTATTATTTTAAAAGTTATTTTTCTTCTACTTCATTTATTGATGTTGCATACAATTCTAAGATAAACCATGCTCATAAACGAGAATAAGGGATGAATTATTCAGCTGTTTACAGCGCGACGTATTACAACATATGTAGGATAATAGCAAGGTTAAAAGTGTTAATTAGCTATTGTTTCTCTCTCTTTCCGTCTCTATCTATCTATCTATCTATCTCTCTATCTATCAATATATATATATATATATATATATATATATATATATATATAGTGATAAGTGGGCAACATCATTGACCTTGCTAGGCTAAGAATAGAAATATCGTATTTGGTAAAATAGTTTCAGCTTAAAGTTAATTATGTAAATAGTTAATGGTGTGTTTATAGAGTTAGCTGTAGTTAGTTATAAACTAAATTATTCAGAAAGCAGAAATAATAATTGATAACTGATATTGTTCAAGCCACATTTAAGTAGTAACGTGTCCTTTAATCGGCTAGGTCACCAGAATTGACACGTAAAATGATTAGAGCAGACAGTTTTACGTTTTGTAGCGAAGGTGTGCGGACGTGCTCCAAAAAGGCCTGGAAATAATGCTAGACAAACCCATCATATAGACACGTAGGAGACTCCTGAAAACTGAGACACCTGAAATAAAATTATATTCATAAAATATAAAGTCTTTGTCCTGTGTTTCACAAAGAAGAAAAGTAAGGTGCATCTCAATCGTCTTATTGTGTTGGTATGGTGGGCAGTCATCGCAGTACTCAGCAGCAGGAAGACAAAGGACCTTCGCTCAGAAATAGGGTTGAATATAATGTATTTTCTATATATAATCACTAGGGATATGCCAATACTATTCATTGTTTTTACTCTCGAGTACAAGTGAGACAATTAATCAACCGAGGATCACATACTCTCGAGTAAAAGTTAGACAAAATTGATCAGCCGAGCATCACATAACCCTACACAAAACATATATGATATCCATGGATATATACATTTGGATCAAAACAAGGAACATAATATGCTGTTGTCATAGCCCTACCAATCATCTGCTATGAAACAAATGAACGGGCATGGTTTTCTGATCAAACATTCCAAATCAAAATTGCACTTAAAAAAAAAAGCAAATATATTTAAGACAAGCAGAATAGTAAAAATATTTGTAAGTATATTACTATTGTAAAATAAATAATATTTTAGAGTTATCAGTATTTAAGTAATAGATAAAACTACTAATAATATCTTCCTATCGAAAAACAGTAAAACTTAACTAATGATTATATTGTAATCAAAGTTTTACTATTTATTAACTCCAAAATATCAACAGAAATTATTTCCTTTATTACAAAAAATCATAAATTTTAGGCCACTTAAATCCTTTTATCCTCAAAATGTTTGGCACGAAATAATGTGTAATTACAATATTGACAACAGATTGATATATATATATATATAGAGAGAGAGAGATATATGTGTGTATATATATATATATATCTATATATATATGAGCAAATAGTTAATAGAATATGTTAAAAACACTTTGAAATGAGTAAAAAACATATTTAATCTGAAAAGGAAACACTAGATAAATGGATAGTCCTTAATCCGCGGAGTTTCGAAGAAATACTCTCCTTCTCATCAGAGGGTAGGAATTAGCAAAATGCGGGATTGGATTTTGCATGCAGAAGTATTTGATGAAACAACAAGTAAGTCAAAGATCTTACTTGAAAACAAACTAAGTTAAGCATAAGGAATATGGTAAAGAAAAAGGTGATCACACACACACACACACACATATATATATATATGTATGTATGTATATATATATATATATATATATATATATATATATATATATATATATATATATATATATATATATATATAGTAATTTATAAAATATATATGGCTAGGACTCCTCAGACTTGTGCGGGTATTCTGTGGTTGTTTATCGTTTTTACATGATCTCTTCTATTGATATTTTAGTTTGCCAATCAGCTTTCTAGTATCTTTATAAATTACTAACTAGTTCTACCTACGTATTGAGCACTTATGAAGTAAATACTTTAAGTTTACGCATAAATCTATACTTTCGTATATTAATTTCATGTGAGTAAATAAAGTAGTTATATATATATATATATATATATATATATATATATATATATATATATATATACATGTATCATCCTCGCTGCTATAGCTGGAGCAAGAGAGTATAATAAACCTGTCAAAAATATCCATAGATTTTAATAACTTTAGAACTCTCCATAACAGATGAACCTAAAAAGAAAATAGCTAACTTCTTAGATATCTAACTTAACCTCAACTCTTATACCTTAAGTAAAACCTAACACTCTTATATATACATAAGTTTTCAATAATTAAATCCATAATAACTTCAATCTCTACCAGAATCTCTAGGGTATCAGCTGACAAAATATCATTTAATCAAAATCTCAAGTTTGATAATAACGGCTTTAGAAATTCAGGCTATATGGAAAAGATAAAATATAACTGTAAAAAACAGCAAACCAGCCGATTACTCTCGTTAATTACGCATGATATGTCCAGAAATGCAAAAAATCATTAATTTTCAGTCAAAGCTTCTACTAGAAAAAAAAACGAGGGGAAAGAATAATCTTCGGTTTAACACCCTTTCAGCTCCAATGTAATGACTAATATTCCCAAGGGATTCTTCAATATTGTTGAATATTTTTAGATACCCGCATAGGAATAGAACTTTGTTTAACAAAAAATCCATCAAGATACCATAGGCCACAATGCCTAATTTAGCACAATCATAGTCTCTAATAACAAGAAAGTTAAAGAGGCCACAGCAATTCTTTTTCCTTTTTCCCTTGGCCAAGGAAACCAAAGGTAATTGCAAAAAAAGAAAAGTGGCCTCTGGATAATAACTGTATCCCTAAGAAAATGGATTTATTCATATACTGTAACTGAGATACCATGTAAATCCCTTCAAAGAAGCGTCACTAATCTTCCCCAACAGCCAATATTTAATCACTGAAATGGCAATGGATTTGAACATTCAAATTCTCTAAATAAGCTTGATTAGTAGGAGTACTAAATATATAAATACCGATAGCCCTTCACACAACAACTCCCATGATAATTTTGGAAAACAGTGCAGTAATAATATCCCTCACATCATGTCCTAACCTTAATAAAAATATATTAACCACAACAAGAGTATCCACAATTCATCCAAAACATACAAATATACCGGATCAACTGCTAATTCAATAAAGCAGAGAATCTCTTACCACAGATAATCTTTTAGCAATCAAAACACAAATAGTATCCATAGAACTGTTTGGGCTACTCTAATTAAAAACTTTAATCTAAGAATATTCGCTTCTGAATAAATATATGTAAATCGGAATCTTACACATCTCGATCTAGATATTGTAACCTCTGTCTTGCTGAGGCAATAAGTATAATAACGTGTCCTTAATCTAAGAATATAATAAATACAGAAAGTGTGTTGATTTTCTAATACACACATAGGCCAAAATACAAGTTTTGTAATTTTGAAATTACGCAGTCCCAATGTAAATATGTAAAATTCAAATATGTTAGAATTTTTTATCATCATCATTATCATTATCTGATTATTGTAGTTTTTACAACCCATTTTCCAGATCTTATCCTCTCGTCTTTTCTAATGTATTACCTATATGTTGAGAAATATGAAAATAATGAATACGCATATCAACCGTTATATTTTCAATTTTTACATATCAAGATAAATAGTACTCCTAAATCATACATATTTCTCTGTATGTATATATATATACATACACACACAGGCATATATATATATATATATATATATATATATATATATATATAGTAACATATATATATATATATATATATGTTTTTCTTACCAATACATTCCAATATATTTTTTAAACCTTATACTAAAAGGTTTACTAAATATTTCACTCTGTATTCTTTATAATTATTATGTTCATCATTATTATGATTATTATTATTAGTAGTAGTAGTAGTAGTAGTAGTAGTAGTTGTGGTGGTTGTGGAAGTGGTAGTATAATTATAATTTGTATATGTGTATATATATATATATATAAACTTGTCATTATGTATGTCTATGTGTGTATATATATAGACATATCTTGCACATATATATATATATCTTAGATATATATGACAATGTATAGTCTATGTTTGTGTTTCTGCGTTATATATACATAAAGACATACATACGTATGTATATATATATATGTGTGTGTGTGTGTGTGTATTTGAGTGTTATGTGTGAATTTATGTATGTATAAATGTGGGTAACTATGGGTGTATATGTTGGTGTATATATATATACATATATATATATATATAACTATATATATATATATATATATATATATTACTTTAAGAGTAGATAGATATATATATAAATAGCCGTTCATATACACTTTTTCATGATAAAGCTAGAACCCAGAATTAGATGGAATCCAGCAATTTTCATCGACAACCGACAACACCAGACCTGAAGTGGTCTTCGATGTACTGTTACATGCTCCGACACAGGCACGAACCCAGGTCGTCGCACTATGAATGTGCAATACTGGCGGCCTAATCATATGGGATATATACATATATATATATATATATATATATATATATATATATATATGTATATATATATATATATATATATATATATATATATATGTTTATCTTTACCCTTACCAGTATGTGATTAACATTGTCATTCCTGTAACTATACAAGCTATTATCTTTATTTCTATTACTAATTTTGTTTTGTAGTAACTTTATAAATATTATTATTATCGCCATCTTTAATACCGTTTTTATCATTATTACTTAATTTTTAAAAAAAATTTATTAGTGGTTTTATTATTATTATTATTATTATTATTATTATTATTATTATTATTATTATTATGACACATGATCATTGGCTATACTATTATTAGCTTTACTTTGCATTTATTATTAATATTATTATTCTTGTTTTTTTTATTTTATTATCATTATTTTGTCACCTTTACTAACACCATCATTAACATAATGACTCTTAGACAGCCTTATAATTACTAATAATCTATGATTCATCCACCCTTAAAACTTTTTAAGCCTCATTCCCCCATCTTTTCCAATAATGACATCAAATTACACAGTGTATAGAAATATCTGTTTTGTACTGTCTAGACAATTTCCGTTTGAAATCGACTTTTGAGGCTATCAGCACTGTCTGGAAAAGTAAACACTTTTCATTATTTCAGTTAATTTAAAGCTTTCCCATTGGATTATGTGCATCGGCACGTTGGAATTAATTTGTGACTTCATTATCCCTAAAAAAACTATTTTCGCATTTCAGACCAACTTGAGAGAAATTTAATGCCAGCTGAAATATTATGTGCGGTGTGTTTTTATATATTTTTTTAAATATCCGACGTTTTTTCACTTCTTTTCTTGGCGATGTATAACTACAAAAATTGCGGTTGCGTATAATGCCATAACTAGCAAATTCTAGCATTCAGAGAAATATAATTTGCTGATTTCTTTATGATGATGAGGAAAATAACAGAAATAGCATTCCTTAAAACCGCGGAATAAGGATTCGTAAATTGTTTTTTTTTAGAGTATTCAGTCGAACAATAAATGTTGATTGTAAATTTTTAACTTACAGTTTTAATTTTCTTTCTATTATATATATATATATATATATATATATATATATATATATATATATATATATATATATATATATATATATAAGAGATAACATAATAATTCATTCAAACTCTGCGGAATAAGGATTTGTAAATTGTTTTTTTTTTCTTTTGAGTATTCAGTCTTACAATACATTTTGATAATAATAATTTGATTTGTAAAATTCAACTTACAGTTTTAATTTTCTTTCCCTTATATATATATATTTATATATATATATATATGTATGTATGTATATATATATATATATATATATATACGAGAGGCGTGCACTAAGTAATGCACCTGCCTCACTTCCCATAGCAGTAGAGCAACGAAACTTGGCAGAGTTTTTAGTCTTTCTCTAGATAGAGACCACCCAGTGTTATGCATTCAGCCTATCGTTTGATGCAGCTCTGGACATCGTTTTTGTACAACACCATAGGTTGGTCCTCCAACAACGACCTGACTTCAGAAATCAAGGCTGCATCACCTGGGAAACGTTTTTCTTTAAAAAAACAACTTCATCACTGGGAAGAGGTGAAAGTCAGAGGGAGGGTATGGAAGAATTTCATAACCACACGCCCGTGCTTCTGATCTAGCGACATGCGAGTTGTGGAGCGGTGCGTTGTCCTGCAGGAGGAGGGTACCTTTGCTGACCTTGCCCCGCCTCTTGATTATGATAGCTACCTTAAATTTCCTCAAAATTGAAGCATAATAGGCTCCTGTAATTGTCGTACCTTTTGCCAGGAATCTGCCATCACTACACCGTCCTGGTTCAAGAAGAGTGTGAGCATGACCTTGCCAGCGGAGGACTGCACCATTGCTTCCTTTGGAGGTGGTGATTCCAAGTGCTTCCACCGCATTGACTGAGCTTTGGTCTTTGAACCATAGTGATGAACCCAGTTTTCATCCTGTGTAATCAGTGTTTTGAAAAACTTTGATTCATCTTTATGTGCACATCTCTGAATTGATCCTCGAGCACTCGACGCGTTCTCCCTTCTGGAATGGTGTGAGCAACCTGGGAATCCATCTGGCAGACACCTTATGCATATTCATATGGTCATTAAAGATAGGTTCCACAGACCCTGTACTAATCTTGACATCTTGGGCTATTTTCCGATTAGTAATGCGCCGATCTTCCTAAATGGCAGCCCCAACTTGACAGACAGATGCCTCATAAATGGCAGAAGGTGGTCGACCAGGTCTGGGTACCCTTTCCGCAGACGTCCTGCCAGGATTTAAATAACGATGTCTACGTTTTACATAGTCATATGACGGGGCATTATCACCATAAGTTTCTTTCATTTCATCAAAAGTCTCCTGTGGTATGCGTGATTTGAATCCCAAAACCGGATCACTGCTTGACATTCAACAAGCTCCATTTCACACCTGACTCAGAATATATAACTGTAAAACAGGAACCACAATGAGTTCATAACTGTAATATGCCATAGGTATATATATATATATATATATATATATATATATATATATATATATATATATATATATATATATGTGCGCGGTACAAAATTTTATTATGGTTATGTAAAGACCAAATTTAAATTTGTCCGAAAACATTCTTTATTTTAGATTGTGAAATTCACAAATAAACTAAATGTGTCAGCTGATCGGTTTCGAAGCTCGCTCAACGGAGCTAAAATTGAGCTAAATTACGTTTTGAAAAGAAAGGGGAGGAACAATGAATCGGAGATGAAAAAGAAGGGGGGATATAGACTGCACATGTTTGCTCGGAAGCAAAGACCCTATGACCCTAATTCCACTGCCCAGTGCATCTCTCGTTAAAAATAAAATTCATATAAACATATTTATGGTTTTATTCGTGATTGCAATAGAAATAACATGTAAAAAGGATTTGATTTTGGAACAATTCATTTTAAAATTGCACACGGACTTTGTGGACACCCTATATATACATATATATATATATATACACATATATATATATGTATATATATACATATATAATAAAAATTACAATATGTTTTCCAAGGTAATCAAAATGTTAAACTTAAAATATATTATAAATATTAAAGAGTTAATATTTACAAGTAAGTTACAGATCTTACTTGGTTAAAAAAGGGTGAGGTAAGGGAAACAGGAGGCAAAAGAAAAATGATAAAAATATTTCACATGAATGGATAGTCCGGTGAAGGGTAAACATCCAAAAATGGTAAAATCCAAAAAATTTCAATCCAATAGGTAAATTCCAAATGGTTCAAACTAATCCAAAAGGCAGAGTTCCTTGGAAAAGAGCGCAAATGGAACGAATTCCAAATCATTAAAAGAAAAGCACTGGAGATAATATTTAAAACACGTCTGCCAAGGCTGGATGAATCAAAAAAATTAAGGTTAAAAAAAAAAAACGAAAAGCGATGAAAGGTTAAATTTGAAAAGCAAGGTCAAACTGACCTAGACAAAAAGCGCGAAAGTTAGCGTTAATAAATAGGTCAGCTTAGATATGCACGTGATAGTCCCAGAATTAAATTAAGAAAACTGATCAGAAAACAAATAAATGGCCAAGTTCAAGAAATGGGGCGTCTGTTATATATATATATATAAAATATGTTTTGCCAACCATTCAAAAGAATTCTGTTGTTTATAAATTTGTTTGTCAGTGTGGAGCTGACTACGTTGGCAAGACATCCCAAAGATTGGAAATGAGAATATCCCAACACATCCCTCGGGATATTCGATTACACCAGGTTTCGAGAACATCCGGGCACTCCCTAGCTCATGAGTCCGCCATCGGTAATCACCTGATTAGTACAAATAGGTGTTCTGACCAATATTTCGATGGTTGGTTTTCTGTTTTATACAGTGCTAGGTCGAACTCTCATCTCAATATCATTGAGACGTTAGTTATTAATAACACTCGACCTAGCCTGTGTAGACAAAAGATTTTGAAACATCAGTTGGAAATATTTGCTGATTTAAGCCACCTGAACAGTGAGAATTATATATTTTTTCTCTCACTGGTTTTCCAACTGAAACCAATTTCCCTCTTTCCTCATTCGATTCTTAGCTTTTAATTTATCATTCCGACGTTTCCTCTTAGAGGGTCAGACGATAAGGCCTTAAGGAAAATTTTAACAATTCCACCTGCCCGTTTTTTTGTTTCTTTGATCTTTTTGATTTAAATTAAATTATGTTTTCTCTGAAATATATATATATATATATATATATATATATATATATATATGCACATTGCATACTTGCTATTCATAATAAAAATTACTATAATAGACATTACCGACTGAACGAACGATTTATGTACTCATTTCTATGTGATTAATGAATACAAAAAAACTACATCTCGGAACCTATATGCGAACCAAACTTATTTGTCTTATCTTTTATTTATTTACCGTATGGTTTATTTTATTTAAATATAGCGTGTGTAATAGTAGTGCTAATGTTTCAATAGAAATCGGAAAGGATTTGAGGACTTGGAATTTCCTAACTCTCAATGACAATAAATACATCAGGAACATGAAATTTCTTCTACTTGTTCATCCGCTTCATTCAATAATCTTTAATTTTTCTTTATCTTAACTTAAGAGATTGCGAATATAAAGCCGCTCAGTTAGAAATGTATACTGTTGTCCACGGAGAGCAAACTGCAAGCATGGTTTACTGTGACTGATCACTCAGGACACTATTTTTAATTTTCGAAAGGTGGTTGAAACGACTTCCGGTCTCCCCACAATAAGAGTTAAAGAAAAGTATAGATAAAATTCCAATTACCTGTATTTCAACGTATTATTATGTCTTATGAACTTCTTGCTGTAATTAAAGTCTTACATGAACACGTGTTTTTTTAAATTACGAATTATCTTCTATAATATAAATCTCAGTTGAGTGTTTAAATGCATGTATGTGTGTTTGTATGTCTGCATAAACTTTTCGAGAGTGGCGACGGATTTTCACGAGATTAGCATCATTTTGAAGCTCGACCGTTCAGACAATACATAACGAAAAAATGGTCAATTACATTCACCTTCAACTGAGCATTTTTCTATAGCGAGAGGTATCTTTTTTTCTTCGATATTTTCGAAAGTCATCGCCTCTTTTTGATTGTCTTGCCTTAATTTGAATCTGCAGCACTTCCGTTTCGGCGATGGGTGCAGCAGCTAATGCGTCACGCTTTTTTTTCTGTTTCTTTTTCTCCTTCCCGGTACGGGTTAGAGCCTACCTAATACCACATTTTTTTTTCTTTGCGCTCGAAATTTTCGTTTTTTTTTGTCTCAATTACCACCCTTACATACACCTCCACTTTCTTTTCCGCTTTTGCGTCACATGTTCGAGCAGCCTGCATAATAGAACCTTTTTTTTTTAGCTCAGCGTACTCTGGTCTATAATGTAAACCTCATTGTCTGTTTAAATGTATGTATTCATGCATGTTTGTATGTATGTTTGTGTCTCTTCCTAAAACTTTTGACAGTTTCGACGGATTTTTACGGGATTGGTATCATTCTAAAGTTAGCCCCTTCGGACGACATATATCGAAAAATTGACTAAACCCTCAACTGGAAACTTTTCTACAGGGAGGAGTCGTTTTTTTTCACCGATATTAACGAAAGTCATCTTCTGTTTTCGATTAGTTAGCCTTAATTTTAACATGTGTCATTTCGATATTGCGATGGGCGAAACAGCAACAATGTCACTTTTTCCCATGTCCTCTTCCTCCTTCGCGGTGCGTGTTAGAGCCTGCTTTCTTATATCACATTTTTATTATTCGCTCAACATACACCTTCAAACGTCCGGGCGACGTCGAGCATCCAGGCTTGTCTAATACATAAAAGGCAAAACAGGTTGACGCGTTTGTGTATGTCCACGAAATGCTTTTTACATCTAGGTTCTCGCGTCAGTTACATTCCGGGAGAGATTTTCTTAGATTTCCGAGATTATAATAGCTCATATTCGCAAACGGACACTTTTTTTATCAAGTTAAAACAAACCCTTGGACTCGTTGTTTTCCTTTTACGTATAAATAAATACAAAACTAATCGAACGCAACCGCATGCGTCTGGCTTTCCAGCCGGGTAGTATATGCTCTGGAAGTTGTACTTGATCAATGAAGGGGAACCCCTTCAATTTGAGACAATGCAATTTATTTGCATACCATCCGAGTACTCACATTTTTTTTGGGGGGGGGGCTTCCCCTAACATTAAAAACGAGCTTCTGTGTGTATGTGGGGGGGGGGCGGGTTACTAAGCAACGCCATTTATGCAAGCCACCTTTTTTATTGACTACGTTTAATTTGAAAGCTGTACACTTCCATTACTGTCAAGTAGTGGGAGTTGACGATAGGTTATCTTTCACTTTATTTTCCGCCTTTGCGTCACTGGTTCGAGCCTGTCTGCATACTACCACTTCTTTTGTGCTCAACACAACCGGGGCAACGCCGGCCATCCCCCACTGCTCTATATTATAAATCCCACCTGTCTACTTACATTTATGTACATATGTATATTTGTATATCTGCTTTAACTTTCGACAGAGGCGAGGGGTTTTCAGGGGTTTTTCGGTATCATTTTTTTAGCTCGACGTCCTGGACGACAAATGTCGGAAAATTAGCCAAAAATATTTATTTCTACACCCTCAACTGATCAGTTTTTCACATATTTGCAAGTCATCGTATCGGTTGGATTGACTTGGCTTATTTTAAACGTTCTGAATTCCGGACCCTCGTAGATTAGAGATAATACGTCAGATGTTCTTCCACATTTGTCCCCCTTCGCGTCACGGGTTAGAGGCCGCTTTCCTACTACCAGTTTTTTTTTTTTTGCTCAAGACAAATCTGCAAACACCCCGGCAATACCAGTCACCCAGACTAGTTATATTTATGAATAAACAATCTTATCACTTATCAATACTTATTTGTACTATTTATATAATTTAAGCTCAGCCGTGAATTTTTATTTTTAAAACTGTTTTCTGAAAGTCATCATTTGGATAAAGCGTGTTGGCGGGAAATGCATTGCTGTTTTTTTTTTTTGCACGTTTGCCATCAGGTTAAGACAAACCTCGCTGCGGAGGTTCATATTTTACTTCAGTTTTTTTTTTTAGGCGGTTGAATATAAAATTAAAACCAGTTCTTATAACCTTTTGTAATTTGTGTAAATATTGCCGAATTGACGGTACTCTCTATCGCTCTGAACATTTTCTTACACATAAGCTTCTCTCTCTCTTTCTGACGGTCTCGCATTCTTTATCTTTCTCTCTATCTCTACAAATCTATTATCAGGCCCTGTATTGAGTACTGTTGTCATATTTGAGCTGTTGACCCTTCACTGCATACTTTCTCCCACATATATGATGTTGCTTCTCTTAGTCTTTTCTACAAATACCATTATGTTATGTGTTCCTATGAATTGTCTAATTTATTCCCTGCTTTCTCCGTCTCAGTTCATTTGTCTCGTTCGTCTTGTGGTCGCAGTCAATCCATTGTTTTCATACGCCATTGTAATATAGCTACATATTCTTCCGAGGATTGCAAGTTTTTCGACCCCCCCTTCTCCCTTACTATTTTTCTCCTATCTTCAGCTTTTGAAGATAAAAGTAAATAGACACCTCCTGTCTTTTCAATAATCACTTTTCGTACTTACAACAATCTACATTATGTGGCTTCATTAATTATGCTTAAGGGTCTCCATTAAAAACGCATTTGCCATACTAAGTTTCATTAAAGCACGTTTAACTGAAACATGTGTGTTTTGCTCCATCGATGCGAGTTTCTCATGAGAGAAAATTTTATGAAGAGACCGTCTAAGAGCCTCTCTCAGAAAAGAAAATGGCATGATGAGAGGCAATTGAATATTTAATACTAAGTATAATTAGAGGCACCATGTGCAGGCATTTTCTGATGAAGGGTTCAGCAAAGGTCGATAGAATATGAAAACGAGAGAAAAGAAAGTAATTTTGTAAAGGGAAATGCGTTGAATGGAAATAGAAAAGAATTAAGGAAACGAATGATAAAAAGTAACAATTGTATAGAAAGAGGGGAGAGAAAATGAGAATAACGTAAAAATGAATTATAATGAATGAGACAGAAGCAGAGGAATATCATAGTAAATGAAAAATAGAAAATTCTAAGCAAAAGAAAATATATACATATATGTATATATAGATATATATATATATATATATATATATATATATATACATAAATAATTAGAAAAAAACAACTGAACGATGAGTCAGTGAAAAAAAGCAAGATGTGCAGAATTGCATATTTATATGTCTATGTATTCTTGACAATCCTTTAAAATAAAGTTTCAGAGACAAAACTTTTGTACATAGTATATACACATCTAGGTGTGTATGAAAAGAAAATATAAGAACGTTAAATTGTTTAAAGTTATATAACGTATTACATTCAGAATTATTATTTTTGTGAACTAACCATTTAGCCAGGATTTGCTCGTACTCTTTGTTGTTCAAAATCCATGTATATATATATATATATATATATATATATATATATATATATATATATATATATACATATATATATATATATATATTAAAAAGTGTGATTCGTGTCCAGGTAAACTACATCTAAAAATTCAAGGGGTTATACCTAAAATTGGCGGAAGAGTTTTGTAGAGTCTTTAAGGTCAACTCTTTCAACATTGACCCTTTCCCAGCCACATTTCTCTCCCAAAACTGATTAAAAGGCTATGTCTGAATACCCTTTATATAAAATTTCAAAAATGTTAACTAAAATTCGCTTATATTTTGATAGAGTCGCAAAAGTTAAATCATTTTAACTTTGACAACTTACCACTAAAATTTTCGGCCAAAATCCGATTAAAATGCTTGCTGTCTGAGTGCACTCTATGTAAAATGTCAAATGTTTATAACAAAAATCGGCTGAGTAATTTAATAGAGATCGTAGAGCCAATTTATCTTTGATTTGGATCCCAATTTTCTCTTTTTATATTTATTGTTTTAGGCTAAATTCAAATTAAAAAGTTTAATTCATATCCAAGTAACCTACATCTAAATTTTCAAGTATTTATGCCCAAAATTGTCGGAGAAGTTTGGTAGAGTGTTAAAAGGTCAAATCGTTGAATTTTACTCTTTTACAGCCAAAATTCTGGCAAATAAAAAAAACGATTAAACAATTGCTCACGAATCTCATTACCCCTTATGTCAAATCTGGAGTCTGTAGACTGAAAAATGAAAGAGTAGTTAGGTACGGAATTGCACACACAGAGACAATTTCACTTGAATAGATATATAGGTTAATGTTAATAATAAATCTACCAATGTGTGGTTTTAAAAGGCATGGTACTCGGTTACGACGGATTATGGCTAAATAAATCTCGTAAATTTAACTGAAGATTGAACCAACAAATTTCGGTTTTAATACTAACCGCTCAAACCCTATCAAGCATCAAATGTAACACGTCGACATTTGTTGATTTCTATACGAGGTTGATAGCTATTTAACACCTTTAGAATTATATAGAAAAATAACGTTATTGTAGACGTATTAAAAGTAATAGGTAAGTTTTATTTTATAATTGCACAACGTGTGCAAAGTAGAAACATAGAGTTCGAAGCACTTTTTTCATTTATGCTTTTCAGAGTGTTCAATCGATAGTTTCATCAACTTGATACATATCGATGTAAGATGAAACTGTGAATTGGTGAATTTTAGATTGATATAAGAAAGAGGTTTCGCCTCAAGTACGATTTTTCGGAAACGTCCGTATTATCTGCTATAGTCTAATGAACTCCATAACCATTCGTTGCAAGTATTTAATGGTTTTTTACAGAGGAATCAACAACTTATCAATGGTAGGACGCTACTCGAGGATAAGAGTTAATGGGTATACATTAGTCATTGTGAATATAGCGTAGTAAACATAAGGGGTGGGAATTTTATCAATTTGATTACTTAGGGAGACGGTTCATCAAGAACTTGTTTACGTTGGACTTGAAGATAATCAAATTGTAGGCAGCTGGAAAGCAGCAAAACGGAACAGAGTTCCACAGACTTACAGTTTTAAGAAACTTGCATTTGGGTTTAGGCACAGATAAAGAATGTGTGAAATTATTGTTAGTGGTTTTGTTAAGGTTAGTGTTACTCATGGGAGTTTAACTAGGTGGGGACCATAGATTGAAGCCCAGAAAAGCACTTGTCATGAAAATAACGATAAAGAAGAGATAGACTTGCAACGTCTCGTTTGTGGGAAAGAGCTTGCAGAGAAGAGAAAGGGGCATCCCCCACTAAGCTACGAATCTATGTTGAACTCTTTACAGGTAAGATAAGCTGTCTCTAGCAGCTCCTGCCCAGATGTGGCAACCATTCTTTATCCTTGGCCGTACCTGACTTTTATATAGGTAGAGAATTGCATCAGGAGTGAGATATCTACTGGAGCGGTAGAAAGAGACCACCATTTTTCCAGCGACCTTGCCAATGAATTTTATATATGTGTTCCTTTTAGATCGGGAGAAAAGGTCAACCCCATAAGCTTTTCAAGACACGAAGCCTTCCCAAGACGGAGTCATTCATTTAAATTTATGCCAGATGGGTATCAATGAAAAAACAAGTTTTTTTTTACTGTAGAACTTCTTGTCAAACACTATCAAAAAGAAGTAGGGTATATCAAAAACTATTATTCTATAAATAAAGTAACCTTTAATTGATTTGCATGACTAGAATTATATTATAATCTGTACGTCAGTTGTTCTCGCTGAGAATTCTCTGCACTGATGACATGATTCTTTAATAATTCTTATCAGCTTCTTAATGAAAGTCACGTATGCGCCTTTAAAAAACCCGCACTTTACGTTCACGTATACCTTTAGCAGAAATGAAATAGTTACACGCCGAAAAAAGGTTGAGGATATAGGAAAGGACATGAAAAAACATATTTTTATCGAAAGTTTACCTGGGCGGCGTCTTAAAAATTTTAGTTCGTCTGTGTTTACTGGTAGTTTGATCATATAATTCATAAGCTTTTATCGCCTTATTACAGACGGTGGTGAATGAAATATTCCACTTAATTATTTTATTTTAAAACTAGAGGGGTGTACCCAGCGTTGCCCGGGTGTTTGGAAGTGTGTGGTAAAAAGAGGTGTAAAAGAAAAAAAAAGATAAATTATGTCGAAAGGTCGGATTAAACCCCAAACCTTGACGCGGAGGAGGAAACGAAAGGGGAAAAACCAGTCACCTAACCATCTGGGCCACTTTGGAGAGGAAAAATGGTGGGATCTTTCTATCGATCCGGTAAATATCTCATTGCTGATGCTATTCTCTATCTATATAAGAGCCAGGTACGTCCAAGGATGGAATACTGTTGCCACATCTGGGCAGGAGCTGCTAGAAAGGACTTGCCCTTCCTTAAAAGAGTTCAAAATAGACATCGTAGCCTCGTAAGAGATGTCCTTTTCTCCTCCTTGCAGCCTATATCTCACCGAATAGATGTTGCGAGTTTGTCTCTGGTATATCGTGATTTTCATGGAAAGTGTTCGACTGAGCTTCAATCTATGGTCCCCCCTCGCCAAACTTTCACAAGAAACACTCGTCTAGCTGTAAACACTATCAATAATTCCCCCCACTCTTTATCTGTGCCTAAACCTAATCGTAGATTCCATGAACAAAGCTTCTCTCTTAGAACTGCACGCCTGTGGAATTGTCTTCCGTTTTCCTGCTTTCCGGCTGACTACAATATGGTTGTGTTCAAGTCTAAAGTAAATAAGTTCTTGATGAGCCGTTCCATATAAGTTATCAAATTTACCAAATTTTCATTACTAATGATTACTATATTGTCCAATTTCTACTGTACACTCTTTAACCCTTATCCTTGAGTGGCCTCTTGGCCGTGATAATGTGGTGATGCCGATGTAAGAAAAAAACCATAAGGGTGTTATATGAATGTTTATGAAGCGAAATGAACAGGTGCATGGAAGTCTGACATAGTGTTGCAAGCCAAATCATTCGTGATCATACACAAGAAGAAGCGATCGGACACACACGCACACACATACGTACCCACATTTACACACGCACTTAAACACACCCATTTTTTCGCTTATATATATATATATATATATATATATATATATATATATATATATATATACCCCCTGGTTAAGCTAATATATGACGAGAGTAAAATGTCTGTAAATGCAAACAACGGACACTATTTTGTAAACGAAATAAACAGGTAATGATCTATGTTGAATTTGTTCTGTTAGTCTTCAATCTGGCGAAGAAATAGAACTTTATTTGCCTCCCTCATTGTCAAGCAAAATACCCAAATATGTTTAATGTTATTTTTATCTGTCTGTTTTATGCGCGTAAAATTGAAAGAATTAATGGCAAAAACTGGGGAAAAATGTAAAAAAGTGGGTTAAAAATCATTTGTAGGTGTTTAGGGCACAAGAAGAAGGGGAAAAGAAAAAAATGAAGGTAGTCCTGCATAATTGGACCCGAATTCGCGTGAATTCCCGTCAAGAATTGATCGTGCGAGATCGGCAATCATCGGTGTCAGGAAAGAATACAAAGGGGTGGGGTAAGGAAACACCCAAGAAACTTACCGTGTAAAATGCTAAAATGTTTATAGTATCTTATTAATTTTTGTTATTTATTTATTGTTGTTTTCTTTTTTGCAATAAAATGCAATAAACAAAACAAACTAAAAATACAAATGAACAAAATAAATAAATAAAACCAGAAAACTGATCGTGTATAATGAAAATATGTTTAATAGATTTTTTTTTTTTTTTTGTAATGTTGGTTTGTTTTCTGCAAAAAATGATTTTTTTAACCGTATTATTGTTAGGTGTAAGTAGAACGGTTTGTCATGTGTTTAGTTTTGTTTTCTTTTTATTGTCTTCTTTGTGATCGCTTTTTACCAACTGGAATGTTGTCTGATTCCATATCGATAGCGTAGTAGTAATTGGGCTTATGAAACTCCCAGAAATACAATATATAGAAATAGAAAATAACTAATCAAAAATAAAAAGTCAGCTCCTACTTTTCTATCACGTAAAATATCACGGAAAACATAATAGAACAAAAAATACACTAAATTAAATATAAAATGGAGTAATCGTTTTAACATATGAAGAACGCTAGTTTGTTCTAACACCTGGAATCCAAGGTTACTTCATTTCATTTAAGTAATCCCTCGACTCGTCGCCCCCTCGATTTAAAAGGAAAAAAGGCGAAAAAAGGAAAAAAATAAAATAAACATAAAAAAATGGCATAAGTAACCCATAGAATAGCTGCAATCGAAAGTTACGTTTCACCCGACAGTAAAATGCCCATCCATTTTTGTAAGCAACGAAGAACTCAAACTGGTGTTTCCTCGTAAATTCCCCCATGGATGTATGCGCAAGGGGCGAGTATGAATCAAATACAGGAAAAAAGATTTTACCACTTCCATTGATTGTACCAGATTTTTGCCGAGAAGTCTCAGCAGAAATAAATATAGCGATCTAAGATTATCGAGGAAGTGAATAGGTAATAGGCCTATACCACACCAGAGATATCGTACTGCAATGCGCGCATAATACATTCGCCTGAAATTTCTTGATTTTTAATCCTATTAAGGTCAGACTCAGAGGGGAAAATGAATTCATTTTATTTATATAAAGAAGGGAAGAGATGAAACTCATTTGCAAGGGTGCCTGATAAATAATATGAACCTTTTACACTTTCTCCTGTATTTTCCTCTATATTTTAATACACGCATACACCCACGCGCGCATATATATATATATATATATATATATATATATATATATATATAATGTATCAGAATGTGAGAGAGTATATATAATAGATTCAAAAGCCAAACGCTTGCTGTGGAATTTATTATATATACACACATACATACATATATAGTGAGTACATGACAAAAGCCGATATTTGAAAGTTCATGATGTTGACTATCTTATTATTTATTCCTTTAATTCAGTTGACATTTGCAATTCTTTACGGTGTATGTTTCGTAGACAAAATCAATCGTTTATTATATCAATTAGTGAATGTATTACTCCCTTTACTCATCAGAAGAAATAGCAACAATACCATCCGGCAAAAGGAAATAAACTGTGTTTTGACATATTGAAAATCCGAAAATTTGAAGAAAAGCTGTAAATATCTCATAATATGTATCTATCACGCCATTTTGAATTATATATATATATATATATGTGTATATATATATATATTATAAATATACACACACATACACACATCCATATATATATAATGTATATATATATATATATATATATATATATATATATATATATATATAGGGTGGGCCAAATATAGGGTCCTATTTTTAAAGTTATTCAAATTTAAATATAGGGCCCTTATTTGGGCCCACCCTATATATATATATATATATATATATATATATATATATATATATATATATATATATATATACAGATCTTTCTCATTTATAATTAGAAATGTTGTATTCTGCAGGAGTATAAATTATACGTGTGTCTAAACTAGTGCTATCAAACTTACAACGACAAATACAGTTGAACATCAGAAAGGGACAAAGAACAGTACTCTGCGGTTGCAACTTTGGCCTAATCGGAGTAACATTTTATTGTCCGTCTTTGCTTGTTTGCCTGATCTTTGAGAAAAACTTCAAGGAAGATTCATACCACAGAACCAATAAATCTTAGGTTAGCTGTTCAGCAAAATTTATTACCGATGTTTCATCATTGGTAAGCAGCCAGTGGTCCTTGACTAACACATTCTGGTCCTCCCTACTAGGAGACAGCACCGTCCGTGGTCGTCCGTCTTTCACCCTATTTCGATACAGAATGCGTCTGCTCTCTCTTGATCCGGATCTCTTACTGATCAAATCATCCGTGTGTTTTCCAATCTGTCGCTAATTCTACTTCGCTTTACATGACCTCTACGTAAAACTGCGTGTCTAGAAATTATTGTTTTTCTTTTCTATTCAAATATCTTAGCATACATATTTTTCATCTGGAAATATTTATCTTGCTGTGATAATATTCTATTTTTACAAATATTTAAACGATCATATACCTATAGTCGACTAGCATACTTTCCCTTATGTCTTTCTAATATCTAACATGTTAATATTTACGTTTTTTTTTCATTACGACCCAATATTCGTATGAAATAAAACTAGAATGGCCACCCTCCCGAGAACATATGTTATGCACAAGTATATATGTATATTTGAAATTTACTTCGTTATGCGATGTTGTTTATATAAATACACATTTGAAAGAAGTAAATATGTTACAACACTTATCCTTGCTTCACGTACAACTATTATTCTAAGTCTTCCGCTTTGTTTACAATAAATTTCAATTTTGCAAATCTTAATCATGTTCTATAAATCCCAAAGTAAAAAACACAACTTTTCCCCCCTTTGCCCTTCTTACTATTTCCCCTTTCTCTTTCTGTAACTCCTACTTTCTGACTGGTTTCCTAACTTAATGTGTACCAGACATTTATACTGTCACGCTTTACCCCCCTCCATGACAAAACCCATTTATATTCTGCAGAGCAGGGAACAAAGACGGTAAAATCTACTATAAACAACCAAACAAACACAACAAACTAGCAGTTGAAGATTCAAACAGCTTGAATAATAAAATCTTCTACAAAATAACTGGATGCAACAGGGATGTTATTTTCAAAATAACTAGACTTTGCATTAAATAACAGAAAAATGTTGATATGCCGTAAAACAACAAAACCACATCAAAGCAAAAAGAAAAATGACTGAATTCAGCATTAAATGACACGAAAACAAAAACAAAAGAAGCAAAACAAACCTATTATAAACTTTTTATTTTAAAGAATGATTGTTCTTGTTTTTTTTTTTCACATAACACAAGGGATCTTTAGCATTCAATAGCGAACTAAAGAACCAGCAGTTGTTCTCTGAAAAAGTTCTATTTTTTGTGAAGCATCACAAAAAAAATATAACTATTTCAGAGAACAACTGATGGTTCTTTAGTTCGCTATTGAATGCTAAAGATCCCTTGTGTTATGTGAAAAAATACTTATACATATAGTGTTCGAGCTTCCTCTAAAATACTACCCAATTAGATGTAAATATGATCAAGACATAATGCTTACTTTTTAATAATATTTGAATTATCGATATCTAGAAGCTATTTCTGAATATCAGTGGATTTTTTTTCTGGATGCTATTAGGAAATAAGATCTTAAATGAACTTCACTCTAATTGAATATAACTACCGTATGTTTTTGCCTAGACTCGTCTGCAAAATTATTTCTACTTATACCTCAAATCTAATACCTCTCTTTCTCGTTTACTTCTAATACATAGAACTATTGCAAATGAAATAAACATACTCCAGGTGCAATTAAAAAAAATGAGCGTTATATCAAGAGAATAGGATGTAATAGCGATACAATAAAGAGTAGTGGATATTGATGATTGACATTGGTGTATGGGTGTGGCATAGAAGGGGGTGTATTTTTCCTATATATTTGTAACATAGCACATACGTCCATATGAAAATCCCGAGACGTTAGTGAAATGACGTCACAGTAAGAAATAGAAAAACTATAAAAAAGAAGAAAACAGGTTCGAGAAGACGATTAAGTAAGAGATTTGGATGAGGTTTTAGAGCACGTTCGAGTAGACGATTTCGTACGAGTCTCTAACGAGAAGTCACAGTGATGTGGGACTGAAGAACTGAATGTCATGTACAACAAAAAAGTGAGTTCGAGTTATTAGTTGCTTTAGTATCCTTTGTGACGTAGACTGCATACAACGTGTGGGTCCTGTATGTAAACGTATGCGCAACGTAACATATTAATAGATTCCAGTATAGATATGTTTATTAAACATTCATTTGGCGGTGGCATGCAAAATGAATTGGTTTGCATTTAGATATTGAAACGACTGCATATTATGATTATTTAAGACTCATGAAAATATTTCATAATTAAGAATTTAAAATTGTTATGCACTTTATAGAAATGCCTTTGGGTTTTGGAAAATATGTACACAAACAAATGCAAATTATGCAAGTGAATATTTATTCAAAATAATTATTAGAAATTCAATATAGATAAGCTATAAGTGCCGGTGATCAATTTTGATTATTTCTCAGAAAGACAGAACACGACGATAAGTATACATAAACAATAAAACTAAACATAAAAATAATAAAAGATTATTAAATAAAGTAAACAAAATGGAAGAGCTTTTGTTGTAAATCAATGGAAATGAATTATTCATAATGCCAGCAATGTCTCTTACATCCTGATTCAGTAAAATATCGATTCTCCCGTAAGACTTCGAGAAATTAACATGCGCATATGTTTATGTATTGCTGTATCGCTCCCATGTTGCGCAGGAGTATTTATGAGTTCACATATATTTGTTACATAGCGCGGATTTGAGGATGTAACACCAGGCAAAATCATGTCACCGGTAAGGTGATATCACTTGGACTATAAAAACGAGAAAGAGAACGATCACTAATAAGACAAGATAAAGTTCGAGATCGTGTGAGACGTAGAGAACGTTCTAATGTGGCGTGAAGGCGTAACGACCAGAAAATAAATGTCACTGTACGAAACAAAAAGCAAGTTGGAGTTATTTCCTATGCTTTTTTTTCTTAATCTACTTTACGACTGAAAAGTGTGTTGTTTCGCGGACAAGTTTGCATAATTTGCATTTCTTTTTAAAAGTCAATAGTTATTATTATTTTACCAATTTTGGAAACGATTATGAAAGAATCACGTGTATGATAATAATTCTTTTCGTCTTATTGAAAATGGCGAAATAGATCTTTCTGTCGCTACTCAACTAAATGTCTCGAAATGCAACTTATCCTTCCAATGTAGGACATTTTCCATTCATATTATGTCTTTAAATAAATGACACCGATGTAAAATTAAAATAATTTTTACGCACCTCATGGATTTACAAGTTAGATTGTTTAGTTTTACATAATAGTCTTTTATCAATAGTTAAACGATTCCCCCCTCTTACTATCTCTCTCTCTCTTTTTCTCGTTTTCTATTTCTCTTTAGATCTGTATAACTAAGTACAGTCAAATCAGGGGCGTGTGTTTAATACACAATATGGATTTCGCTCTCAAAGATCAACAGTTTATTTTCTGACTGTTATATCATACATACGTATCATAAATACGATGGACGCTTTGCAGTTATATTACCAAAAATTGTCGTGTCAAAAGCTTTGATAGTGCTAGGCATAAACGTCTACTTCAAATTTTTCTAGCTATAGAATATCTGTAAATGCCTTCTAAACGATCAAACACATTTTGTCTTATAGGTGTTTAATTTTAGCCGTAGAGGTGAGAAACAACGTTCAGCGAGAGTTTCTGAGCTCAACACACTTTTTGATTTTCATCAATGTATTCCTTAAACATATTCAAAGAACATTCGTCGACATTGTAGTAGATGATGCAACCGATCATGCCAACACTTCCGCATAAAAAATAAATGATCAATATATTTCTATGTTTTTTTTTATTTGTCGATATAGTGACCAAGGTGATATTGAAGGAGAGGTAGAATGATGGCAAGTACCGCTAAATATCCGAATGATTTATTTCGATTTTGCCGGTGTAATCCAAGTAATATTAATAAAAAAAACTTTTAAATCAGTTCTATGTATTGGCCCCAATATAATAATCGATAGATAATTGGCTCTATAATAATAAATACAAGGAACAAGGAATGAATTAAAATAGTATATATAAACGCATTTTATGAGTAGACAACGCCGCAGGCGGCCTCCATATATATATATATATATATATATATATATATATATATATATATATATATAATAAGAATGTTAATAAGCTACAAAATACAACTATACAAAATACATCAGACTGTAATTGTAGAAGAAAAAAATAAATGTCCCTTACAAGGCTCATGTAAAATTAAAAATGTTATCAATAGTTGCACAGTATCAAAAACCCCAAATCTACATGAATCTATTAACAGCCATAAATCAACTACCAGATTAAATAATGACACCAACTAAAACCAATGTACAGATCAATTACAAACCAACCCACCATATAATAATACAGCACCAGACCTAACGGAAAATAATTACAATAAGCGAGAGGCAATATATTTTGGTTCCACATTAGGCCTAATAAAGCATAGAATTTCCACGCACAAACATTCTTTTAAAAATAACTCTCTGCCAAACCAAACTACTCTATCCAACTATATTTGGCAACTAAAAAATAACAATATTTCTTTCAACTTAAAATGGCGAGTAATTGAGTCTTGCAAACCGTATAAACCAGGAGATAAATTCTGTGCATTATGTACAAAAGAGACCCTAAAAATTTTAAAATATGAAGATATAAAAAATGCAACCACACTATTAAATTCAAGACAATAACTAATATTCACATGTAGTCATACATGTTGGTTTAAATTTAATAAATATAAACCACCTTAAATCATTAAAAATTACTTATTAGTAAAAATAGATTATAACTTGTTTTTTTAATAAATTAAGTTAGATTAATTATCCCCCTTGCACCCTTTTATTAAAGAAAATATGACTAATTATCCTCCCTTGCATTAAACAATTATACAAACAATATTCGGAATATAAACCGTGGCGACTTTAAATCAAAAGTACGCCAACGGAAATAATTTATTGCACGGGCATCCCCCCCTTTTTAAAGTTCATCATTTAATAAAGTGAAAAGCTATAGCAAACATCACATATGACTATTTTAACCATAGTTCCTGATTTCAAAAGGCGAAAAACTAAAAGGTAAAGTTTTTGTACGTACATTCATATGTATATATCTGTACATCTATGTATATGTATGTATGTGTCTATTTTTTCATATATATGCATGTATATATTTGTAATGTTGCACTTAAAACAAATTTAAAATTTAAATTCAAATTTATATTTTACTCTATTTCTTTTCTATCTTTAACCCATATTAATTTTCTTATTAATTTTAAATCCAAACCTTTTATTTCAATTTTTTTCAGATACATCTGCCTTACTTGTAATGCTAGGTTTATTTATGGTGTCTTTTAGATTAAATAAAAACCTTTTAAAATTTGCTGACGAGGAGACCTTGTTTATTAAAAAACTATATGTAATAATTATTGTCCGTAACTTGACGTCTACCACAATAAAAACATGGTTTTCCGAAATGATCGTACATATAATTGATTTTGTTGTTGTTCCTTCTTGTGAAACTGATTTTTAATTTAATTATCATTTGATTTTTAAATTTTAAATTATCAATCACGTTACTTAATATTGAATTAGCTCTAGGATATTTACCTATCGAGCTTATTATATATCTAAATTACAACGAGCACTTTTTCTTTCCTGTATTTTATTTCACTGTTACATTAAAATACAATCAGCTCTTTAGACTATTGTTCTAATCTCCTTTACATATATGTATACATATATATATATATACATATATATATATGTATATTGTGTATGCAAAATCAAGACTTCAACACAAGGTGTTGATGGCAATAAAAAGTGTATTTGAATTTACATTACCATTTTTTTTCAATGTCCAGTTCGACAATTTTAAGCATTATATCGTTTGAAAATTTTCAAAAACCAGCATTTCTTCACACTTTATGAATAAACACACTTTTGGCAATGGATCATTTTTTAAGAGAAAGAAAAAAGGGGTAAATCCCTAACGGGAAAAACATGCAGGAACATTTACCTTGGTTGTTGTTACGGAAAACCCGTCGGTATATGAAAATTTACTGAATTACACGAACACAGTATATTACATATAAGTCTCTCTCTCTCTCTCTCTCTCTCTCTCTCTCTATATATATATATATATATATATATATATATATATATATATATATATATATAGAGAGAGAGAGAGAGAGAGAGAGAGAGAGCGTCTGGTATTTAAGCACATGTATTACATTTTAAAAAAAATCGAAAATACAAGCAAAAACATCGGTATTACAAAAAGTCACTTTATTTTACATAAACTAAAATATCGTTTTTTAAGTTTATTAAAAGGTCGCCTCAGCATCAATTACAGTTTCTATTCGGCACCAAAACCGTTGACAGGCACGTTTAAAATGGTCCTCGTCGATATCCTGCATTACTCTGACTATGGATGTTTTCAGAGAATATTTAGTGTTATTAGGATGTTTATTAACATCTCTCTCAACAACACCCAACACATAATAATCCAACGGGTTTTGGTCTGGAGAGCTTGGAGGCCACAAATTGGGGGTATTGTGATAATGGAAATTCCTTACTAACCATTTTTGTGTCTTCTGAGCGTTATGATCGTGTGTAGAGTCTTGGTGAAAGATGTAGGACCTTCCATTTCTTACTCTATTAATCCAAGGCTTCAAAACAGTACTCAGGACTTCAATATAAGCAGCAGAATTAATTTTTAGTCATTGTGGAAAGAAATGTGGTGGATTCACTTGTGCCTAATTGCTACTCCTCCCCACCAAAAAAAAACATAACCGTTGCGGGAAATTTTGTGTGCATGATTCTTGGAATTCAGACGGTCATCTGTCATTTCTTCTTTTTACCTTTTGGTTTTGGTCAAAATTATTTTCGTTTGAAAAAAAAGAAATTGTTGTTTCAGTTTGTTTAAAAGCCTCTTGGATCTTACCAACCGATTTTCTTTGGTGGTCTCGGATATAAACTGGCCTCTTCTAATCCCATATGACTTGCATCGAAGATATTCATGACAAGTCCTACGAATTGTGGCTCCTGAGACATTAAGATTTTTTGCAATTGACCTCATTGACTTTTGAGGGCTCTCATCAATTATGTTCTGAACTCTTTGAACAAATTCAGGTGTTCTTATGCGGTCAGAGCGTTGTTGATGCTTTTTGCGTTCAGCAACTTAAGAAATTGGGCAATTTTTGTCCTCTAATTCTTTGTTGACACACGGTCGGGCAACTTTTAAAAATTGTGCAATTTGCAAATCAAATCACTGTGTTCTGCCATTATTGCAACTATTGCAGCATGTCTTTCTATTTCCTGGGTTAGATTAATATCTGCCATAATAACTTTTCTGAATGAAACAAAGTAAAATATTAAATAATAGATAAAAGAGATGAAATAACTGATGTTCTCAAATACCATACGAACTCTGTATATATATATATATATATATGTGTGTGTGTGTGTGTGTGTATATATACCTGTGTGTAAAATATAAGTGTGTGTGTATTTATATGTTTGCGTTTATATATATGTGTGTGTTTATATGAGTGTCGGTGTATATATATACATATATGCGTGTGTGTATATATATACATATGTGTATCTATATATGTGTGTGTGTATTTATATATATTTGTGTATGTATATATATGTGGGTTTGTATATATGTGAATTTGTATACATATGTGTGTATGTGTGCATATATGTGGGTGTATATATGTGTGTGCATATGTGTGTATATGTATATATATATATATATATATATATATATATATATATACATACATATATATTTATGTATACGAGGTGTCTTTAACTGGTTTCTCACGTTTTTTCACATTTTTACTTCTTATTGTTTAAATACACATGAAAATCAAGTCCTCTTTGAAGTGATCTCTTCGGCTGCAATGCACTTTTTATACCAGTGCAATAACTTCTGGAAGGCTCCATGGCTGCCATCCTATGTTAACGTGTCAATAACGCTCGCCACAACCCTTTCATCTATTCATTTGTCTCATACCGAAAGCTGCTAACGTTTCCTTTGGTTTTAACGAATAGCGGAACGTCACAAGAAGCAAGGCCTGGACAATAGGGAGGATGAGGAAATGCCTTGATGCTGCTCTTGGTCAAATAGTCTGTAACAAGAATAGAACACCTTCGCTCAAATCTTCAGCATCTTCATCCCCTCGCGAATAATTGTGCGCACACCTCTCACACTGACATCAATATGTGCATTGATTGTCTCTATAGACACATATCTGTCTTTATTCATGACTTTTTTTTTTATTTGGTCAATATGTTTTTATTCTTCTCACACTTCGCATAATCCCTTACAGTTTCCCTACTTTCCTGAAATTTCTTATTTATCTGCTATTTCCTCTGCCCTTAAACCTACTTTTTGTTTTCTCTGATTCCTTTCTTTTTTTTTTCTTTTATTATTCATTTAATTTCTGTGTTCCCAATTTTAACCATCCCCATTACACACACACACACACCCACACATATATATATATATATATATACACACATATATATACACGCATATATCATCATTATTATTATTACTATTATTATTATTATTATTATTATTATTATCAAATCAAACGCACGATAAATGCAATAAAAGACTAACATTCATATACTTGATTTTTATTCATTTGTATTTGCAATAACGCATGTTTCTGTAGAGCAAAATACTTGGAACTCTGCATACACAATTAGATAATGTATGAAAACTTATAATTTCATAAAAGACATTCTAACATGTTTTGTTTCATTCAATTTTTTTAGAAATGGTAATATTACTATTATCATTTTCAATTATGAGCCTCTAGTGTAAAATATCTATTCATGCTAGTAAAAAAAAACAGTCTATTAAAAATAATAGTCTTCTTAAAAGAAGAAATCAAAAGGCGAAGAGAAAAATCTTTATAGATTTGAAGATTAAACAATAAAGTTTGAAATTAAATTATCACATTTTATTTTGCATTTGATTTTTGTTCTTTACGTCGGCATTCCAATCTCTAGAGACTAAAATGAAATAAAATAAATAATTTATTTTTCCCTTTTTAGCAATTAAATTGTGTCTATTGAAATACTATTGCTCTTAAGGGACCGACCTCATTATCACAAACATTCAGATAATTCCACCTCTGGGGCGAGTGTTGCAACTTTAATCAAAGTTCATAGAGAAATAAAATAAAATACATTCACGTCAGAATCGATATCATTTAATTCGAGTTGCAAGAAGGTCCATCTTATAACAACTCGTATTTGAATGTTTATAAACTTAAGGATACATTTTGTAAAGTTTTTTTTTACGTTGTATGAATTACTACACATACTTAGCCGTTCATAGACTCGTACATATGCCCTGGTTGACACGGTAAGTAAATAAGTAATTATCAAACAAAGACTTTTTAATGCTCCACGGTTACTACGTATACACGGCCTCCTATTGTATTCCTTTCCATATGCAACAAATAGTGACAACGTTTGCGAGCGAGTACTTTAACTAGTTAAATATAGAAATTATACAACTAAGCTGAACGAATTTTAAAGTATACAGTTTTTAAACGAATACATGCATATTTCATATCTGGAACAAAATAAAAGACATTTTCAACCAAGTAAAATAATGACCAAATCCTTGCTGGTATCAAACGTCAAAGATTATACAATTGGCTATTATTGAATGATGTAAAAGCTTTAGGAACTTAGGAAACAATTGATTACATATGTTAACCACAATCGAAAGGGATGCTTTTTTTTTACTTGGATAGACGCCTGTTAGCAGAGTGACAAATTATAGGTTTAGGAAAGCTGTTGGTTATTTGAAATGCGAGCAGACTACGAATTTTTAAAAGTGCAAGGATAGCGAAAACTTGTTGTCATGAAATCTATATAAATAAAACGTTAGATGTATGTATATGTGTGTTTCTGTGAATATAGTTAACAGATGCATCCTTAAACCACTGGCCCCATAAGACTTAAGTAGTAGGAATTGATGGTGTATGTCAATTGATTTTTTTTTAGAATGGGTGAATAACGTGTGCATAAACATGCTATATGCAAAATGTGCATTTCAACATGCTGACATAATTTATTATTAAGTTGGTGCAAAATCTATTGTCGTTTTTTTTATATAATTTAACATAAAAAAACGAGCTTTTTTGTACCAACTTAATATTTTTTCGCATGCTCAAATTTACTCATAACTTCTAATGATTTAATTTAGATACTTATGTAGATAGATGAAACGGTAGAGATGTCGGCTGGAGAGCTGAATGTTTTGGTTTCGAGACTAGCTAATATTACCCAATTCATTTTTTTAACTTTTGAAATTCGTAGAATACATAAGGTACAATATAATATTCAATAAAAAAGTTGACATGTAATAATCAATACGAAATCTTCAATTGCACATAACTTCTAATGATTTAATTTAGCTCTTTCTGTAGATAGATAAAATGATAGGGATGTCGGCTGGAGTGCTGAATGTGATAACAGATATGTTTAACTGGTGTAAAACACATCGGTAAGCAACCATTTTAATTACGATAAAGCGTAGAAATTCATCTATTCATGCGTAACAAGCATCTATATGTATATAACATGTTATTATTTAGTAAAGTCATTAAGTGTTGATTTGCGACTGGGAAACGTCATTGTTTGTAAAATTATAAAAGGTTAGCATGACGCTATATATCATGTATCTATTTATTAAAAAGTAAAAATATGTGCTTCAATACTCATTAAATGTATTGTTTATAAATGTAATAAATGATTGCAGATCCCATAACATTACTGATATGAATAAATTAAAAGTAAACGTGCTTCCTTTTTATAACAACGAAGCTTGGACTGAAACATCACAGTATTATTATAAATACATTTAAAAATTACTGATATGAAACAATTTAACATACCTCATACTTATTTTTATAAATGGCAAGCGCAACCATAGAAAGTTATTGGGTTGTGTGCGAATAAAATTTATTAAAATTATGTATTTAACACTAACACGTTGACATGCTATACCTATTTTTATACATTACTTTTTGAATTTGGTCTTCTAATAAAACTTTTCTGAATATAAGTCGGGAAAGTTATCACATCTATTAAGTACCTTGACGTCAGCATAGCAACTGGCACTTAAAAATTACGATCAAACAACTCATAAGCGTAAACTAAAAATAGTTCAATACAAAAATAAAATTTACATTGTGACAACTTTTCCCTTACTTTTTTTTACTTCAGTACCTCTTGGCAAAGTAGGTTTTGTGTGCTCTATTGTTTTAGAATTTGACCCACAGTCGTAACTTTTCGTTGACTTTATTCTCTACATTCAAAATCGCTCCACATCGTAATTATAAGGGCTCTTTTATCACAGGATTACAGCATATTATTATAATTGTTTTGGAAAACGGAGAATGATCAAAGGGAGATCACTCTCATCCAGGGTTGCCAAATTGGCGTTTGTGAGCTTACATTTTTCGAATTTTGTTGTTTTCGAAACAGCTTTACCTTCGAAATTTGTATCGGACATTTTTAAATGATTCCATACTAAGTAACAAGCTTTATATTATATCGATCATAACTGTGATATTATTATTATTATTATTATTATTATTATTATTATTATTATTATTATTATTATTATTGTTATTATTATTATTGGTAATAATAATAATAATAATAATAATAATAATAATAATAATAATAATAATAATAATTTGCATCATTAAACATTTCGTAACAAAAAAATTATAAATATAACAATTCTTGATTTAGGGTACATTTTTCAGCAAATTGCAGCGAAGATCCCTAAACGTACACCCCCCTTAAAATGTCAAAGTTATTTTGCACGCACTTCCTCCCATGAAGTTACATCTTTTACACGTAGTTTTGACCTCTCATTTAGTTTATAATTATTCTTACTCACTATCTTACGTAAAAGTGTTCGTTTCTCGCTGTATGTTTTTGTACAAACACGTAAAATACTGCTGCAGATTTATTTCATTTACCTTAACATGTAAACTTTATAAAAAAAAACATGTAGATGATTTTTTTTATAAAGTTTCACTAGATTTGTTGGATGCCGATATACATTTTCGTTTATTTTTTACGTATCTAATCTACCTTTTTTTTAAAGATAAGCTTTTCTCTCAAATGTCGTTTCATTAGATTAGTTTCATGCCGAAATATTTTTTCGTCTACTTTCTACGTATCTAATCTGTTTTTTATAAGATTTTCTCAGATACATCGTTTCACGTCATATTGAAATTCTCAAATTGATATCAAAGATAAACGTGTTTTTGAATACGACTGATTGTCGCTGAATTTATTAGTTAATTGCTAGTCTATATTTCGAGTACATCTACACAGAACCCCCATATTAACGACACAAATTATTTTATATCACCTGGAATCGGACATCATTTCGTCAACCGAAGATCTAAAATCGCGGTATAATTTTTTCATCACTCAGACCGATCGTTATAGCTTACCCAGGTTTATTTAAACGTCTACATTATTCGTGATATACCAAGAAAGAAGGGGAAATATGTCGCTAATTTTTTTTACAATAACAGCATATGTGAGATTCTCTTTTTGTCTTCCTTTTACTCATTATATACCAAATAATTCCAACTGCGATTATGAATGCAAATATTATCAGAGTAAAATATATGGCAATTAAAATACTACTTTCTTCTTAATCCAAACCATATATTCGAAAATATACAGACCAACTAATTCCACGACTATAGCACATATTTACAATTGTAAACTTTCAATTTGGTTACTTTATGCGATGGAATAAATTTCATCGCAACACAACTGCCAAGGAGTTCGCATATTCGCGTGGAGTTTTATCCCTAATTCAAATTATCTACAGCAAACTCTTTATATCTTACTGGCATCTTCTCATCCAATTAAAGTCAGTAAAAAATAGTATGTGAAAGTATTTCCGTATTTTCATGCATCTTGATAACATTTTACACACTTACAAACTTAAAAACTAATGTTCTTAAAAATAATCGAAATCTCCAGATTGTTTTCTGTGTATGTTTTGGAGTTATAAAACCGGACATAATTCGTAGCAAACATTAGAATTGTCGTTAACGGAATTCAGGAGAGACAACCGGAGAAGCTAGGATTTCAGCCAATCAGATAGCATGGGAATTCCTTCCATCATAAATTAACTGGAATAATTACATTCATGACGAAAGCTTAACATGAATTTTAAATTGAATTTTATGCTAAAACATTTAATTCACACTTTAATTACCAAGTGCTCGTTCACGTACGATTAATGCAAAAGACATGTCTAACACTAAAAATCACATTTGGAAAGTTTCATTCTTTGTCCAATTATGTATTAGGTACACTATAAATAGAAAGTGCATACACATTACAGATCAAGTTGTATGGTATTTTACTAAATATCTTCTCGTTTGACAAGGCATTACGGGGAAACTGCACGATAAGTTTCCTTTAATAACATGATTATTCAATATGGTGAAAGTTGTTTGTTCATTGAAAATTTGTGCCAAAACAAGTCGGTATTAAATGTAGACTTTTCGGCGTCTTACTTATACGATTCGCATTAATAAAGAGTTGCTTACTTTCCGATACAGAAGCAAACCGGTTGTTGCAAAACATCTCTTCATTCCACGAATAAAAATTCAACAAAATGACGTGTCTACAGACTTTTGCCTGCATATTTATGCATTAATGCGAGACGATGTACCTAACGTAAAATGTCTTTAAAAAAATGAAAATAAAACAAACCTGAGACATGGTCATGAGAGTAGTATGTGTTTTATACAGTTCACTTTTTGTAATAAAAAATACTCGAGCTGAAATTGAAACCAAAATCTAAAGACTATGAGTAAAGTTCGATAACCACCAAGCCAACTTGACTGGACCTTCAAAAATGCTTTCAAACCTGCTTATTCTTAACATAATGTGTAAGATTCGCGCATTCAGAATAGTAAAACAATTAGCAAACAAATAGACATCTGATGACTCCCACTTACCGATTTTTAAATTTTAATCCGTTAGCAGTCATTTTGTCAGGCGAAAACATATTAAATTTTGTTCCACTTGTCTTAATATCCTATATACAAAATTTCAAGTCTGTAGGTCAAATATTCTTTAATTATAAATTTTTAGATTTGCATTCACATATTTTATTAAAATTGTACGAAAAATACAATGCTGCTGCTTTTTTTTACAATTCCGTAGGCGCACTTCAACTCTTTACATTCATCTCTGAGCTCAAATACTTTATACTTCCGTAATTTTATAGACTTTTTCCCCAGCTATATATTTACATTAACTGTCTGATGTCTCCATATTAGTGTTCAAGATCAATACATAAATGCTGAGTGTTTGTATCGGCTTAATACACAAGAGGAACATATATCGCATGTTGCAAACACTTCCTATAGACGATACCATTAACAAAATGCAAATCTATATTCGCCTTTTTTTAGCAGATAAATGATCATGCAAATAAAATTGCGAATGAGATTACCAATCGGTTTGTGAACGTCGAACAGTAAAAAGGGGAGTGTTTGGTACGTAATTAATACATATTCCTGAAACAGTATAACTATTAGGTACTCTTGCATAATTTGACCCGGATTCTCCTGAATTCTCGTCAAGCATGGATCGGGCGAGACCAGCAATCATTAATGTCAGTCGAGCGTCGTAACAGATGCAGCCTAATGAAAATTTAAAAAAAAAATCGGAGAAAGCATAAATAATAAATAACAACAACAAAAAAAGACATCTTGAAAAATGAAAATTTCATTTTATTTTAGTATTAAATTTTTTATTTCAAAATATTTATCAGCAGAAAGTTTTGTTGTTTTTTTTCTTCAAGAAAATATTTTTTAACTGTATAATTGTTAGGCGTAAGTGTTTTTTTGTTGTTTTCTTATTTGTAACAGTATTTTATCTTTTTTTTATTTTGAAGACATTCTGTTTAGCTAAGTTTTTTTCTTGGGAGGGGGGGTTCCATTCCACATAAGTTAATTTTTTTTAAAAGGAAAACTGGGGATATTTTTTTGGTTGTTAATTGCCGAGGGAAGAACTTTCTTGAGATGAGGATATTTTCTTGGGAATCTTTTACTTCGGTCAAGTGTTGAACGGCCATCGACGGCAAAGACGGGGGGGGGTAGAGGAAATATTTTGTAGGGTTTTTAGTTCGAACGGCTATAAATAAATGACGTTTACTCTTGTTGGAATCTTCAACTTGGATCGCACAAAAAACAATCTTGTTCGCCAGGATATCCATTGTCTTCCCTGCCTCTTTGTACATCTCCAGGAAAAACTATCCTTTACACACGATCTTTTTCTAAGCAAACGTTTGTGTTTACACTTGTTGCACCTCATTTTTGGGAACAACAATTTCTTTTCCTCGCAATGAGATTTTTCGCGTCAGCGTTTTCATTTCTTTGTCTTACATCCATAGATTTATTTCCTTGCCTGTCATTTTTTAGATTGGCAAGTTTGAAAATATATTTGTTTGTCAGCTTTCTTCCAATTCGAATGGCGTCTGTTTCCATTTAGATAGCACATTTTCATTGGCTAATCAAACTGCCAGAAATTAATTTACAAAAAATAAAAAAAAATATCTAATCAGAAAATAAAAAGTCTCCCTTAATATCACCTTAAATGTGACTAAAAAAATAACATAAAAAAATTTAAATAAATAAAATAAAAAGTCGAGCTAGCGTTTCAACATTCGAACAACGCTCGGCTGACACCGATGATTGCCGGACTCGTCCGATCCATGCATGGAGGGAATTATTGGTATGAGATAATCTAATATAACAATATCATATGTAATAAATATAGTGGGCTCTTACTCGAAAATGGAAAATCATATTTTGTGCTTTTATTTTTAATTTTATAGCATTTATATATAATACACGAAAACTTGCTTTAACCATATTCCCGGAGTGCATTACGTTTCCAATATCAGTGTGTATCTTCTATAATATTATACTATCTTACTTTCATAAACATAATTCTCTCGCTATCTATCTCTTTCTGTTCCCCCCTCTCTCTCATTGTTTCTGCTGTTGCTTTTTACTCCCAGAGATTCCTGCAAAACCTTAGGTCTATTTAAATTACATGCATTGAATTATGCCTGTGCATAGTAAACAATTAGAAGCTCTTTCACCATGGGAGCGATTTTACAAAATTATAGTCGTTTCCGAAAGTTATCCTTGCCGGAGAGAAAATTTCGTAGATTCTGGATAAAGGGAAAGTTGGCGGAAGATGAGTGCGTTTATTTGTTTGCATGTCTCATAATTTGAGGGAAAGTGTGTGTTCGTCATGGGCTTGTGTGTGTGTATGGGTGTGTGTGTGATTAAGACCTAGAGAGAGAGAGAGAAGGAGAGAGAGCGAGAGAGAAGTAATATAGTAACAGAATAGAGAATGATAGAACAAACGTATTTATTGAAAACTAGCATTTAAGCCCGGCTTGCCCGAGTGTTTGAAGGTGTATGTTGAGCAAAAAAAAATGTGGTAGTAGGAAGGCAGGCTCGAACACATACCGCGAAGGAGGAAAAGAATTGGGGAAAACGTGGCGTATTTTCTGTTATGACCACCGCCAAACCGGAAGTGGCGTTGGTTTAAATTAATGGTAGCCAATCGAAAAGAGGGGATGACTTTCGACAATATCGGCAAAAAAGACCCCTCTATATAGAAAAGTGCCCAGTTGAGGGTGAAGAAATTAATGTTTTTAGCCAATTTTTCGATATTTCTAGTCTAAAAGGGCGAGCTTAAAAACGATACTGATCTTGTGAAAACCGTCGCCTCTATCGAAAGTTTAAGCTAGACATGCAAACACACATATATACATTTATATATTGGTAGCTCAAATTCTCGACCCAAACCGATTAAAAACCTCGCCGTATCTCTGACTACCCTTTATATACAATTTCAAATGTTTAGACCCGAATTTTCTGAGTAATTTTGTAGGAATCGCAGCTGTCAATTTTTTCACCTTTAACTCCTATTCTGTCCCCTTAACATTTATTGTTTTGGGGTCAAATCAGGTTATTAATTTAGATCCCTGTCCAAGGAAGCTATATCTAAAATTTTAAATGTTTATACTTAAAATTGGCGGAGTAGATTTGTAGAGATCTCAAAGGTCAAATCGTTGAACTCTGACCTTTAAACAGCCAAATTTCCGGCCGAAAACCGATTACACCCATTTTCACAAATCTCCATACACTGTATATCAAATGTAGACCGAAAATTGAGATATTGTATAGGGAAACGTGCACGTACAGACAGACGCACAGACAGAAAGACACCTTCCCTTTTATAGATATATACATTACATTTTTTCCAATGCATTTCACGACTATTTGAAGTCGGAGAGCTCTGATGCAGATCTGCTTGATCTATGTCTTAAAAAATAGATTTGTATAAATGCTCTCGCTAAATATGATTGAATTTCGTAATTCAGGGCGGAACAAATTGAATTTGAATTATGCCCTCAAATAACATATCTTAAATACTGAATAGAAAGTTGAACAGTACCGAAAGAAAAATAAAAGTGTACGTACATTTTTATTGTGAAATAGTTATTAACATATACCCATATATGGGCTAACACTTAGACATTCGAATAATCCATTTACGTTCTCTAAAATCTTAGTTAATAAATATTGTTGGAAACATATTTTTCTTATTCACTTAACTATACAAATACGTTGTATATATCTTTCTTGTGGTCTCTTAATCTAACTATATTTCAGGACAAAATTCGTCTACTCTGGTCCAGTGTCCAGTTTCGTGATGTCACTTTAGATAGTATCACCTTTTAAAATGCACCGTTCTAAATAGATAGCAATAGTGTTTATTAGCCAGAGCGAAAAGGTATAACTTGTGCTGTAAATACTTAGTTGATTTTGAATATTTTGGCATGGCTTATTTTCAGGGAAAATGTCCTCATGCAAGGTTGCCCTGACAAAACCCTATACAGAGAGACCATAAACATTGCTGGGAAGTGTCTATAAGGTATTCCGATTAAAAAGATGATCAGGAATTACTAGTTTCGTTAAATAGGAATAAGAGATCCAATTTTCTATTTCTTATTTATATATGCTTCAGCATCAGCATTCCCTGACACTTGATACAAATAAGAAGGACACATGTGCATACACACACACACACAAATATATATATATATATATATATATATATGCACACACACACACACACACACATATATATATATATATGTATAATATAATGATATATATCATCCTTATATTTTTGTTTCTGAATTTGATTCAACAGTTCTAGAAAAAAGAGTAATATATAGAAGTTATGTGAAAATACCAATATTTTTATTATCAGTAATGCATACGAACACCTTCGTTCTTAATGGATGTCCTCAAAATTAATGCCAAGGGAAACTAATCGTTTTTGCATAGGAATTTTACAAAAGTGTATTTTTATTTTTATGTATTGGTTTCTATAATACGACTGGAGAAATGTATTATACGAACTCGTCTACACACACACCCCACACACACGCCCACCCTCTCTCTCTCTCTCTCTCTCACACACACACACACACACACACACACACACATATATATATATATATATATATATGTATATTAAATAAAAACAAGAAAACGTTTCAGTGTAAGCGTAATTTATATTTAGTCTTTGAAGTAATCGCCATCCAACCCTTTCTGAGAACGATGACTCCAGCTGTTTAATTTCCTTATGGTAGACCTCGGGGATCTTGCTACAAAAATTCCGTGACTGATTGACGCAAGTATGTATCATGAGTAAATGTTTTCCACCGAAGATTATTATACAGGGAGTAGAAGAGCTGGTAATTGCGTGGCGAAATGCCAAGTGAATAAAACGGATAGCAGAAAGTTTCCAACTCAAGTCGGTGTATAATATCTATCACAAATCGCATCGCCTTGCCAGGAAAGAAAAAATAACACTGGCCTTGCCAAGGAAGAAAACACACAAAAAATTTCTTCTGGCTAAAACCTGTTGTGCATGTTTCAAATACTGCAACTAAAGTATCCGGTGACTGTATGAGTCGTTTATAATACATCATAATGAACTACTTTGTGACTTGTCCACCAGCCTTAAAGGATCATGTTGCGTTTATGCATATGCGGTCTTGCGATGTGTTAAAAACAGAACCTGAGGATACAACAAATGTATGGAACGCTTGGGAGTTTCGTATTGATCCCAATTTATAAGACTGGCAAATATCCGATTTTATAGGGAGGCGGTAATGTCGCAGAAAAGTAATGCTATGCAAGAATTTTCATTGAGACAACACATACGACTTCAATCATTTTTAATGAAAGACGATTGTGTGTGAAACTGATTCAAAATGACACGTTCTACTGATTATACGACTACCAATTCTTCCTCATGTTAGCCATTGATGCGCAAAGCAAGATTTTTTTAATATCAAATAAAGT
This sequence comes from Euprymna scolopes, assembly GCF_053919585.1. Classification (NCBI taxonomy): domain Eukaryota; kingdom Metazoa; phylum Mollusca; class Cephalopoda; order Sepiida; family Sepiolidae; genus Euprymna; species Euprymna scolopes. The sequence goes on along the minus strand of NC_136512.1, from coordinate 61,756,471 downwards.
TGTAGTAGTTTAATAGATTACCTGTCAAAGGGTAAGAACATTATTTGATTTATGTGTTGTACTTTCTCTATCCTAGGAATTGTAAGCTGATATAAGAGAATGAACAAGTATTGCATATGTGACAACAGCTTTCGGCTATCTATATGTAGTATATAAGATGATGTATATATAAGATGATGTAGTATATAAGATGATGTATATATAAGATGGTGTAGTATATCAGATGATGACTCTACTACTTTTGGAAACGATAGAATTGATTAAGTGTCAGAAGTCGAAATCAGTTCGAACATCACATAAATCACAAATGAGCTGATAAATCAATGTTTAGTCGATCCATTTGAAGCAACTTTCTCATAATCGATTGTATTGTAATGTTTGAACATATTTGTGTTGATACTAAACATTTAAGCATGTATTGCAAGTCTCGCAAAATGATAGAGATCTGTTTATTACGAATTAGTAGGCCTACCCGGCGTTGCTCAGGACCGTATAAAACAATGAAGAAAAATAAAGTTGTCTTTGAACATATACGTTATTCCTAGGGGAGAGGATTGTATCTATATCATATATACATCATTTGCTATGTCGAGGAAAAAAATAGTTTACCTAACCTAGAACGTGAATTACACAAATTATGTGTGAAATAATCTTGCCTTTCTTAGGACATGGAATTAACAGCACAAATATTAAATAATTTTACAATTCTTAGAACGGATAATGTACAGCACATATATTAAATAATTTTCTTACAGGTAATGTAAAAAAATATATGAAACAATTTAATCTACTATCGACATATACTGTACAGAATACATGAAGTAATTTACCTTCTCACCAAGATCATAATTTTAACAAAAATAAATGAATTAACTATTAGAAGATGAGTCATTAGAAGTTCCTAATAATTACATAAATACATTGTGTTGGTTAATGATTAGGTAACGCTTACTTCAAAAGAAAAGTCGTCATTACTTTGTCTGTCTTCAACCACAACCACCGCCGACACTATAATTTTAAGCGAAATTATATAATTTCTAGAATAAGATTCGGCATATTTTCCAATAAATATGTAAATATTATTTAAGTACGGTCCGTGTTCCGTATATCAGTGTCTTATTTAATAAATTATTAAAGTACAAAATAGTTTTAAAAATACCTGTCTCTCCCTTTATTAAAATGGCTTTCTAAACATTAACATTATTATTTCAGTATGGTCCGTATTCCGTATGCCAGTTTTTTATTTATTAAATTGTTGAGTGAAATTCAGTTGAGTTTAAAAAAACATAACTTCTCCGTATTAAGAATGTCTTTCTAAACAATAACGTGATTATTTCAGCACGGTTCGTATTCTGTATGTTAGTTTCTTATCTAATTGTTAGGTGAAAGTATAGACTAGTTTACAAATACACCCCCCTCCTCAAATATTAAGGATGGTTTTCTAAATGTTTACGTTATTATTTCAGCACGGTCCGTATTCCCTATACAAGGTTTTATTTATCAAATTGCAAAGTTAAATTACAGAATAGTTAAAAAGATACCCTCGCCATATTATGAACGGCTTTATAAATAATGTTATTATTTCAGTATAGTCCATATTCTGTATGTCAGTTTTCCTTCCATTTCTCTTAATAAATGAATTAAAGTAAATATGAGATCGGAAAGTTCTACAACCATTTCCGGGATTGATTCTATATCATCCCATATCTCTTAAAAATAGAATAAAAAAAAGTTTAAAAAAACCTTGAGATCGTAAACTGCTTAACCCATTTCCAGGACTGACTCCATATCACCCTCCATTTCTTAAAAATAGATATAAAGTGAAGTAAATTTGAAATCGTAAACTGCCTCAGCCATTTCTGGGACTGGCTTCATATCCCCCTTGTCTCATATATATATATATATATATATATATATATATATATATATATATATATATGTATATATATAGGAGATAAAGTAATTTTGAGATGGTTTCAACAATTTCCCTGACTAACACGATATCCCCCCTCTTCACTTTTAAAATTATATGTGATATAAAGTAATTTTTATATCATAAACTGCTTCAGACGTTTCCGGACCTGACTCCGTATACCCCCTTCCTTTAAAAATATATATGAAATAAAGTATTTCTGAAATCATCAACTGCGTCAGCCATTTCCAGGACTTACTTCATATTCCTTTCCCTCCTTCTTTAAATATATGATGTGTCAGTTATTTTTTTTATGTTTAAGGAGTATGTAGTACCTAATAGGAAAGTATATCACGCTTACTTGGCTTTTTGGTTAAGCTCAAGGTGTAGTAGTCAGAAAGGTCAAATCGTCGGTTAAGACTTGGATTCGAAGGAAATTGTCCTTGAAGTGTCGGACGGAGGCGTTTGCTACATACGTCTTTCCGCTCATCTTTTACATATTGTTTGTACTTCTTCTCCGTGCAGGGCGCCTAAACCGCTTACAAAAGCGCTTCAACTCACCTCTGTGGGACGAGATTTAGCACTATGTCTGCGGAGAGGTCGGGGTTCAGAAACGGAGCGAGGGAGGCCTGGGACTACCCAGGCTCTTGTGTCATATAAACACCGAGAGATTGGCCTTCATGTGTCCTTTACTAGAGGAGGACGCTCCTATGGTCCCTGTGGTTGAGAACTCGTTTCCTAATCTCAAACCCGACCCTTAGGTAGAAGGTCGTTTTAGACCGAAGAGGAGGCGCAAGTTCTTTGCCGAATGCCTTGCCACACTTATAGATTTGCCGGGGACCAGTGTCTACGAACAGCCTATAAAGAGACTATATCGAGAGTTACTGGAGGGCACCTCGAAAGATCCTCGTGGTAGGCAAATAGAATGGTCGAGGGAGGAGATCCGCTCTAAGCCGAGTTGGGTGGGGGGACGGGATTTTCTGACGGATACGGAATGTTCCCTTACCTGGCGACTGGTCTGAAATGCACTGCTCCTCTTTGACGAGCTCAACATGTATAAAGAAGAGATACGGTTCAAGTGTAGTCGCTGCGACGAACGCAAGGTCTAATCGTTCGGCCATGCCTTTTTTCGTTGAAGCTGACTTCAGATCCTTTTAGAGTACGTCAGGAGGGGGGTAATGACTCGCATCGATTCCTAGTGCACATTTTCTTTCGATGAAAGATATTTTGTGTACAGCATGGAGCCGACGTTCCCCTGGGAGGAAAGAATGGTTCTCCTGGCGATCCTAGCTCTAGCGCGAATGGTAATTTGGATCAAGCACCTCAAGTTAGTTTACGACGTGACATCTGTTCCAGATCGGGATCTGATCTTTTACTTTAAACATTTGCTTAAAGTAAAGGTCAGATGCGATTGGTGGAGGTTGCCTAGAGTGGACTGTAACAAGATGTTGATTACTTTTGCTATCCCCGGTCAGCCCCAGCTCGATTGCCACCTTCCAACCCACTACATTGGATTCACTCCTCAACTCCAAAAGCTATTAGCCCAATCCCCAATTAGAGATTTTCCTGCATTTTCTTATATTTTTCCAAATCAAACTACGAATTATTTTACATAGCTACTCTAAATTTAAGGCTATCTTTATTAAATGAATTGAACTTTTTACCTTTACACACACACACACATTTTATTTCTTTTATAAAATAAAATTAAAAATAAAAATGCACACGCACATAAACACAAATTAATTTCACAAGGTTTTTTACAAATGTATATAGTTTAAGAAAAACGCCAGGGAATTCAGTAGGAATTGCTCCACAGAGTCAATGAGGTATTGTGGTAAATGTTGCCAGTCAAGAGTAAGTCTCGAATATTTCATTTTATCTTTAGTCAGTATAGTTACAAAAGACCCCACACCCATTCCCCATTTCTTAAAGGGCCTTGGGCATAAATTTGTTGTACATTTTTTTTTTTTTTGAAACCCTGCAATAAAATATAAAACCAAAGTGTTGTATCTTTTCTTATGCAGCATTTCAGCGAAATCATCTATTGTTCCCCTCTCAATAAGAAGAAAAAGTGGTGCTAACGCTTTGGAGAATAAACAGGCACTAATTCAGCACACCCCGACCTTACCTTAAAAACAGTATGGTAATCCCTGGCTGCCCCCAGAGTACTTTAAAACGCAACATAATCATGCTTGTTCCACCCCATCATCATCAACGCATGATGCCACTTCCGGGAAAGGACTCAGCCGTTTGTCAAAATACATAGTTTCATTATAAATAGTGTGTATTTTTTTAATATTGGTACTATACTGTAGAAGGACCTTATTTAAAATTCAGGCTACTAAAAAACATAATCATTTCAAAGTGCAGTTAGTGATTAGGCAGCACTTGCTTTACAATGGACAAATCAAGAAATTGGATTGAGAAACAGATACTAAATTTTAACTAATACTAAAGAAAAATAGAGATAATACATGTCAGTTCACTATTTAATAAATGGTTAGGTGAAAGCTGGAATAGTGCCGACCACATCCTAGATGAGTTCATACTTAACGGATACTCTAACTTAACATCTAAATCTGACCCCCAAGACCGCCATGGGCATGGAATATGTGCCTACATGTAAGATGGCTTACCATGTAGCAGGAATATCTCTAGAGAAGACCTAATTTACCTTATATGTGCTTCCGGGTTGCACCAGCTTTACACCACTGCATTTATATTTGCCCTCTATCGGCTCCATAACAGCGGAGTTACTCTCTTTAAGAGTATATCTGAGAAAATAGACCTCATCCTGTCTGCACATTCCTTCGGCTAACATTCACATCTGTGGTGACTTCAACGTCCATAATGTGGAATGGCTGATCCACTCAAATAAGACAGACGATAAGGGGAGGTTCTGTCATAATTTTGCCATTGCTTATGATCTCACTCAGATTGTTCGCGAGCCCACCTGTGTGCCCGATACTACAGGTCAGTATGCAAGCCTTCTAGACCTTTTTCTCTCAACTTCCTCTGAGCTATGTTCATGTTCTGTTCTTTCTCCTTTAGGGTCTTCCGACCACTCCGTCGTATCAGTTAAGATAAAAATGAAATGTAATAAGCCCCCAGATGTACCCCTCCACCGTACTATATACCTATACTCCATGGCTGACTGGGATATCTTTCGTACATTCATATCTGATCAACCTCTGCATTCCATGTTTAAAAATGATGTATCCTCTATAGTATCAGACCTGACCGAATGGCTAATTGTAGGTATAGACCGATTCATACCATCTAAAAAATTCTAAAAACACCCCAACAACCAGCCGTGGTCCTCCTCAGAATATGCTGCTTCAATCGCGCACATAAATCACTTTTTCCATAGCTACCAACGTAATAGATGCACTGAGACTAAAGTTGCTTTCAGGAACGCCAGCAACCGCTGTAAAAGAGTAATAAGACTGCAAGAGAACAATATGTTCAATCCGTTAAATGCAAAGTAGCTGATCAGCGGCTTGGTTCCCACCAGTTTTGGTAAATAACAAACAAGATCCTGAAGAGAAGCGTGCGTTCTATCCCAACCATTAACAATGGACCTGACGTCATCTCATCAGCATTAGACAAAGCCAAACTATTTGCCAAGAACTTTGCAGCTAATTCTACCCTATGCGACGAAGGCCATCAACTCCCCATATTTCCTCCAATAACACAGAACACGCTAGGTAACATACAAATACCTGTGCATAAGGTCGCCAACCTTGATTCCAGTAAAACAACGGGCCCTGACGCCATCCGAATTATAGTGTTAACAAAGCTTCAACCTGAACTCGCCCCCATACTTACGAAACAGTTGAAGCGTTGCCCTAAGGAGAAGTGCTTTCCAACACGCTGGAAAACCTCATCAGTATGCACCGTATTTAAGCTTCGAGTGATAATTCATCTCCCTCTCAGTACAAACCAATAAGTCTCCTGCGTGTAAGTAAGTAGGCGGAATCCATATTAAATTTACATTTTAACCGATGTTCTGACACTCGCTGGATTCGTAAGACGCTTCTCTGTAAGAATATGTGCTTTTTGAAACTTATAAGTTGATTTTAGTTGAGATTTGGATAGTTTTGTTTTGTAGGCGTATATAGGCGTGTACGGGCCATCCCTATATAGAGAGTGCTACCGCCTCTCTGATAGAGAAATAGCCAACCACCTCAGCAGAAATAAATTTCTTACTGACATGCAATATGGTTTCCGCTCTGACAGATCTACCGCAGATGTGCTAAAGGTTATATCTTATAGGATTCGTGAATCGCCTGACAAAGGCTTCCTTTATAGGGGAATTGCTTTTTACCTATCAAAGGCCTTCGACAAGGTATGGCATAAAGGCCTATTTCACGAGATTTCCAGCTACGGTATAACTGGAAATGTTTTCTCTATCATTAAATCATTTCTCTCTGATAGGCTCATAGGAGTAGTGGTCGATGGACAAAAATCAGAAGCCTGCAGTATTAATGCTGGAGTCCCTCAGGGGTCCATGTTGAGCCCAACTCTTTTCCTGATCTACATCAATGGTCTCCCTAAACGCATACTTAAATCATTCATTGCTGATAACACGACCATCTACGGAAACACATCAAAGGCTGTAAATGACAAAGTTCTCTCAGATTCTCTCCCCTCTGATCTCGGACGAGTGGTTCAGTGGGGGAAGACGTGGCTGGATACTTTTAATGCATCTAACACCAAGCTCCTATCTTTACATCATGAACGCTCTGATCCCATTCTGGGCTCAAATGAAATGGATGGCTCTCGTCTAGGAGAAACCCCATGTTTTGACAACATTCTGGGCTTGACTTTTACTCCTGATCTGAAATGGATCACGTACATAATGTCTGTTGCCAAGGTCGCTGTAAAGATGGTGGGATCATTCTACCGCTCCAGAAGATACCTCACTACTGATGAAATTCTCAATCTATATAAAAGCCAAGTACGCATAAGGATGCAACACTGCTGCCATATCTGGGCAGGAGCTGCTAAAAATAGCATATCCTGCCTTGACGGAGTACAAAATAAAGTTCGTGGCTTAGTGGGGCATTCCCTTTTCTCTTCCCTGCAAGCTCTCACCCACAGAAGAGATGTTGCGCGCCTATCTTTGTTTTATCGTTATTTTCAATCTCTGGTCCCCCCTCGCAAATCTTTGACGAAAAACACCCGTCTAGCTGAAACCACTGTCCCAAAGTTTCCACACTCTTTATCTGTGTCAAAATAAAAACGTACATCCCATGAACAATGCTTCTTTCTTAGAACTGCACGCTCGTGGAACTCTGTCCCGTCTGCCTGCTTCCAGCCTGACTACAACCTGGATGGCTTTAAGTCCAACGTAAACAAATTCCTGATGAACCGCCCCCTTAAGTAGACATTTCTATTAAATCCCTACACTAACGTACTGTATATGCAACAACCCTTATCCCTGAGTGGCTACCGGGCCTTGATAAGTGGTGAGCACCTTGTAAAAACAAAGTACAAAATAGTTAGAATAATACCTTCCCCTCCCCATATATATAGAATGACATTCTAAATAATAACTTATTATTTCAGCACGTCTGTATAAAATAAATATGAGATCGTAAAAAAGATATATAACTGAGTTCTCATATTTTCAAATTTCAAACCGCGATTAAAATTTACGTATGATTTCGTTTTTTTTGTGTTGATTTTTTAATAGAAGGCACAAAAATGAGTTGGTGCCGTCAGTTAAAATTGAAATAAAAAAGAGCGTTCCAGCCTGATACAAATTTGAAGGAATGAACCGAATATGTGCTTGCGTATAAAAAAAACGAAAATGTCAGTTAATGGTTAATGAACATTTTACATGTAATTTGCCGATATCTGTATGCGATATACGTGCATGTAATCAACACTTATCCCTATAAACAACTATTGCTTCATGAATATTATTTGCTGAGAATTTCAGTGCTATGTGAATGTACCTGGTAGATATTTTCACACACACATACGTCTACTGTTTTATTTGTATGGATATACTATTAATAAAAACACAGTTGTAAGTACACATATATACTAGACAAGTGCAAATGATATTAGGATAAGGTTAAAGATAAGGGAGAATGGAAAGTTAGAAATTAAGTCTCTTGTTAATTACTTTAGAAACAGTCTAAATGTTTATGTCGGAAAAAGAGTCAATTGTCCATTCTTTTAAGTCTAGATAATAAATATGTCAGTTAAATGAATGCACAATTCGAGTTAAAATATATACTTTAAAAATATGTTAGAATTAGAATTAAGGATTCTTTTGTTTGCGAAAATTGTGTTTGGACAAACATATGTAAAGTCACGTGAAAATTAGTCACGTTTTAAAAAACACATTCTGGCGTCATAAACAAGGAGATTTCTCAATGCAGGAATCGTAGAGTTCGAAGTTAAAAGTCAGGTGATCAGCCAAGAGTTGAGAGTAAAGAGTTGACAAAGCAGTCAGTTGGAGAGGAGAGCCTCGTAGAAGCGAAGGGTAGAAAATTATACCATGTAGATCCAAGTGTGAATTCTTGACGTCACCGATCGGCCGATTGAAGAATAAAGAAACCAAATATGTTGTAACTGTTTGTTATGTGTCGTAATTCCATTACTACAGAAATATATTATCTTCATCATGTAACTCTTGGGTAAACCCTTCAAAGTATTATCATAAGTGAAGTACCTCTCCTCCTCTCTATATGTGTATGACAAACTATTGCATCGTATCATGCAGTTTGCATTAATAATATGAAGACCCTGAGAATTGTCAGAGTCGTCGTAATCGCGTAATGCATATAAATGCCTTCGCATCAGAATTGTCATCTGTTCTTAGTCCCTGTTATAGATGTCCCGTTAATGTTTCACCAATATGAGCCTCGTGCTATGTAACACTGACAACAACTAGATTAAATACATAAGAAACTTCGACAACTACACGCAGTGTAGTGCAACAGAAAGGACCCATTTTTTACACAAAAATAAACCAACAACACAGAATTTGAATGAATTCTCCTATGCAACTTTGTCTCAGCTGCCATACTCCCTAGACCTCTCCCCTATTGATTAGCATTTTTTAAAGCATCCTGACACGTGTCTGCGATGAGAAATGCTGCAAAACACCTAAGCGATATCAAAAACGCCTCCAGCGATTTCACCTCCAGGAGAACACAATATTTTTAGTTTACTGGCATAAATACACAAGATTTTTAGTTTACTGGCATAAATACACAAGATATGTTGTAAATTTACATAATTTAATTCGGAAGTTCAAGTCCTATTATTGCTCTATCTCATATATTTCAATTCCCTTTTTCTGGTTAGGTTTGTTTCAATAATATTTATATTAATATTTTATTGGACTTTACGTTTAAAGTATTATACGAGATGTAATCCGCCAGCATTTCAAAATGTCATATAATATACTGTTGTAGAAGAACCACCCCCTGAATGGACTCAACAACAGTCCATATATACGGGAACTCGTAACGATCGCAGGCAGGGCTCTAATTCAGCAGTTAACTTTGCTTAGTTTGTGGAAAGTAACGAAATATTTTCATTCTGTAACACTCTGTTTGACTTTTATTATTCATACACGTCTTGACTTACACTGTTGTTCTGTTTTTATTCTACACAATTGGTGACATACTATATATATATATATATATATATATATATATATATACGTACATACATATATATATATGCATACATGATGAGTTAAAGGCATAATAGATTCACTGATTGATATAATAATTAAGTGATTGATTTTGCCCTACGAAACAGATACAGTCATCAATTGTATAAGTCAACGGAATAAAAGGAAACTATTATAAGATCGTCAACATCATGATATTTGGAATATAAATTAATCATTTATTATCTATATTGCCATCTAAATACGTGTCATTCGATAATTATGTTTTAAAGATAATATATATATATATATATATATATATATATATATATATATATATATATATATATATATATATACCGCTCCCCATATGAGGGTACCAAATTGTTTAAAGAGGGAATTATTCCCAACTTGCATTTAGGTAAAAAAATGCACTTTCATAAATAATTGAATTCAACATATCGCTAAAACCAACAAAAAACAAAACAACATCTATATATATATATATATATATATATATATATATATATGTGTGTGTGTGTGTGTTTGTGTGTGTGTGTGTGCACATATAGTTACATATGTATATTTCTATATGTGTTGTAATGAATATTTATCAATTCATAAAATTAATGACCAGTTTCAAGAAAAAATACACGATTAAACCCGGATGTCCAACTTCCAACGTAGACCCCCACAACCATGTCTCCGTCTCCAACATCAAGGCTCTACTTTTTAACCTTCCAGAGGTTAAAACCCAATTACAGGAGACTAAAGCAGACCTTTTATTTTTAAGCGAAACACAGACTATTTCTTAAGAGGAGTTCGTATTTAAAGGATACTCTAACTTAACTTCCAAATCTGATCCCCCAAGATCGCCATGGGCATGGGATATGTGCCTATATTAAAGATGGCTTTCAATTTGGTAGGACCATCTCCAGATAATATTCGAACGGGTTGCACTAGCTCACACTACTGCATTTATATTTGCTCTCTATCGCCCCCACAACAGTGGAGATACTATCTTTAAAAGCATATCTGAGAAAATTGACCAAGTCCTATCTGGTTATCCTTTAGCAAACATTCACGTATGTGGAGACTTCAATGTTCACAGCGTGGAATGGTTGACCCACTCAAACAACACCGATGATGAGGGGAGGTTCTGTCATGGTTTCTCTATTGCTTATGTCCTCACTCAGATTGTTCACGAACTCACACGTGTGCCCGACAATGACGGCCAGTATGTCTCCTAGACCTCTTTCTCACAACTTGTCCTGAACTATGTTCAGATTCTGTTCTGTCTCTTGCTGTATCAATTAAGATAAAAATGAAATGTAATAAGTCCTTAGACGTACCTCTCTATCGTACAGTATATCGGTACACTACGGCTGACTGGGATAGCATCTGTACCTTTATATAAGATCTAAATCTGCGTTCCATGTTTAAAAAACATGTGTCCTCTATAGTATACTACCTGACGGAATGAGTAATTGTAGGTATAGATAGTTTCATACCATCGAAAAATTCCAGCAACCACCTAACAGCCAACCATGGTTCTCTCAAGAATGTGTTGCTGCCATTGCGCACAGAAATCAGTTTTTCCACTGCTTCCAACGTAATAGATGTATGGAAACTAAGCCGTTTCAGGACTGCCAGCACCCATTGGAAGAAAATAGCAAAGAACGCAAGAGAGTTGTATGCTCAGCCTGTCAAGTCATAAGTAGTTGAGCAGCGGCTTGGTTTCCACCAGTTTTGGCCAATAGCAAACAGAATCCTGAACAGAAGAGTGCGTTCTATCCCAATTATCATCGATGCACCTGAGGTAATCTCGCAAGCCTCAAACAAAGCCAAACTCTTTGCCAAAAACTTTTCAGCTAATTTTACCCTTTGCGAGCAAGGCTGCCAACCCAGAATATTTCATCCTATATCAGAAAAAAACGCTATGTGATATACAATTATATGTACGTGATGTTGCCAAGCTACTCAAAAACCTTGATTCCAGTAAAGCAACTGGCCCTGCCTGTATTCCAATTATAGTACTAAAAAAAACTTACACCATAAGTAGCGCCCATACTTACAAACATGTTTAAACGTTATTTCCCATCACCCTGGAAAATCTCATCAGTATGCCCTGTATTTAAGAATTCAGGTGGTCGCTCACCCCCATCTCAGTACAGGTCAATACATCTCCTGTGCGTCATCAGTAAGTTGCTCGAATCTGTGTTAAATAGAGAAGTAATCAACCATTTCAGCAAAAATAACCTTTTTAGTGACACACAATATGGTTTCCGTTCTTCTAGATATACAGCAGATGTGTTTACAGTTATAGCTCATAGGATTAGCCAATTCGACGTAGGCAACCTTTCTAGGACAATTGCTCTTGACATATCTAATGCCTTTGATAGGGAATGGCATAAAGGTTTATTTCACAAGATCTCCAGCTATACTATAGCTGGAAATATCTTTTGAATTATTAAATCATTTCTCTGTGATAGTTTCATAAGAGTAGTAGTTGATGGGGAAAAAATCAGAAGCTCACAGTATTAATGCTGGAATCGATTGGCTGTCTATCTTGGGCTCAACTCTTTTCCTGATCTACATTAATGATCTTCCAAATCACATCCTTACACCATTCGTAGACATTTATGCTGATGACACTACCGTATATAGTAGTACATCTAAGACAGTAAACAACAAAGTTCTCTCCGATTCTCTCTTCTCTGATCTTGAATACTTGGTACAATGGGTAATGGGGTGGCTGGTTACTTTTTATGCATCTAAAACCAAGCTTCTGTCTTTACATCATAAGCGTTCTGATCCCCATCTGGCATCAATTGAAATCAATGTCTCTCGTCTTGGGGAGGCGTCAAGTTTAGACAATCTTTGGAGCTTGACCTTTACTCCTGATCTTAAATGGAACACGTACATAAATATGTTGCCAAGGTCGCGTAGAAAATGGCGGGATCCTTCTATCGATTAAGTAGATACCTCACTGCTGATGCAATTCTCTACCTATTTATTAGAGCCAGGTACATCCAAGGATTGAGTACTGTTGCCACATCTGGGCAGCAGCTGCTAGAAAGATCTTATCTCTCCTTTACAGAGTTAAAAATAGACCTCGTAGCCTCGTAGGAGATGTCCTTTTCTCTTCGTTGCAAACTCTATCTCAAAGAAGAGATGTTGCAAGTTTGTCTCTGATGTATAGTTATTTTCATGGAAAGTGTTCAACTGACTTCAATCTATTGTAGCCCATCTCCAAACTTTCACAATAAACACTCGTCTATTTGAAAACATTATCAATAAATCCTCCCACTCTTTATCTGTTCCTGAACCTAAACGTAGATTCCATGAACAAGGCTTCTTTCTTAGAAGTGAACGCCTGTGGAATTGTCTTCCGTTGTCCTGCTTTCCAGCTGATTATAATATGGTTATCTTCAAGTCCAACGTAAACAAGTTCTTGATTACCCGTTTCACTAGTTAACAAATTTACCGAATAACAATTATTAACGATTACTATATTGCCCAATTGACTACTGTACACATTTATCCCTTAACCTCGAGTGGTGTCTGGGCCTTGATAAGTGGTGATTCCTATGTAAAAATTTTAAAAAAATCTATAACTTCAATACCATTTTCAAAATAAATTATTTTGGCCCTATGATTAACACGTTAGATATATTTTTACAAACTATTTTTAGTAGCTTAAATCTAATTTTTACTGAAGCATATGGATGCATCCAGATTGTAAAAGAAACAGTAATCAAAACCTGTCTGAAGGCGAATGAAAAAAGTCAGTTTAAAGTACTTGCAAAAAAAACAGATGGACAAAACTGACTATGAAACTTTCTTACACAAATTTGACCGAGATATTAGAACGAAACACTTTGTACTGTTAACAATATCTGTCTAACTGGAAACATGGCATTTTAATACACAATGTCAATATGCATATATACATGCATATACACATCCATCTGCATATATATATATATATATATACATGGGTATATATATGCATATATGCGTATGCATAAACAGATACATGCATATATATATATACATATATATATTAAATATATAATTTTATCATATCATAAAAATATCAAGGAGCATTTAAAGGAAAAAATAATAAACGTTTTCGTAATTTCTTTTTTTTTCTTAAATTTCTTCGTATATTTTTCTTATTGTTCTGTTCATCTTTTTATAGTATACTATTGATTGCTTCTATTAATAATGTTGGCCCTTTCTAATCTAGTTTATATTTGCTTTGTTAAATATTTACTCTTTTATAAATTTATTATATGCGTATATATATATATATATATAAATATATATGCATACATATATAATTAAAGAAATTTATAAAAGAGTACATTGTAATTGCAAACTTACTTACATGAATAAATTATGAAACTATCAACATTAGGAACTTTGGAATAGAGTCGTTTGTCATTTATTAATTATATTGCTCTGTAATTACATTGGATTTCTTAAATTAGGATTGGTATATATCATAAGGAAAAAAATATATTAAAAAAAAACCCTATCTTTGGGTTGATCACGGTCGTAAATAATCTCACTCGCTACTTAATTTGGCTGAAAAATTCGAAGCTCGCGGTTTGTTTACAAACAAGCCTTTGAGCACTTTAGAAGTAGCGGACGGATGTTTATTTAAATAGACATTCGGATAGATTAGTTACGGGCATCGCTTCCGTGGTTGAGGGGTAGAACTGCCGACTTTAAACACGACGGTTCTAGGTTCGATCCTCGGGTTGGGAGAGGTATTAGTCTAGCGGCACTGGTGAGTTGTGATACAACGAAACAGGACCGTATGTCGATGACTATATATATATATATATATATATATATATATATATATATATATATATATATATATATATATATATATATATATATAAAATAAAGGTAAACAGCCAGAACAAGAATTCATTTCTTTTATCCTACTCAGTATTAATGAAACTCTTGCTTTGTAAATAATTAGATCTTAGTGGAAAATGATCCTATATATTGCCTCGCATCCAGATCGTTATCATTTAATGAAAATAAAGTATTAACCCACAGCTTTGCTGATTACGTTCATCAAGGGCCAAATCACATCATGGCCAGATAGAGAGAAAGCCCCAGATATGATTTTTCCACGAAAATATGTCGGTTTTTATTGATTTTTTTATCTGTATTTGATCTGTGACCAGTAATGATAGTTTACGGTTTCGGTACTTCTAATTAGCATTGACTATTTTCAGTCACGTTTTTGTATTTATGCCACATACATTACTAATTGCTATAATAAAACTGAATACACACACACACACACACACACACATATATATATATATATATATATTATATATATATATATATATATATATATATATTTATATATATATATTATAAAGCTGAACGTTTGTGAGTGTATGTGTGTGTGTGTGTCTGGTCACGAATAGGCTCCTATACGGTTGACTATTAAAAAAAAAAAACTGATTACATATAATGATTAAAGATGTATCGAGACACAGGAATGGGTATGTTTCATCTGGAAGAACAGTGGTTCATTACAATTTTGGAGTCTTCGTTCGCGCCTGGTTCATAAAGTATGGAAATAAAAAGAATAATAATTAACAAATAAAACGTTTACAAGTGTTTTTGATATAGATATACATAATAATACTTTGATAAGTATATTTAAACTTAAATAGGGATGGTGTGATAAAATTTTGTGGTCTGCGTTCACGCCTGGTCTCAATCCGAATGGACATAGGCAACAACTTTTAATAAAGAATGTTCATATGTATCTGCGTAAGTATACTTTGATAATTATGTTTCAGTTTGAAGAAATATTGTATAATAATATTATGGGGTGTTCGTTCGCGCCTCACCTCCATAGAATGAAAATATGCCACAAAGTTTAACAAGGATTTTTAATATAGATCCACAGAATATTGTGATAAGTGTTTCAGTGTGGACAGATATGGTATAATAAATTATGGAGTATATCTATTTTATTTTTAATTTCATCATATTTTGCTTTGGTTTTGATACCCCCAAATTCGAAGCTCTTTACAACCCTTCCTTTTCATAACCTATCATATTTTCATAAATCATAGTCCATTTTCTGTAGGCTGTTTTTGAACTAAGACAACGACGGGTACTTTTGCTAGTATATATATATATATATATATATATTGTTTTTTTTTTTAAAAAGAACTACCCACTGATACGTGTTACCTTGTCTACGACTCATCTGATTGGCTGACTCTAGCGATATTCGAAATCGGGACCAAGGGTATGAGCCTAAACATCTTCCAGTGTGCTATCGCGCACGACTACTAATGTATCGCGTTTTTTTACGTAGATGTTGTTTATTTGTTTGTTTGGTTGTTGTTAGCCGTACTTTTTGAATGTATTCAATTATTCATATGAAAGTTCATACTTACGTAACTGCGAATTAGGAAAATATTTCCCATTTACAAATTTTGTATCCCTAAATTGGAAGCGGCATTTGTATTGTTTTTTTTTTAAATACAATTGCCAACTGATACGTTTTTCGACGTCTACGACTCATCGGTGTGACTGAATCTAACCAGATTCGAAATCGGGACTGCTGGTTAAGAAACCTTAACCTCGTCCATATATATGCAGTAAAACTCCTTTAATTTGAACTTCCTCTAAAGTTGGACTTCCTCTCATTTTGACTTTCTCTCATTTGGACTTCTTGTAAACCTGGACTTTCTCTAAACTGGAATTGTCTCGTCATGGAAATTGTATTAGCATATTTGATGCGTAATTGCAGTAAAACTGTTTACATGGTTTAGTCAGTTATTGCGCAGAGATGTTAATATTGGTACTATATAATTAATGTAGATTCGCTATTGATAATTAATTTACTCTAACTGTAATTTTTTTTTAGATTGCTATATTTAAAATAGTGTAAACAACCCATTGCAACTCTAAAAGAAAACAAGTGACACTGACTTTACTCGAAAAACGTCAAATTATTGAAAAATTGGATGCTGGAGTTGAAACTATCGTTATATTGAGAGATTATAAGATTGAAAGAAGTACACTGTTTTACTTCAAAAAGAAAAAGGAGGAAACATTGAAGACTGCTCCTTTCTATTCAAATAAAAAAAACATATCAAAAGAGCGACTCTTCGCAGACCAAAGCAAGTTGAATTCGATCGAATATTGAATGAGTGGTGTGTCGCAAAACAGAATGAAGCTGTAGCAATAATATCTAGGACTATGTTAATTGCTAAAGCAAAATCTCTTAAGAAGATATGAAATTCAGTGAAGGCTGGCTTATGAGCTTTAATAGTAGACATGGTATAAGACAATTAACAATGCCAGGCGAACAACGGCCTGCTGATACACATGCAGCATAAAGTTATTGTGACAAATTCAAGACGATAATTGCCGATTATTGTTTTACACCAGAGGATATTTACAACGCTGATGAAAGTGGCGTAAATTGGAAGTGCTTACCTGAAATAACATTAGCCGCATCCGAGGAGCAGAAAATAAAAGGATTCAAATTAAATAAAGAAAGACTAACAGTGATGGTATGCGCTAATGCTTCTGCAACTCATAAACTTAAGATTCTTGTCATCGGTAAATCAAAGTGTCTCCGAGCATTGAAAGGAGTTTCACCATTACCAGTATCCTATTATTCTTCACGAAATGGATGGATGAATCAACAGTTGTTTAAAAAATGTTTTTATGCAAGAATTTGTGCCAGTTGTCCAGAGGCGTTTTCTTGAATTAGGTAAACCTGATCCAAAATGCTTGCTTCTGTTGGGCAATTGTAGAGCACATCCTCCTGAGTCAGAATTAGTGTCATCTTGCGGGAATATTTTTGTGTGCTACTTACCACCTAAGGTGACTTCTCTCATCCAACATATGGATCAAGGTATTATTTCGAACCTAAAATATTTCTACACAATGATTTCATGATGAATATGATAAATAGTACAGTGAGTATAAGCGATTTTCAGCGCCATTTTACTATCAAAGATGTCATATTTTCTCTCGCAATAGCATGGAATGAAGTTCGAGCAAGCACAATAACAAAAGCATGGGGGTAAACAATGCCCAGCGCCAAAGGCTTTTGAACTGAAAGAATCAGAGAATACATCATGTCTAAAAAAAAATTCTTGAAACGAAACGGTTACCGACGAACCACGTTGTTCTTAAACCACTTAATGCAAATGATGTTGAAATGTGGGTGCAACAAGATGAGGAAACTACTGATCAATATCCTGGAGACAGTAATGGTGATGAAAATAGCGACATCTCCCATTCTATTGGTCCTAATGTAAATAACCAAGAACACTCTGATGAAGCAATATCATGGGGTGACGCAGAAAAGTCTATGGAGACGGTTATACAATTTCTAGAAAAACGTCCTTACTTTAGTGGCAACTATGTTTTGCAAGCAATGTCACTCCTAAAAGATATACTCATAAAGAAGCTACAGAACCAAGAAATTTTAGATTTTCGTTATCGCTTGCGGAATACAATAGCAGCGCCCGAGAGCTCAATCGATGAAAATAGAAACAGCAATGAGACTAATTCAATGAATAAATTTAAAAAAACTGTATTTTACATAAATGTATGATTTCTGTAGATGATAACTTAGTTAATAAATACCTAACAAGTAAAAGTAGATTTAATTTATTGTCAATGTTTTTGCTCCTGGTAATAATATTCAACAATTCTTACTTCTAATATATCGTAAACTCAACTTAATGTATACTTGAAATATAATGGAGCAATGAATTTCATTTACTATTTCTTAATTTTTAGAAAATTGCGGTTAACTGCAGCACATTATTTATCATGAAGCTTGAACAGCATCCTTTAATTTTAATGAAGCGGATATTCAAATTATAGGAGTTATACTGTATATACAAAATCGGTGGCATAATGACATTCGAATAAAAGTAAACGCATATGACGCTTATATAGATTATGGAATCACAGGTAAACCATGCATTGCCCCCCGTGAGTGTAAATTAGACACGCATAAAAAATGACTTAGTTCAGCATCCCCCACCCCTGATTTAGCCCCCAAAGTCTCCAGGACGTCAAATACTGGTGAAACTGAATAAACAGTGCAGTTTTGGCCCTTACCATCTTTAAATTTGAGTTTAGCGCTATGCAAATCTGCTAAATAAGGTTACACAAACATTTTTGGACAAATATGGTAAAATAGTCCGAAAAGTGGAGTACTTTATTAGACTTAAAAGAGCCTCTGTGACACACCGAAAAGTGATCACGGCGTATAAACGAACACAATTATATGGAAACTATTTAGTTACAACTTTTCACAAAGTTTTTTAAAATCCAAGGCATCATTTTTTTAATAAGCAGAGAGGCGTCAATGTTAGCCATATTAACCCGAAACGCATCCCTAGGAGGGGGCAAAGGATGTTTTCCCGGAAAATTAGTTGTGTTACGTTTTTTTGCTCTTAGCATGTTTAATGTTTGTGCAAAATTAAAAAAAAATCCAATGCGTAGGACCGGACAAGAGCTAATTCACAGGTCCACCCTGCTTTTGTCGAGGGGGATAATATAAAGGAGCATATGAAAAATTAATAAGATAAAATAAAACCAAAAAAATAATAATATAAATAAAATAATATAAATAAAATACAAACTTGTAAAAGCTCACATAATAAACTAATCAACTAGAATAACTTATTATATTCGGGTGTGTTATTAATACGTAGTTCATCGATTCTTATATTAATTACTGGTGTGTTTTCTGTCTTGAATTTTTTCTGTTTTCGTTGTTTAGAACAAAGCGATTGAATATTATACAGCCAGCGAATTATTTCCCCTTTCTTCTTAGATCTCTGCTTTCTGCCTGTCTGCCTGTTTGTCTGTCTGTCAGTCTACATGTCTCTCTCCCTCTCTTACTTTCTTTCTGATTAAGTGCACTAAATATTGCATATATTGGAACAAGGTTCGATAACATATGAAATTCTTTATTAGAACAATAAAATCTACAGTTTCTGAATGCAAAACGTGTTATTAAATACCTTTTCATTTAGTTGATCGGATATATTTACTTAATTCATTAAATTCTTAATCATTTAATTCAATTTGGATTCATTGAAAGTCATTTTAATTAATTTAAAATCATTTATTTAAATCAAATTTATTCATTTAATGACATTTTCATTCATTTTATATCACTCAGTTAATGTAATTTTCATTCATTAATTCACTTTTAATCTTTTCAGTATATTTTTTTATACATTTAGTGTCATTTTATTCATCTGGTCCTGGATATGAGCTTTAAGTATATCCGAGGGTGAGGCCCCAGCTTCGGGCTCTGGGGAGTGCGGAGCCATCCTTTAATTGCCATTGGACCCAGGTCGAGTCTGACCGTGAGTGGCAGGACATGTAAGAGTCCCAACTATGGGTTAAATAAAAACCTACTTGCAAAAAAACAAATATAATTTATTAAAAAACAATCTTCATAAACACCGGATTCGGCATTAAATAACTGAAAAGTATTTATATGCCGTAAACCAAAACAACCAACTCACTTTTATTTATCTAATGTTGTTCATTATATGCTTATTCTTTTTAGAATGTCTAAAACATGATGTTTCACAACAATCAATTCCTGTGCACCTCATGTAAAAATGTTCAGACTTGATATTTCAGCACTTCAATTCAGGATAGAGCTGAACAAAAAATGCGTTAAAAATAAGGCGTGCTATTATTTTTGGAGCAAAAAAACAAAACGTACTTTTTGATGAAATAAAAAATGTTTCCGCACCATGAAAAAAGCTTTAAAACAAAACAAGACAAAAACGAACACCTAAATTACAATGATATAACAAACTCGTATAATTCGTAAAGGTACACTAAATTAAAAAGAAAAGAAAAACACTCATCCCACGCAGAGCAGACTAGCGAAACACGCTTAAATTATAATCCATTTGATCGCTATGATACGTATAAATAGAAAGAATGTATAATGGGTTCGACGTCGAAAATTTGTTTTAAACGTATTCAAGCAAAATCCGTGGTAATTCCGCGAACTATCTAAAAGTGCCCTTTGGCAACCAAGCGTATAAAGAGCACTTTTTTTGGTTAGCGCAATTTCCCCCACATTTGGCGCGATTACTCAAAAGTACGATATATATATTTTGAGATCTGTAATTCATTCTGGAATATACCAGTGTTTAGTCGATGTTACAACTGTTCCTGTATCATCATTCTTTCAATTTCAGTATCCTTTTTACATCATCTATTCAATTTTAATTTTCAATTTATGTGCTAATGAACAAAATTTAGAATCACACACATGATTTGCTCATAATATTTCCTCCGATGAGATGGACCATTCATTGAAATGTATACAATGTTTGCTGTTTCAAAATAAAAGAAAAACATGGCAAATGCAGAAAATAAATATTATAGCGTATTTCACTGTTCCGGTTAAAACTCTTACTCTGTTAAGTCATTTATTATTCGTACAGATATATTGTTTTCAAGTTAGTATACGTATTTATTATATTTCGTTTTTTTAAACCTCGGTTTATAATTCAGTTTTAATATTCAGAAAATATCGGTACATTTCGATACGTCCATTTTCACTTCTTCCCTGTGCTATTGTTTAAAAATGTAACTACCAATTTCTCTCGCCCCCCAATTACACATTTTTCCTTCCATCTCACACACACGCACATACAAACACACACATACACACACACACACACATATATATATATATATATATATATATATATATATATATATATATATATATATATATGTATATATTAGACCGTGACTGGGCAAAATTCATAACTCAATTCCTAATACCTACTCACACTGTAACATTATCCTGTATCTAAGCTAGCATATAAATAAAATAAAATAAATATAAAAATCTAAAGGTAAAAGTCTTAATCTACACTAACGCCTTTCTAACAAGCCTGCTCACATATGTTCTTCCACTGCATGAGCTTTTTTTTTCTTTTAGTAACAAAGAAATAGCAATGCCGCTAAATTACTTTGAGGGATGTGCCTATTCAGTAGATATAATGCCCCTAAATAACTTTGAGGAGTGTAACTATTCAGTAGATATATCACCTCTACAAACTAACCCTGTAACATTAACTAACCACACGGGGTCGCAGAAATACCTGGATTAGGACCCAGGTGCGTGGCAAACCCTCTCGGGGCTGATGGACCGATATATATTCTCATATAATCCGTCTAGGAGAAGGAAAACTAAACTAAACCTAAGCCGAAGTAGACCTCTCCAGTCTTGGATGACGACCTTCCTAGTGCTGGTGACTCAAACAAATTACATATATGCCAACCTAAACTGCTTAAGGGGTAGATAGGCTCTGTCTATCTCCCGACTTCCATACTCCTTCTTTGCTTATTAGTCAGGCGCAGAGACGCTATCACATTGATTCGACAGAAACACTCAGTGGTAGATCTTTTTTTCATGTCTAGGGCAATGAACGCCGTTTCTCCCACTCCAGACACATCCTACCCCTCAAAACTGGGTACTTGGGCGTGCTTAAGTACCACATATGCCTGTGCAATTAGATTGGGTTGACCTTCTTCTAATGAGCTGAGGGTACCGGATTGACATTTCCTGGCTGCTGTCTCCGACTGGTAGTACATGAGCCCTAACACATTGCTAGCTCTTAGAGCGGCTGCTCGGTCAACAGTTGTATGATATAGGGATCTTTGTAGTGCCATGTCGCGCATGGAAAGGGACCCTGCATTAATGCCCGATGGATTTACCAAGGCCACAGTTCAAGTTGAAGAAAGATCAGCTGATGGCCTACTTGTGTTGCATGTCTGATACTCTTCATAACCTCTTGTTCAGTTCCCTCTTACCTAGCTGAAACTCTTTAAAAACTTATGGCAGTACAATCAAAACATAAGCTAAAATCAGGCTTAGTATCAAACAAATTCGACTTGCCTCCTCCATACGTGGGCTTAGAACTAATTTAGCTGATGTTGAAGCATTTCTCCTAACACATACCTCGGACATCTTAGCACTAAGTGAGACTAACCTACACTTCTCCATCTCCTCTAACTACTTTAACATGCCTGGATATCTCTCACTCTGCCGTAAGGATGGTGACAGACATATGCACGGACTACATTCGTAACGCCCTCCCCTTGACTAGAGAAACAAACCTAGATTCGGACAATCAAGCCTTTGTCTGCTTTAGACTAAACATGCAAAATAACATTAGCTACTTTTATTTTCCCTACCGCTCCCACTCCGCCCAGGACTACACAATAATAAAAATAGCAAGCCCCACTTTCTGCAATGGTTTACTTCTACTTGCGCAACTGCCATTGCTCAAAGGCAGCATGCACATCGCAGATTTAACCGACATAATTCAAGTTCAAACAGACAGCAGTATATAGAAGCTTAAGTTACGTTAAGAAAGAAATAGCGACACCTAAGAGAGAATTTACTGAACCCACGAAAAAAAAACATAGAAGCACAAAAATTAGGAACTCGTGACGTATGGAAAATCTACAACAGTGTAGTAAATAATGGACAATCAACGATTCCCCCACTAACCAACAAAAACGAGGTTGTCTCCACAGCAACCGAGAAGGCTAACATGCTTGCCAGTCGGTGTGCCTCAAACTCCCAACTGGACCCTTCCAACCACCCCCTACCTGAATTTCCTATGCGGACAGACGCAACGCTAGACGATCTGAAAATCACACCTGCTATCATAAAAAAAACGTTGACACTTCAAAAGCATGTGCACCCGATCGCATCGCAGCTGTGCTATTAAAAAACTGCTCAGCCGAAGTAGCTCCAGTTCTCTCAGAACTCTACATCGAATACCTAAATGAATCTAGCTTTCCGGGCTGTTGGAAAACTGCTTCCGTGGTACCAGTATTAAATAAAACTGGCGAAAGAACTGACCCATCAAAATACCCCCCCAAAAATAGCCCCCTCCCACTTTTCGACCATAACAAACCATGCTCTAGTCCATCACCTTACAGATGCTAAACTTCTGACTGAAAAAATTATGGATTGAGACAAACCCGTTCCACAGCAGACATCCTCACTGTAATTTCTTAACGTATATATCATTCACTGGACAAAGCGGGGCAGGGCAGAGTGGTAGCTCTGGATATATCTAAGGCTTTTGAGAGAGTATGGCATGAGGATCTTCTCATAAAAAATTAGATTATACGGTATAATTGGTAGACTACGTAACATAATACAATCCTTTTTAGATGAGAGAAAATCCAGGTTGTCCTCGACGGTCGTACATCTAAATAATATGATATAAATGCGGGAGTGTCTCAAGGGTCTATTTTTGGACCTCTATTGTTCCTAATATTCATAAATGACCTCCCTGACAAAATTGCCTCTAAGATGGGTACATATGATGATGACACCACCCTCTATAACATACACGACAGGAATACAAATTACCACACATATCTAAAGAAATAGAAAAACACACTAGAAGATGACCTCTAATCTGTAGTGGAATGGGGACAAAAATGGATGGTCAGATTCAATGCTGCCAAGACTGAACTGGTTTCCTTCAATAATTACAAGAAACCTTCTCTGCCACCAATAGCAATGACCAGTGACTCTTTATCTGGGAGTACATCTTTCAAACTGCTTGGTCTAACGTTCACAGGAAGTATGATTTGGAACAATTACATTGAAAGCAATGCCACGTACGCTGTCTCATTTTAGCTGGTGCATCTGCTACTAGTCTTTCGCTCCTAGACAAGATTCAAAAGAGAGTCGCCAATCTGATAGGCCCTGACCTGGCATCTAAGCTTCAGCCTCTGTCCTATCGACAAAATGTTGCATGCCTCTGCCTGTTCTACAAGTATTTTAATGGTGAATGCTCTGGCGAACTGCAAACACTTGTGCCCCCACGACGAAGTAACCCTCGACAAACCCGACAGGAAATTACATCCCACCCCCCACACAGTAGAGATCTCTAGATGTAAAACATATTTCTAATCCAGTAGTTTTTACCCCGAAACCGCTAGACTTTGGAATTCTATTCCAGGTCCCTGCTTCCCCAAGTGTACTGACATGCAGAAGTTCAAGTGTAAGGTGAACCGACATCTTGCTGCCCAAATACCATCACATTACCCCAGTAGCTGTTGGCCCTGGTAGTAGCCACCTACACCAAAGTGGCAATGTGCCTTGTTTGTAGTGAAAATGTAATAATATATATATAAATAAATATATATATATACATATTCTCTCTCTCTCTGTATATATATATATATATATATATATTCTATATAAATATATATATATATATATTCTATATATACATATATATATATACAATCTCTCTCTTTATATATATATATATATATATATATATACGTCTGCGTCTGTGTATATGTTCAGGTAAGTGGCTGATCAACATACATCTAGGATATAAGGCAGCAATATATATATATATATATATGTATATATATATATATATTGCTGTGTTCTATTTCATGTCTGTAAGTCATACACTTACATGAACTCAACACAGCTGGCAAATGGTCTGCACTACGCCCATACATTGATTTAGCAACGGTGGAAACGGTATTAAACGTCACCCAATACGATACTAAAAATAAACGACAATCTGATTGTACCACGACCTCGTCACTTCGGAGCAAGCACAATCTAACATAATAATACAGACGGTGAGCTCTGAAAACCTCAAATATTTCATTTATTGTCCCCTAACTTTGGCCGTCGGCTTTTGATCTGGTAGTGATATGTCTACCGGCAAATCGAGGACCTTTGTCTGTATAAGAGAAAACATTGTGAACAATGGTGTTTATAGGTGTCGACTCTAACAGTAAATTTATAAAGTGGTGAGCTGTTCCGGAGCACATCTACGTAATGATCACTTGTAAATATTTATTCTTTCGATTTCACGTAAAGTTAGGACACTTTACTACGGATATAACACTGTGGAACCTGCTATATATATATATATATATATATATATATATATATATATATATATATATATATATATATATATATATATATATATATACATATATATATATATATATATATGAAAGAAATTTCGGTATATATATATATACATATATACATAAATATATATATATATATATATGTGTGTATATATATATATATTTATGTATAGATATATATATTTATGTATATATACATATATGTGTGTATATAGTTAACTGTATATATTTATGTATATATACGTATATATATGTATGTATATATACATATATGTGTGTATATATATGCATATATATATTTATGTATATATATACATATATGTGCGTATATATATATGTATATATATATTTATGTATATATATATACGTGTCTATATATATGTATATATATATATATTTATGTATATATACATATATGGGTGTATATATATGTATATATATATATTTATGTATATATACATATATGTGAGTGTATATATATATATACACCTGTATATATATATATATATATATATATATATATATATATATACATACATTTGTGTGTTTCTGTGCGTATATGTGTGTGCCTTTGCATCATTGTAAACAAATAATTATAGTAAAGAAATATAATAGAACATATTTTTCCAGGGTTGTAATACGATTAATCTATAACTACCTCAATTGCATTAGCGCCGTTTACAATAAAATGCAGTTAAAATTGCAATAATGTCTGGTAGTATTTATTCATTCATTTCCGACGAATAATAGTACAGTTTAGAACACGTGAGGACGCATAAACTTGAAAATTCTCCTCTGGAAAAATCAGTTTCCCCCAGTCTAGGACGAGTATCGCTTCAGTACATACATTTTAAGAGAAATAAATTAATTTAAAATTGTAAATTTTAATTTTATTTTAAACTTATTAATTGAGTGAATATCCAAAAAACAATGTTTAAGATCCTTATTCCGCGGACCTCCAAAGAAGGTTACTCTTGCTATTCTTCTCATCAGCGGAGAAGAAATTAGCACTTAGTCAAATAATATATATGTATGTATATATATATATATATATATATATAAAATTAAAATTAATTTTACTAAAATGATCCAATATGGTAAAACTGAAGTATATTATAAATATTAAAGAATTAATATTTATAAAGTAATCTCAACCAGATGTAAAAGCTCGATGAAACTAAATAGGAGAAAGAGCTTATAATAAGAGCAAACAGTTTATAAAACATGTTAAACCACAATTTGAAAAAAGAATTAAACACATATTTAATCTGAAAAGGAACCAGTTGATAAGTGGATAGTCCTTAATCCCCGGAGTTAGAAGAAATACTTTGCTTCTAATCAGAGGGTAGGAATTAGCAAAATGCGGGATCGGATTTTTCATACAAAAGTATTTGATGAGACTGCTCGTAAGTCAAGGATCTTATATGATAACAAAAAGTGAAGCGGGGGAATATGGTGAGGGAAAAGGTGATTCTACGTGCATTGATATTCTGGTGAAAGGTAAATTGGTAACATCCAAAAATATAAATCCAAGAAAGTTAATTGAATTTCCACTCGCACAAGTAAAATCCAAGGAAATCAGGTAATTGAAAGATGGTCCAAAATAATCCAAAAGGCCGAAATCCATGGAATAATTCACAAATATGTACAAGGAAAAGGGGGAAAATTCCAAAAATATTAATAAAAGAAAAATAAGATATGCCTATAATACGGTTGACAAGACATAATGTAACTAAGAAAGATCAGGGAAGAAGAAGAAGAGAAAAAGCAGTGAAGAAAAAGAAAGGGAGAAAAAATTATGATAGAATTAAATATAAAATAGAACAGCAAATGTCAAAATGACCCCGATAAAATGTTGTTAAAAGGCGCGAAAAATATAAGGTCACAAAGTAGGTCAACAAAAATGTACAGGTTATTAAGGAATATCCAATTATCAAGTGTTTCTATTTCAGATTAAATGTGTTTAACTCTTTTTCAAAGTTTTTTACCATGTTTGTTTAACTTCTTACTCTTGTATATATATATATATATATATATATATATATATATATATATATATATATAATTTTGTACATATATATATATGCACATATATATATATATAGCTTTGTACATACATATATATATATATGCATATATATATATATATATATATATATAAATGTAACTCTTGGTTCGTTCGTAATTAAGAGTCTAAATAACCACTGGACGGATGGTTTCCACATTTTGGTATAATATGTTTATGGTACGCATGGGTGTTTCTATATATCTCTTTGTAATTAAAACATTATACGTATTTTTTCTATAATAAATATTTGGTTTTCTTTGTACGGATGAGCCATTTTTTTTTTAACTGGGGGCAATTATTTCACACAGCGTGTCATCACACGACGTCACTAAACGGAACTTTTATATACAAAATTTACTTTTTTCGTTTAAAAATGGAATCATTTCTCTTTCGTTAATATATATATATTTAATATTTCGTGTTTTATATATATATATAATATATATCGTGTTTTGTATATATATATATATTTTATATATTATTATATATATATATTTCGTGTTTTATATATATAATATATATCGTGTTTTATATATATATATATATATTTTATATTATATATATATATATACATATATATATAAAGTACAATTGTTGAATGTTATTTTCTTGATTATATTTGTTTGAGAGAAGCAGAATTTAAAAAAAAAGATTAAAACGGAGCGAAATTTAAATTTCCATTCCATTTTTTCTCTTTATGAATATTAAAAGAAAAATTACTAAACATGTATTAATAATGTCTCACTTTTACAGATATTCGTTTTTAAATTTCTTAAATGACGACTTTTATCGACTTTTTTTATAGCATTTGCGGATGGATATGCTGAAATTTGTTTTAATTTCTTTTTAAATGCCTTTTTATCGACTTTCTTTTTTTAATAGCATTTGCGGATGGGTAAAAAACGAAAATAAAAATAACTAAACCATATACTGATAATTCTCACTTTTACAAATATTTCTAACAAATAAATTTTATCATAGTCAAGATACCGAGAAATTGTCAGTAAATGGCTTAGTTATTTTTTTTCGTTTTTACCCATCCGCAAATCTATTAAAATAAACGTCATTTTAAAAGAAATTAAAAAAAACAAATGTCAGCATACCCATCCGCAAATGCTATTTAAAAAAATCAATAATAGTCGTCATTTAAATAGAAATTTAAAAACAAATGTCTGTAAAAGTGAGGCATTATTAATAAATGTTTAGTAATTTTTATTTTAATATTCATAAAGAGTAAAACTTTTTTTTCAAAATAAATGTGACAAATAATCGTTTAGTTACTAGTACAACGTCAGTAAATAATAAAGTGTTACGTGCGCTTGCGTAAGAAAGGGAGCGATGCATGTTTTTTATGTTGGTCGCCATGGAACTCAACGCCCAAGGAGTACCAATTCTGTTTTCCAAAAGACACGTTTACTACCAATTTTCTTTTAAAATAAAGAGCAAGTTTCCTGGAAAAAAAAAAACTTTTCACCTAACCATTTATGGCAAAAATAGCGACCCATAAGAATCTGGGGTGTTTCTACACTTTATTGCCGAAATTGGAGACGACATTTTTTTCACGCACTTGCTATCCAAATCTAGTGGGGACATCATTATATGGCTGAGCGATTGCTTCCGGAAAGGAAAAGAAAAAAAATAACATTTATTACTTCCGGAAACGTAAAATTAAACTAAAATTATCATTTATTACTTCCAGAAACTTGGTGAACCGATATTACTGGAGAAAATGAATCTTGACAATTCAAAAAAATGTTAAACATTATCTATTTGTTCGAAAAAAAACAAAAAAAACAAAACAACTACTTTATAAAAGTGCAATGTTGCTTTAGAAGTAAATAAAGAAAATGAAAAAGAACATAGATCCGTAATTGTTTAATTGAAAATGTTTCGATTTAATTCATGAGAACGGAAAGTTTTCCATGGAACAATTTTTCTTAAAATTAAAAACAGAAAATTGAAATGACATATTCATAATAGTTTAACCGTGGCGAGCGCCATTTGAAGACCAAAACAAACCCAAAACATGTATTGTTTTTTTTTTGTTTTTTGTTATTTTGTTTTTCGTTTGTGTGTTTTGTTTTTTGGGGGGTTTCTTTTCGAACAAATAAATAATTTTAAATATTTATTTTGAATTGTCAAGATTCATTTTCTCCAGTAATATCGGTTTACCAAGTTTCTGGAAGTAATAAATTATAATTTTAGTTTAAGGGAGTAATAAATGCTAATTTCGGTAAATTTATTTAGTTTAATTTATCGTTTCCAGAAGTAATAAATGTAAATGTTGGTAACTTTATTCTTTCCCTTTCCGGAAGCAATCGTTCGGCCACATAATGATGTCTTCCCTTGATTTGGATAGCAAGTGCGTGAAAAAAATGTCGTCTCCAATTTCGGCAATAAAGTGTACAAACACCAAATCTGCTCACTGAGTGACAAATCTGCTTAAAATATTGAAAAAAGGACAGAAAGAAAAAGAATAGAATCTCTAGATGTATCAGACATTTGAAGGAATTTTTGATACCCCTAACAGAAAACTGCGAATAAACTATAAAAATCTTGTAATTTCTCTTTTTAAAGTGAGTTGTTTATTTTCTATATGGAATATACTTTACAAAATAAACTATTAAAGTTGTTTAAAGAATAATATTTCTATTATTTTTTATTTTAAAAAAAAACAGTCTTTACAAATTGCCGGCGTACATTCATGCAGCCATTTTTACGTAATAAAATCAATAGAATTTTACGAGTTAAATATTTTTCAGTTTTTAAACATTAAAAATCTATCAAACATTTTTCTATTGGTCTAATTTTTACGATATTTTCAGGGTCAATGCGAAATTTTATGCTCTTTCTAATAAATCAAATATAATCTTTTAGACTAAAGATTTTTCAAATTCACACCCCCATTTGGAAATGTTTATATCAATTTTAATAATTAATTTATGTGTCAAAGTTTTATATATAACAAATGGTAAAAGATCAATTGAGAAAATATTCCAAGTTAAAACAAAAAAGAATAGTTTTTTTTTAAATTTACCTGTAAAGTCCAAAGTGTAAAACCTTTTTTTTTTAAACACGTTGAATTTTTTTAAATGAAAGCCCATGCTATGCTTACAAGGTCAAGTAAATACCAGACGCTAACGGCAAATGTTTCTATCTCATTGTATGTTTTCTTTTTTTAGATATTAAAAAATTAAAATTAGTTGATGAAGAAGTATTTAAATCTATTAAGCAAAGGCTCGTGTATTTCATTAAAAGAATTTTTTTTAACTCGATGAAGCGGATTTTTTGTTCTAGGACAAACACTTATGAGTGCATGTGCGTTTATTTTTTTACTACGGAGGATGAAAAATACACATTTTGGTTAACACACGCAATAAAAAAGAGACATTATTTATGCCCTTGGACGAAACCATACTTCATAAATTTAATTTTAGCAGCAGCAGCTATTTAACGCTTCGCGCAAAACATGTTACAAAAATGCGATTTTCTAGGTCCCTCGCTTTAAAAAAAATCCTATTATTTAAAAAATACATGGAATTTAAAATATAGATATGGATACATTTTTAACAATGAAGTATATGACTACCTATTTTATAATATTTTTTAGGCAAGTGATTTTTTGGTATATCTATACATATATATATATATATATATATATATATATATATATATATATATATATTTATAAGCAAGTCAAAATATATTGATTTTCTTTATATTTTTTAAAAGAAAACCGCTTCAAAATATTGAATACATAGCTATTTAGCCTGTTTTTTTTTAATTTGGTCTTTGCTACTTTAATTGAAAAAATAGGGTTTGAATTATATTTTCAAGTAGTTATGAGCTTAAAAAATAGTACGTTGCATTATTAAGGTTCTGATCATCATTTTAAATGGACACTTTCTGCTAAACCTACAGAACCTCTCCCAAACATACTGACAATAATTTGGTTTCGTCCTTCCTTTCAGTGTTTCCAATAATGGTAATGGCTTTACTAGGATATGTATTCGGATCTGGGCACTTATTAAAATTATTTAATTGTTGATTTTTTTGCATTTTGGTTAAATTTGTTAGCTTGCTTGCGCTAAAAGCCCATACAAAAAATTGAACAAAAGATAAAATTAAAAAGAATGGTACTCATGCAGAATTTAACCCCCCACTCCTTCCAACGGATTCCAATTAGTTTAGGGTTCGACCAGCGTTGTTCAAATTTTGAGACACTTAAACAACATTTTATTTATTTATTTGCATAATTAATTAATGATGTGAGTATTTTTCCGTTTATTTTTGTAACATCTATTGACAAAAAATTTGTACATTCTTCTGGAAAAAAATCTAAATTTTCTCTACTTTTATATAACTATTTACAGTGTTCATAAAAAAACATTAATATTTTCTTTTTGTAATAAAAATTCTGTTTTCAAAAAGAAATGTTTACTGCGAACTTTCTTTTTAAAAAAAATTCCTGAAAAAAAACAAAAAAAAAATTTCACCTTACAATTTATGTTAAAAAATTTACCTTTTCTTGGAGGAAAAAACACTTTTATTGATAAAAAAATTGCAAAAATAATAAAATAAATAAACAATACAAAATGCATTTTTATGAAAAATGTGTCATATTTTAAAAAAACTGAACCACAGCAACGCGTGGCCGGGTACGGCTTGTATTATATATATATATATATATATATATATATATATATATATATATATATATATATATATATATATATATATGACACAAGTGCAACATGTTGGTAAAAAACAAACACACCGAGAATA
Source organism: Euprymna scolopes (assembly GCF_053919585.1). Taxonomy (NCBI): domain Eukaryota; kingdom Metazoa; phylum Mollusca; class Cephalopoda; order Sepiida; family Sepiolidae; genus Euprymna; species Euprymna scolopes. Next base: position 61,724,047 of record NC_136512.1, on the reverse strand, counting down.
ACATTTTTGCGTGGGTAATGATTCCCTCATTGTTATCCGAAAGGCGAAAGGAGTATTTATATAACACTTGACTACCCGTGCCCCGGATGGTGAGTATGTTTTATTAGCTATAAATTAAAGTATGAGCGTGACACTTATGACTCTATGAAAGGAGATTAAACTGAAAAAAGAATACAGATAGATTTCTATGAGCCGTTCTGTGCATAATTGCTTAAATTTGAAAAAATAAACTGACAACCATTGAATTATAAGTGGTTTGCCATACTTATAGGAAAATTAGCAGACACGATAATATTTTAAGTTAAATTGAACTTTTGATATATCTTTTCATTTTAACGCGAAAAATAAACAATTAGGGCGCAGACAACGTACACAGTAAAACGATACGTTTTATTTTCGCGTTCATTTTTTTATTTGTAACGCAATTTAACACATATTTTCGGGTTTATTTATATTACTTTGCTTTGTGTAGAAGAAAATGAAAGAACCTTTCTAAGAAAGGTATATAAAAAAATGGAGAATGAATTTAAAAAAAAAGAAAGGTGGTTTTAAAATGCTTTATGTTTGTCAACGGGTAAAAGTCGATTTATTTGGAAGAAAATTGCGTTAAAATAACTTAAACGTCATACGGAAATGAACGATGTAAAAAAAAAAGCAGAAAGTATAACAATTGTTTATTTTGATAATTTGAACGCGAATGAAAATTGGGACACTGAAAACATACACAGTATAAGAATATGTTTTATTTTCGCGTTGAGTATAATATATATATATATATATATATATATATATATATATATATATATATATATATATATATATCGTATCTGATGATTATACGTATTATTTGTAATCACTTTTTGTGTTTGCTTCCAATATCTTGCAGTTTTTGTATTCAATAAATTAAAGATATTCGCTTTTCTAAAAATGTCGGTTGGTTCGAGGAAACCGGTTCAGCGATTTGTGTTTACTTGTTTACGCTGTTATGGGTTTATCTTTACGTACGCATGCGCAACGGGAGGCCGTAAACTGGATGTTGGGTTACAACGCCCGTCAAAAGACCATTGGAGTTTTATAAGCATATAGATTAAAATCTCCATTTGATTATATCGGGCAAATATTACTTTTCCGCTGCATCTATTGTGTCTTCTTATATATATATATATATATATATATATATATATATATATATATATATATATATATATATATATATATATATATATATATGATTGCAGTAAGAAATTTTCCCGGATTCATATAGAGTAACAGCCAGTTTCAAAATCCCGATAATGATGTAGTTACCGATTACGATTTTAATTCTTTGAAAATCACTAAATATTTCAATATAGAGTTGCTTTAGTTTATAATGAGCACCCTCATCATATAAGATGTACATGTTCACGATAGTAAAAAAAAAATAGCACGTTGCGAGTTATACATGAATTACTATTTTGTTTGTTGTTAAAATGAGTAAATATTTACAATTTATCTTCAGTAGCAGTAATAGAAAATTAAGTTTGTAATAATAAACAAATACAAAAAAAGAACAATTACAATAGTCGCTTTTGATATCGGAAAGTAGGCACAATTTATTTTTTCCGATTCCGATATCGATTCTTGTACTATAAAAAAACGGTTTTCTCGTTTCCGAATTCCGATTCATCGTAACAACACTAATATATATATATATATATATATATATATATATATATATATATATATATAAAATGTATATATATATATATATATGTGTGTGTGTGTGTGTGTGTGTGTTCGTGTGTGTTAAGCATCATGGGTAACACGAGTGCGTGCCAGTTCTTGTGTCAGTGAACGGAACGGTTGTGGTAAAGGGGAGGAGTTTTGCGAGACATTTAAGTGTGTTTGTGCTATTCCGGCGATGAGTGCATGCCATATACATATATATATATATATATGTATATATATATATATATATATATATATATATATATATATATATATATATATATGTGTGTGTGTGTGTGTGTGTGTCTGTGTCTGTGTGTCTGTGTGTGTGTTCGTTTGTGTGTGTTTTGTGTAAAGAATCTATATATATGTATATATATGTCTTAAATATATATATATATATATATATATATATATATATATATAAATACACTAGCAAAAGTACCCGCCGTTGATTAGGTTCAAAACAGCCTACAGAAAATGGACTATGAGTTATGAAAGTATGATAGGTTATGAAAAGGAAGGGTTGTAAAGACATAGCTTCGAATTTGGGGGGTTTCAAAACCAAAGCAAAATATGATGAAAGTTAAATAAAAATAGATAAACCCCATATTGTATTATACACTAAATGTTCACACTGAAACACTTATCACAATATTCTGTGGATCTGTATAAAAAAAAAACTTGTTTTGGTTGTGTAGAAGTTCTTTGTGACATATTTCCATTCTATGGAGATCAGAAACATAATTATCAAAGTATATTTACGCAGATATATATATATATATATATATATATATATATATATATATATATATATATATATATGAAATGTCTATATTAAAGTGTGTGCCTACTTCCATTCTATGGAGGCCAGGCACGAACGGTGACCCCAAAATTTTATCACACCATCCCTATTTAAGTTAAAACATACTTATCAAAGTATTATTATGTACATCTATATCAAAAACACTTGTAAACGTTTTTTGTTTTTAATTTTTAATTATTTTATTTCCATAGTTTGTGGACCAGGCGCGTACCCAGACCCAACAATTTTAAGTAATCATCATTATGCCAGATCAAACATACCTATTCCTGTGACTCGATAAATCTTCTATCATTATATGTGATCAGTTTTCTATAATAGTCAACCATGTAAGAGCCTATTCGTGACCAGACACCCACATACGTTTAGCTTTATATATATATATATATATATATATATATATATATATATATATATATATATATATATATAATTTGGAGTGGTGTGGACCATCTTCCAATTACGCGATTTCCTTGGATTTTTCTTGTGCGAATGGAAATTTAACTACCTTTCTTCGATTTACATTTTGGGATTCATTTCTCATTGGATACTTGAGCTTTCACCAGACTAGCCATTCACGTGAAATCACCTTTTTCTTCACCCTATTTCCTCTGCTTCACTTTTTGCTATCATATAAGATCCTTACCTTACTAGCAGTTTGATCAAATACTTTTGCAAGCAAAATCCGATCGCGCATTTTGCTAATTCCTACCCTCTGATTAGAAGGAAAGTATTTCTTAGAAACTCCGCGGATTAGGGACTATCCACTTATTTAGTGTTTCCTATTCAAATTAAATATATTTTGAACTCTTTTTCAAAGTGTTTTTAATATGTTTTATGAACTATTTGCTCTTATATATATATATATATATATATATATATATATGTGTGTGTGTGTGTATGTGTGCGTTTGTGTATGTGTGTGTTCGTGTTCAGTTTTACATATACATACGTGCGCCAAACAAACCTTTTACAACTGACACACAATTTTTTCTTAGGATGTCATGTCTGCAAATCAACAAAACATGAACGTAAAATGGTGTTTGCATTAGTCTGAACCGTCGATATATATTGGCATTCGTTCTGTCGTAAATCTAGCAAAGGAGGCAATGAACTGTACCCGTATTATTATATGCTGTACTCATGTGTCACTGGTAGTGCGTTTCATAAAATACAGAAACGGGACTGAAGTATTGCTGACAAGTCATACAGGTCTCGTCATCATATTGCCAGCACTTTTATTGGCGTCGTAAACGTTTCAGAACGAATTATTATAACGGTTTGCTATAAAACGTAGATATGGTCGAATTATTTTTGAAACATTTCTTTACTTTAACAAGAATAGTATTTCCAAACTATTATTTACAAAAGGATGTGATTATTTTTTAATCTCAGGATACGTTGCATAAAAACTGAAGGGAAACCAAGAAGCAGAGTGTAAGAAACGAGCTTCCAATCTGGTTAGTTACTACTTGGCGAGATAGAACGTGGTGAGACGACAACAACTACGGATGGCAGTGATTGCTGAGAATGCAGTTAGGAGATTCGAAATACCTATCCAGCGAGGTTACCACCTGACGAAAGCCAGAGGTATAGATGTCCGAAACATCGTGAAAAACAACAACCAATAAAGATAAAAACAACGACTAAAAAGATGAGAATAATAGTCCGAAATAAAAATAAATTACTATGTAAATACTTATTTGTAAATTGGCCTTTATTCTTATTTTATAGTAACGTAATAATGGACTTTCGTCGACTCAGTTTATTAAGCTAAAACAAATGTTTATATAAAAATTCTTTTAACGGAATATTTCTTTCAAGATTTCTTTCTTCAATTATTTACATACATATATATATTATATATTTATTATTATAATTTATTTTTCATTTACTTATTTATAAATTTTATTTTTTATTGTTTATTTTAGTTAAAGTTCTAACATTCGTTTAGAATGTATATGTTAAAATTGTTAACACACACAAAAGGAATGCATGTGTTTTTAGAGACGGCGAACTTTAAATTGAAAATATATTATTTGGCAGATTTGGAAACAATCGTATTTTTTAAGTTCGGCTTTGATTTGAAAATCATATTATAAATATTCAAATTAGTTCTGGATTTTCACGGGTCAACTTATTGTACCTTATAGTTTAGACGGAAATATTTCCTTTCAAAATGGTCTTCATTATGGAAGCATACTTTTGATGTAATTGTTATGTCAATAAACAGAATTGCTGAACCATAAGCTATGTACCATTATGTGGGAAATAGTGCCCGTTGGTACGCCTGACAAAACCATTCGTATATATGTCTTCAAAGGTTATGATGGTTAGAACGTAAATGCCCACGTTTAGAGATACAAACACACAATTACCATACATTTTGGCGTATAAGGCAACCGTCAGATATGACAAGGTACAAAGTTTAATAAATTTATAATACATCTGCTGTATAAACAACTTCTAAATCACGAAAACGTTTTCATTTAGCATAGGCTAGAGATTGCTACTCATGAAATATTGGTTTTAAAGATGATGTTTTAAATTTAAGGATCGTCCAATACGCCGAAATATGCGGTATTATCTTTTCCATACCTCAAATAAAAAGGATAAATGTTGCAACCGTATGGTTGCAGCAGGGCGCGGTCCGTTCAATTTATTCAGAACATCATTTAGTACCGAATTATTTCACGAAATAATCTTGTTAACCGGCAGTTTTGGCCTTGCGATTTTGCACAATCGTATTATTTTATCTACGGATATTCAAAGTTTCATGTCAACACTGATAAACCAGACTAACATTACATTCGACAATTTATAACCGAAATGCACCTCCATTTCAAAAGGAATGTTTGTGAAAATAAGATTTCTATTCTTAGCAGTGGCGACGATTTCCTGAAATCATTTACACATTTAAATAATTTACATCAAACGTACATTAGAGATTTAAAATTCAATTATTAAATGTCAAATCAAAATTATAGAAGTTAAAAAATACTCTTTTAAATAAATAGAATATTAGTTTAACAAACATATTTCGCTGCATTTCACGTCAAGTTCGATCAATTATGAGACTAACAATTTTATAGCGTGTTTTTTGAAAAGTGGAGAATTTAAAACTAAACTAAAATACTTATTAGTAATTTTATAAATTAATTGATCGTATGAATTGAAACATGAAAATGCTGCTCAGGAATATATATTGCACTTGCATACGCTGTTTTACGAATAGCATGTAGTCACATAAACGAACATCAAATCCTGCTTGTACGACTACTTTGAAACTTTACTATCTTCTGTCCTATCATTATACTAGGTTGGTTACATAGTCAGTTTTACTACGCTTTCACATTACATTAAATCTTCCGTGACAATATACCGACAATCATCATCATCATCATCGGCGGTCACTCGTGTCCGAGTAAGACTGTCCTCCGTTGTGGCTTCTGTGGGTCCTCAGGTGAGCATAGAGCCCAATCCTAGACCCAATTTGTCTTGTGCAATTTGGGCAGATAAAGGTAGGGGTGGTGGGGTGGGGTGGGGTGTGTCTGGTTAATAATCTGTCCTTTCTGTGCTTGCGCCTATCCTCAGCAGCTTTATTTAGGTCACTACTATAAAGCGCAGCACCTTTGTGGACAGCGCTCCTCCATGCCAACCTGCTCCCAGCCACGTCCTCCCATGTCTTAAGGTCCATGTGAAATCGCTTTAGATTTGCTTTGATGTTGTCCTTATACCTCATCTTTTGGCCACCCTGGGCACGCTTTCCCTCAACAAGCTGAGAGTAGAAAATCTGTTTTGGCAGGCGGAGATCCGGCATTCGGACAACATGACCAGTCCATCTGAGCTGGCGTTGAGCAACAGTAGCGGTGATAGTGGGAATGTCAGCCTCACTCAGGACGCTGGTGTTGGTGCGTCGGTCCTTCCAACTAATTCTGAGGATTTTTCGGAGGCATCTTTGGTGGTACGTCTCCAGGGTTTTTACGTGCCTCCTGTATGTGGTCCAGGTCTCCGATCCATAGAGAAGAGTGGGCAGCAAGACAGCTTTATATACCATGATTTTGGTCTTTGCCAGAAGGTCACGGTTCTCAAATACTCTCTTCCTTAGCCTTGAGAAAGCCCCACTGGCACAGCTGAGACGGTGTTGTATTTCATCATCTATGTTGGCTTTGATGATAGGATGCTGCCTAGGTATGGGAAGTGGTCCACATTTTCCAGTCTAGCGTTGTCAATGGAGATGTTTGGGGGTGAGACTGGAGTACTGTTTGGTGGTGATTGATGGAGGATTTGGGTTTTTTTATATTAATTGTTAGTCCTAGCTGTTTGTACGCCCTCGTGAAGGCAACCAGTGTACACTGTAGGCCCCCTTCTGAGAGGGCTACAAGGGCGTTATCGTCTGCATACTGTAGCTCCATAATGGATATGGTGTTCGTTCGACCTTTGCCCCTAAATCTGTTGATGTTAAAAAGTCGGCCGTCGGTTCTGTACATAATCCGAACTCCATGGGGAAGATGTTTGTCCGTAAGATGGAGGATAGCAGTAATGAAGATGGAGAACAGGGTTGGGGCAATGACACATCCCTGTTTCACTCCCGTGTCAACCCTGAAGGGCTCTGTTTCATCTCCACTACTACTGAGGACTGTAGCTGACATATTGTCATGCAGCAGTCTCAGTACCCGAATGTACCTCTCTGGGCATCCAAACCTTGCAAGAACCAGCCAAAGGGCTTGACGGTTCACAGAGTCAAAGGCTTTAGTAAGGTCTATAAAAGCCATGTATAATGGTAAATTTTGCTCCCTGCACTTTTCTTGGAGTTGACGAGCAGTGAAGATCATGTCCATCGTGCCTCTATTTGGTCGAAAGCCACTTTGGGACTCGGGAAGGATGGTTTCTGCAAGGGGTGTAAGCCTGTTGGCCAAAACCCGAGCTAGGGCTTTCCCTGTGGTAGAGAGGAGAGAAATGTCCCGGTAGTTCCCACAGTTTGCCTTGTCTCCCTTCTTAAAGATGGAGACAACTAGGGCATCTCTAAGTTGTGCAGGGATTTTCTCTTGTTCCCATATTTTGAGCAGCAGGGCATGGATGTGTCTGAGAAGATCAGGCCCGCCTTTCTTCAGGATTTCTGCTGGGATGCCGTCAGAACCAGCCGCCTTATTGTTTTTCATCTTCCTAATTGCATCCCGCACCTCTTCCAGACTGGGTGGTTCTCCCATGCTCTCAATTATGGGCTGTTGGGGGAGTTTTTCAAGGGCCTCCATCTCTGGAGTGGTGTCCCTGTTCAGAAGATCCTTGTAATGCTCTTTCCATCTATTTGTTATTTCTCCCTTTCCTTTCAGCAGCGTGAGCCCATCCTTAGACCGAAGGGGGGTCAGAGAACGGTAGCTGGGGCCGTATACCACTTTTGTGGCTTCAAAGAATCTTCTGGTGTCCCCAGAGTAGGCAAACTGCTGGATCTCCTGAGCCTTCTTCATCCACCAGATGTTCTTCAGCTTCCTGACTGTCGATTGGACAGCCGCTTTAGCCTTGGCATGGGCAGCTCTTTTAACCTTGCAATTGATGTTATTCTGCCAGGTGATAAAAGTTTGCCTCTTGGTGTCTATAAGCTGTTGGATTTCGGTATCGTTTTCATCGTACCAATCCTGATGTTTCCGCTTTTTCTGCCCTAGGATGCTTATACTGGAGTCCATGATGGCAGAAGACAGCTTGTCCCAGTGCTCTTCAGCGTCATGCGGATACTGCTTGGGCAGGTCCGCACTAAGAGCCGCCTGGAGGTGTTGTTGGTAGGTGATATCGCCCAGCTGCTCGATGTTGAGCTTTGGTCGGCTCTGTCTTTTTTGCATCCTTTGCTTCCGCATTAAATGGATAGACATGATGGAGCGAATAAGACGGTGGTCGGTCCAACAATTGTCTGTACTGGTCATTGCCCTGGTGTTCAGCACATCACAGCGGTCTTTGGCACGGACAATGACATAGTCAATGAGGTGCCTGATTTTACTTCGAGGGTGCATCCATGATGTTTTGAATGCGTTTTTTTGTCGGAAAAGTGTGTTCGTGATGATCAGGTTATGTTCTGAGCACTTTGTCAGTAGGAGTGTACCATTTGAGTTAATGTTCCCAACTCCTTCTCTTCCAAGCGTTCCTCTCCAGTGCTGATGGTCTCGTCCCACTCTAGCATTGAAATCCCCAAGTAGGATAATCTTGTCCCCCTTGGGGGCCCCGGATAAAATGGTGTAAATGGCAGCATAAAAGGTCTCCTTTATTTCATCATGTGCATCAAGTGTTGGAGCATACGCACTAATCACAGTGGCCATTTGGCTGCCCGCAAGCATCAGGCGCATGGTCATTAGCCGTTCGTTGATGCCAACAGGGGGCTCATTGAGGTGGCGGATGAGGCTGTTCTTTATAGCAAAGCCCACGCCATGGATACGCGGCTCTTCTGCAGGCCTTCCTTTCCAAAAGAAGGTGTACCCGCCTTTCTCCTCCCTCAGCTGCCCGTCGTCAGCCAGTCGGGTTTCAGAGAGCGCAGCTATGTCAATCTGGAACCTCCTTAGCTCTCTTGAGATAATGGCAGTTCTTCTTTCGGGTCGATCACTTGTTTTGTTGTCCATGAGGGTCCTCACATTCCAGGTTCCAAAATATAGGCATAAATTTTCTTTCTTTTTCCGACCGCGTGGTGGTGATCCCTCTGGATGCGGTAGTCCAGACGGGTTTTTTTTTAGGCAGGCTATTTTTAGGGGTACCTTTTCTAACCCCCCTCCCCTACTGGGGTGAGCAGAGTGGATCCTAAACAGGGCTGCTCAGTCATGGATGCAGCTGCCGAAAAACTCTTTCTGCCTCGGTCCGTGGGGTTAGCGACTGAATCTGGCACCCACCGCCTATGTGCCAGGTTGCAGCTAGGAGCTGCCAGACTACACTGTCCTGCTCCCGTCACCACTTCCTGGTCGCCACAGGACTTTTTCTATCCGGGAATTAAGGGAGAGCTCTCTCTGCCTCAGTCCGGGAGCTTAATGACTAAGACTGTCACAAGACTTTTCCATCCATGATGTAGAGTAGGATGTGTTCCCTTTCGGGAGAACGCCTGCGCGTGATGTCTTTTAACGTGGGGAGACTGATGCGCCTGCAGCCACCACACGGCCCCTTGGCAGAGGAGGGCCTGATACCAATGGCATGGAGAACCACGACGACTAGAGACTCTCTTCTGTTGCAGCCTTCATCCGCCTTCAGTGCCGTTGTGTCATTATTGTCATCATCCGCCGCATCAGCCGTTGAGGTCTTTTGGATCACTCTTTGTCTGGAACCTCCCCTTCAACCTTACCGCCATAGGTGGCCCTACCAGGAGCCTAGGCTCCGGACGGCATCGCTCTCAGGTTCATCGGAACACACAAGGTTCTCCACCACGACAAGGTGGCGATCCAGGGAGAACATAAAAAAAATACCGACAATACACATACGCGGAAGTTCTCTTCGTATATTTCTAAACACAAACACATTCTACATTCAGCATCGAATCTAATCACTTCTTTCGGAAAGTGTAAGTACTTTTCCTAACATAAACTGTATATGTTATATTACTGTTGTATGGTATTTCTGATTTTTACAGATTTTCGATCATAAGGACTCGATACCGCGCTTAGAAAACCCCACTTACAACAATTAACTGTGTATGGAGACGCGTTGCCTTTTGTCATATTTATTTTTTATAGTTTTTCTCTTTCTCTTAGTCTGTGGAACCTGTTTTCTGCCTCGTTTTTTTTAATCATAAAGTGAAAGTAGGCATTGCACGTCTAAGACACTATCCACGTTTTCATAAGTTTTCCAAACAATAACGTTATTTTAGGAACGTGTGTTTAACATAAGACATGTTTAACAACTATTTTCTACTGTTAAACTCCCTTCTTATAAGAATTTAAATAGTTGAGTGTGTCTTCTTGGAAGGGTGATAGCGAGCGTCAAAGTTTAAACGTTTTTATGAATTTGCATGCCATATGAATTTTTCCAAGTGGAATTATGGTCCTGCATCCAAGTGGAATTATGGTCCTACATATGACCTTAACTATATCCAGTGGTAAGGCCTCAGCTTGCGGGATTTGGGAGTGTGAAGCCACTCTTTAATTGGCATTGCTTCCAGGTCCACTCTGACCCGGAGTGGTAGTACCTGTTAGGGTCCCAACTATGGGTTAAATAGTATCCGACTTGAAAACAACAAATATATTCTATTAAAAATGTTTTCTTCAAAATCTTTGGATTCGGCATTAAATAACCTGAAAAGTGTTGATATGCCGTGAAACAAAAACAACCAACCAACCAACAAACCAAAGTTAAATGCACAATTATATATTTTCCACATACAGTTTATTTTTGCTTGAAAATAACAATTCCTCCAACTTTTCCTGAATCTAGAAATATCCCTGTTATATGATGATCAAAATAGTTTTATAAACTTTGCATTAATTTCTTTTTTATAGGAAGAGCATGCATAGTTAACGTTAAAATATATTGTCATTGTTGCGGTACATAACTTCTCCACTAACCTTCCTCTCCATGAAATAAAACAAAAGGCATTTAGATGATCATAATATAAACTATTATTGATTGCAGGGATTTGTTGACACATCTATTTTGTCTTTTAGTCAACGTTAAACCGGACTACGCCGGTGCACGGATCCTGCTAGACTTTCATTTTAAATAAAGATGGTATCTATGTCACAGATATAATTTAATACTCCAATTATGTACCATAGTGGTAAATTACTTTATATAGTTAAGAACAGTATTTTAGACATAACAGATGTACGGGCACTGAAGTTTAAAAAAACACCCCAAAGTATTTATAAAAATTAATGCATCATCTCCACGTATTTTCTATAATTCTTTTTCTTTAATTCTTTTCGGACGATTTGAAGACGATTCGTACGATTTTAAGACGTTAAATTATGTCTATAATTCTTTCATGACAATTTTAAGACGTTAAATAATCAATCTACTCCTCGTAATAGTAAAGGTATGTGGATTTCTATAATTATTTTTTCTTTATAGTGTTCTTAAAGAGAACGGAATACAAAAAGAATTGGAACCTTTAACAAATATTAAAAAGTAAAACATATAATCGCTAACTGAGTTTTAGCTTCTTATTTTTGACTTCGTTCTCATCTTTATGGAATCTCAGGAGACAATCTTGAACAAATAAATAATTGATTTCACTTCATTTTCAGCTATTAAATTGTGTCTATTCAGACAGTATTAAACCTAATCGACCTGAATAAGAAGGCTCCAACATCAGATAAGTTTGTCTCTGGGGAGAAATATTTCAAACTTTAATCTAAGTTCAGACAGAAATGAAGCAAAACAAAATAACTTTTAAATCGTTCCCATTTATTTCTTGTTAAAAAGTGAACAACGTGCCCATACGTGTGTGATTGTTTAAAGTAAATCAAGAAAATAGTTTGTAAAGTTTTGTAAATTTTATAGATTAATGAATATGTGTGGTATACACACTGCACACACCTTTCTAAATTGTAAAGCGTTTGTGTTAGTTTTTATATTTAAATTGCATATGAAGAAAAGTAAAATTACTTTTTGATTATTTTTTTTTTACTATTTCACCGATAAGAGACAGAAGCAATTGCAAGTTAACGTTTTATTTTTATGATACTGAATTATTAAGTTAAATGATGAATAATATTATGATGCGGTTTTAAAGAATTAATGAACGAGGCATGATTGTGCATAGCAAATATAAATAAAATGTATTTATCGAAAATTGAAGCAAATATATGTGTTTTATTCTGTGATAATGTGGTCCAAGTGTTTGGAAAGAAGTCCTTTTTTATTGGACGGTTAAATAATGCTAGATCTTATACATGGAATAAGAATGACATTTCCTTCAGTTGCGTAAGTGCCGTGTTACAAAAAGCAAATATATATATACACATTATATAAAAAAGAATGGTAATAGAATTTCTCTCTTAAAGTGATTTTTCAACTTGATTTTCATATTCATTTAGTACTTCATCACGGTAATCCAACTTACAAAGCAAATTAAGCAAACTGTTTATTCTGCTGTTTCCTAAGTAAAAGAATCCAGCCATACCAAATAAATATCGATATAATTTATGGAGCGATTTTATTAAGAAAAACGTGTTTTTATGGTAATTCCTTTGGCGGTTTTGTTTTACATCACGAGAAAAGCAATTTATAGGCATTGAAAACAGGCAAGGCCGCTAATTCGATGCAAGGTTGAAGTTGTTTTTTAATTGTATGTTAAGGCCATGCAACTCGGTTATATAATATTTTATTTTTAGTTGTGGTTATTGTGTGCTCGTCAATAAAGTCGCTTCTTGTCTTCTAACGGTTTATTTCGAAATAAAACTATGTATCATTCAGTTATTACCTATGTGAAAATACTTTGTGACAATTTTGGTCCAATTTATTCCTTTTTGACCATTTTTGACCAATTTATTTAATTATATAAATATTTAACATTACGTTATTACAAAATGTGTCATGTTGTGTAATCTATTATGCTCCAGCCATATTGGTATAATCAGTAAGTGTTACGTTTGCTAATAAAATTAATTGTCCAAAACATGATTAAGGAAGACATGTGACACACACACACATACACACACACACACACATATATATATATATATATATATATATATATATATATATATATATATATATATATATTATATAACCTTGGCCTTCACTAAATTAATTTTTGTATCTATTATCACATAACATGAGTGTGCATTCAGACACAATTTATGTAGTAAAATTCACTTTCATTAAAACTAAATAAACCAACGACCTCATCCTGAAAAAATATGCGCATCCAGACGCTAAATTTTAAGAAAATGTCATCAAAACTTTTTCTTTTATAAAAGATTGTCTTTGTTTCTCTTGATTCTATTTTTTGTACTTTTTTTCTATTCGGGGTATTGTATAGCCGGAGGTTTCATATTGGTGAAATATTGACGAGGGAGAGAAGATAGCGAAGGGAGTTATACAGTTCTTGTGGTTTCGTATAACATATATTAGCGAGCGTTTAGATAGGGGGTTCACATTCTTGGGAGGGTTACATAATAACGATGAGGGAGACAAAATTCATATTAAGGATGCCATATTAAGGATGTTTCACACATTACCGTTTGCTGTTGAATGATGATACGACACAGTGTTAAAAAAATGATGATAACTTCTTTATTATCAGATCGACCAGTCGCATGATGATAACCTGAAGGAATTTAAAGTCGTTTCTACATGTGAAATGTTCTACCCTTTCGCCTCTAAGGGGACCCTCCTCTGATCTTGTCAGCTCTATCCGACCGACTCTGCTGCCTGTTCGATCCGGATTCGTCTGCCTCGATCTTCGACTGACTTGCACCTATATTGAGAATTCAATTTTGCTATGACCTCATGTGAGGTCTCAAAACGTGATCGACTCACGTGGCTTAAACATACATTTCCAAAACACACTTCTGCAACAAAGAATTCTGACTAACCTATTTTTCAACCTCACTTATTTTTATAATATGTTTTAGTTGTTTTGTACATTATTTTTAGCTGACCATTTTTATTCACTTGTTCTTAAAGACTACACAATCACATTCTTTTTACAATACAAACATATCTAAACTATTTTATATGAAATTTAACAATGCGAAATTCTAACATTCCATTTTCTTAATCTATTTCTAAACCTTGCTTACAAAGTTAGAATCTCGGTCTATCCTAATCTCATTTTTCACTTATCTAATGTTCTTCTCGCTTACAGGAAAAGGGGGCATCCCTTGTTCCCTTTAACAGGGTCTCATTATATTAAATAACTGGTCTCGAGTAATATCTGATGTGTATGGTTCGCTGACGATTCCTTTTGAGACTGAAACAGTAAATTTGTTATAGAGACTTATGGAAATTAAATTTACCCTAATTAAATACAATAATATATGTATAAATATGTAAAGTAGTAGCTTTGGTGCGTGAGAGTATCTGTGTAAGTGTACAACCCTCGTACAACCCAGGCTACTCTAGTGATCATTACTAAATCTGGCATTCTGATAGTCCCCATCTAATGATAACGCACACACTTTTTTTAAAGTTAACGTCAAATATCAAGGTGAAAGCCGATGTACATATATACTTTCCTGCAGCCAACACCATTGAACCGAATATGCCTAAAACCGGCATGACGATACTCCCCCTCCTAAGGATGATGCACACCATTTTTGCAAGGTTAGCATCATCGGGCGTTATATATTCGACATTTTTGTAAAAATTATATATATATATATATATATGTGTGTGTGTGTGTGTGTGTGTGTGCTGGGTAATAATATTCAGATAAATATTTATAATATTCATGAATATATTTTTAGTGTTTCCACATTCGTCAGTGTGAAATAACATAATAAAACCGCCGCATGAATCGAACGTCATATGCAAGCAAAATGAATCCCTCGGTTACCATGACGACTATTTTTTAAATGCAATTGAGATTTGTCACATTTACTGATGCCCAAACGAGACTTCTGATTCTATAAGTGAGAGTCTGTTGTTGCGTGGCTAAGACTTTAAGTAACTTATTTTTCATATCGAAAGGACCCAGATTTAATTTGAGCTTAAACAGTCTAAATTGGCAAATACAAACGAAACTATATACGTAAAAATATTTTATACATAGTATAAGCATTTTTTCGTTTACATGAAATAAAATTTAACAGTTATATCATGTTCGCCAACATCTCAATATAGTGAAGTTAAACAGCGGGTCAGTGTTTGTTGGAAATACAACTACGCAGAAAAGAGGGAGTCTCGATTGATTGTTCCTCGGCGAGATTAGCTAAGGATGAATAAGTAATAAGCAACTGTTTTCCTAATAAAATAAGAACAATTTAAGCAAAAGACAGGCTGCGCGTAGATATGAATTAACCAGAAGCCTTATACATCTCATTTAGCTGCAATATGGCATACCTACTGAAAAACAATAACAACAAAAAACGATCATCAGATTTTAGATTATTTTCAAATGCAAACGTATTGTTATTTTCTTTTTTCCTCGCGTGCCAATAGAAATGTTGACGAATTAGGTCAGTAGCCAAAGCGCAAAAATAAAGATTTGTTGCAAAATCAATTGTTTTCAAATATTATTTTCAGTACATTTTTTGCTTGTTTTTTTTTTTGTCGGGAAATAACGGACCGTTTTCCTGACTAACACGCAAAATGAGAATGAGACTAATTTTCCATGGTTAATGAAAATCTTTCTAAAAATTAAATAATTATTGAAACTTTATTTTCAATTTTGTAAAAAAAAAATGAACATCTTACAAATTATTGTCGACTCGCAGGGAAAACCGACGTTGCTCGCGATTGAATGATGATCAACAAGTTTTTCACATTTATATTTTCATGCCATTTGAATCAGTGAATTTCCTCATTTTTCTATCAAAAGGTATGATTACCAGCTCTCGTTTGCGACCCATCTGGAGGTACTATGAGGACACTTTATACGCTTTCCCGCAGTGACTTAGTCCACATTATATTGTAGTCTAAATTGGACTACAGAAAACGCACTATTGCTTTTATAAATTATTTTCATATAAATAATGAATTGCATTAAAGGTTAAAATGCAAAACTCAAGTATCATTCTCCAATTGTGTTCTAACAAAAAAGCAATGCGTCGCTGTCATATCAAAGATCCTACTATTTATTGAATATGCGTGTCCTTACTACTTGCACAATGATAACGGATTCAATTTATGTTTACCATTAAAACGTCAAGTATAATTGTGCAATTGTCTTTACAACAGAAACATTCATTTCCAACGGTTCCCTGCCATATCAAAGAATTTACTGTAGATATTGTATGGCGGGTCTTTTAGCTTGTGCAGCAATGACACTTCTCAAATGCACTTGTGATGTTAAACTGTATAAACCGTTAATTTTAGTCCACATCGTCTGTTAGTTTCTTCACCTTGTGTTTCGATTATTGATGATCAATACTCCTGGAAAACATTCCGCTATAAATCCTATCTAAGAACACTGAATGATATATGAAGTACATTTGTGTGAAATTTCATAAAACAGGAAAAGTAGAGATATTGGTTAATTAGTATTTAGATGCATTTACCTATCATTCTGTGACTGAATGCTTATTTAAAATATCACGTTTGTTTCAAAAATATGACACTACACTCTGAAACTGATTGATATTTATTGTATTCTTCGCATGTTTATTTCAATGAATGCTTTGTGCCCTTTTGTAATCCTTGGAAAGTTGACTTAAAAGGCTTCCGATTTCGAGACTAGAACTGAATTTATAACACCGCATAGCGACCGGTGTCCCAATTTTTCCCGTCTCATCGGTCGTTCCCATCCCCTTCTGTGGATACTTTTGAGGCAGTTCTATTTTTTGAGAGTAGGTCCGCGCATTTGTCTTGCTACTCTAAGTCTGTGTCGTGGGATGCTACCGGTTCCTAATTGGGACTTGGATATCCACATACATATATATATATATATATATATATATATATATATATATATATATATATATATATATATATATATATATCCGTCAGATGTATCGTCTCTTATCACTACGTCGTCAGCGTATTGTGGAATCTATGTCTATGCACCTTTTGATGAAGACTTTTAATCACAACGAGACGTATATTCCGCACTAGCTGTTCCTCTGTGGCTATACTGAGAGTTTCATGCACTGTTAATTTGAACAAAACTTTGTTTGGGTCGTTCGAGAAAGTCGTTCCAATTCCTCGCGTATTTCAACGGGGTCAGTTGACATGTACATTTGTTTGCACCGGGTATCGATTAATAATGCCCAATCTCTGTCGGTGTAAACACCCTCGATCATAGGTTTTCCCGTTTTTTTTTAGTGTGGGATCGGGTTGACACATTTTCCTCGCCGATGCGAAGCTCATTGTTAGTTTTCTGTAAAATTATCAACTGATGAACAAGTTGCAAGTAATGTTCGTCATCGCGTTGTCCTGACACCAATACTCTTCAGATTTCAGTAAGAAAATAACCGTGTAAAAATAAACCTTGTAGAAATGAATCCTGTTGGTAGCGCCATGTGAAGTGGACTTTAAAGTCTCCCATATCTGAGACTTGAGCTGAATTTAGAATATCGCATAACGTACCAATTTTTCCTGACCCGTCACATCGGTCGTCTCCATTTTGTAAGATTCTAAACGAAAATACGTTCTGACAATTGCTCGTTAATCACTTGCCTCAAATTCATGATATTATTTACACGGAATTTATCAGCAAAACAGTCGCAATTTATATGAGTTTCACATTTTGATTCATAGGGTAACATTACGAATTATGAATTTCACCCAAATACCCCACCCCTGCCTTATAAAGGTCCCTTTCACAGATCGTGCATCTCGTTCCGAAATAAGGACCGACGATAAAACAATTTATAACAAGTCACAAGTCTTCCAAAGCGCAAGTCCGTGTTTACTACTTCAGTACTTACTACGTAGAGACATAAAATCAAATGGTTAAAATTCCACTGATTATCTTGTAAAATCATATTACAATTCGAAGAGTAGAGTTCGGTCCGATTTTAATATAAATAGTTGTTATATCGGTAAAATATGTGCAATATAAAAATGAACTACGCAGAATGAAAAACGTTAAAAACAGCGCGTTATCGTAAAATGTGTCTTTATAACTTTTAGCCTCCCAATATATAAATATAAGTGATAGCGTTATCTGTAACACATACTGTAGCAACACATACTTGTCTGTACTTGGTGACCGTAATCAAAAGCATTAAGGTCCCATGTTTTGTCCACATTTAATGGAAGATCAATAAGGATTTCGTTTGAAAGCAAATGGCCATTATTCTACGTTATTTTATTTGCAGGTTGATATCGAATAGAACTGATATTTTAAACTAAATATAGTTCTTGTTCTTTAATCATTGAATCGAATTAGTTGAATGAGTGCATCTTTTTATCTTGACTGAATATTACCGGGGTACTTAAATGATCCGATCTTTTGGGGGAATATATTTATATTTATATATATACATATATATATATATATGTGTGTGTATATATATGTATATGTGTGTATATATATATATGTATATATGTATATATGTATGTGTATATATATGTGTGTATATCTATGTATATGTATATATGTATGTATGTATATATATATGTATGTATATATAAATATATATATATATCTATATATATAATTGATTGACAGTATAGCTATATTCAAAGATATAAGGTTTTATCTATGTAAACACTCAGTTGTTTCACCATATCAAGATGCGATAGATTATACAGACCTGTTTCTTTAAGGCAGACAAAATGATTTCGTGTTAATATCGAAGTTTCTTTACGCATCTGCATTAGCTAAAAACATAATTTATTTTATTAGAAATATTATTCTATGGTGCAAATGTTTCTTCACTTGATTGGCCGCTGTATATGTACTTGCACTTGCTAATATTGATCATTTATTTTATAACGTTCGTTACTTTTACAGTCTAACCTATTGAGCTGGAGATGTCGATCCCGTGTTCGTTTCTACGTTAGATACCGTAAAAATTATGCATTCTTGCGGAACCGTCCCATTATTCTGCATTTGTTGTCTTAAAGTATGTTACACATTTATTTTTTTAATGCCAAATAAGGCATTTATCTTCTAAGGAGTATTCAGTAGTGATTCCACAGTTACATATACGTTATTCGTCGGTAATTTCACCAATGCACCTCTTTAACTACGTGATTTATATTTCTATTATTTTTAACTATTATAGTGTCAGCACAATATATGCATGTTGGGAATAATATTTTCACAGAGTTATAGTTTATGGATTTATTAATAATACTTTATTGAGTTCTTTAAACAGGTCTAATAACATTAATTCGATAAAGAGTGCTCGTACTGTGAGGTGGATTAAACCATATTACATGTCTATGTACGTTTTCTTTTCTTATTATTTCTAGCTTCTAGTCGTACCTGTGAGATTCTTATTTCATTCGCATCAGAATATTAGTGCTAACTTTATTGATTTTATATATATATATATATATATATATATATATATATATATATATATATATATATATTCGTATATCTAGGATCGCTGATAGCCATATTATGTGATATAGCTTAAAATAGTGTGCTTGATCTTACTCTTTCATTGTTTAGTGCATTAGAGTTATCTCTAATATAATCGATTTCACTGTTATATTCAGACTTAGCGTATGTTAACAATTTTTCTTAATATTTGTTTGTTTAAGATAATCTTGATTTTCATTTTAAGGTTCCAGAGACACGAACTTCTTTCACTCAGCTTAGATGATTAGATATATATTTAGTTTAATATAACGTTTGATTGGGTTTATGACATTATTCCTGCCTACTGTTATCTACGTTAAGGGCAATATCCAGAAAATCTACAACGATTACTATCAGGATACGCTTACGTCATCAACATACATTAATTAACCATTGTGAAATAAAATAACATTAACCAGAAGTTTAATTAGTAATTATGTATTTTATAAGTTAGAAATTTGCCGAGTAATTGCCTAGAATATTGTTATTTTGGCTTGAACATGAATATCATGTTCTCTACTTAATCTCCTTTAGCAACAATCTAAAATACTTTGTATCTGTCCTAATCTAATAATAATATAATTTAACAATAAATACAACGTTACAGTTGTCACCACATCACAACGACGAACATTGGAATTGTTTAGATAATCTCATTTTCCATATTGTAAATTACGAATAGAAGCTTAAGATTAACAGTTATTCCGAACAACACATGTAGGTATTTTTTTGCAAAAGATTTTATTAAAAAATAGAGGTATTGAAATAAATTTCAGCATAGATTGGTTTAACATGTTAGATTATATTCACTCATTCTATAATTATGTTACGTTTGTTCGAGGGCACCTTTTCTGTTAATAGCGCGAATGTATGCTAGGATCCAATGTCATAGCGTCTGAGAAGAATCCTTCATTTTTTATATGAAATAATATTTTACTTGATAATATGCATATATTTACACACACACACACACACACACACACACACACACATATATATATATATATACATATTAATATATGGAGGAATATATGAACACACACAAACAAACACACACACACGTATATATATATATAATTTAAAAAAAATGAAAATTATAACTATTATTGGAACTTATCAAGATAATCAAAAGAGTAATATACTTGCGAAAGCAATTAAAAAAAGTTGAAATATTAATATCTAGCAGGACACGTAAACTGGCGTTTTCCAATAAAAGCTGGCACCCCCTTATCAAAAAATAAATTGGTTGTTATTTGTGGAAACATCCGTCTGTCAAAAATTGTAGACACTGGCGACCGTAGTACAAAATGAAAACAAAATTGGCTTCTACTGACGATTAATGATGGTTTGGGGCGATAACATGCAGATATTGTGTGGTGTAAATGAAGAAAAAGAGAAACAAGAACGACCGACCGCGTTTTTGTGTGGCTTACCTCGTGTTCATAATAAAGAAGAAAGAAACAAAAATGGGTGCCCTGTTTCTTTATATGCCTACAGGGTGACCACGAGGTATGCAAATGAGATGCTCCTGATTGGAAATAAAAGAGGAGTGATTTGGGGAAGGAGGGCATACTGAAGTTTGATTTCGAGCAGAGAAGGTGTATCTGTAGAAGAGAAAAGCTAAAGTTGCAGAAGTTCGTTTTGGAGTGGAGAGAAGACGCGTCAAGTGGGAACGGGAAGGTGAAAGTTCGGACAGCAGTGTCACGCAAGCGACAAGCTGTTTCGGCATATCAAGCAATTAACATGGCTGAGTGGAGACTGAGCACTCAGATGTTGAGACCCATTACTGGGGAGGGCGACCTGATTAAGTGGCTGGAGAAATTAAAAATGGTGGCGAAGCTGCAAAAGATAGAATATGTGGTCACCCTGCTGCCGCTATACTTAGAGGGGGAAGCCCTCACGATTTACCAGTAGTGGAGGAAAGGCTGAAATTGGCCTTCGCGGAGGGCCCATTTGAAGCACTTGGCAAGCTGTCAAGTTTGAGGTGGACCGGCGAGTCCGGTGACGTCTTTGCGGCAGAGATCAGGAGACTGGCAGGGTTGGCTGGTTACGTGGGGAGAAGCCTGGAGATGACGGTAAAGCTGTACCTAGTGAACGGCTTCCCAGAGGAGATCTCTGCGAACATGCAGAGAATCACGGGGATCCATTCTATGGAAGTGGACGATCTCTTGGTCCACGCCAGAGTCCTAGTGAAAAATGTTAAAAGCCCAATCGTGGCTGCAGCTGTGAGTGGAAATATGTGCATGAGGCCTCACTTGAATGAGAGGCAGCCGGCGAGGCGACAGGAGGGGGAGACCTGCCATCAAGTGTTTCCGGTGCCAGGGTCCTCATCTGATCAAGGACTGCAAAGAGCCGAGACCGGGGATCACGTGCTACCGATGTGGACAAGTGGGGCATATTAGCCGCTATTGTGTTGCTGCACGGGACCAGGGAAACGAGTGAAGGGGAGCTATTGCGCCAGTGGTTACCCCTTCTGTGTGGAAATGGCGCATGATGGAACATTGTCTCGGTTACCGGTGGTAGTCAATGGGAAGAGAACCATAGCCCTTGTCGACACAGGCTGCACTACAACGCTGTTAGCAAGGAATGTCGAGAGGTCATGGAGCGGAACCAGGATTATTAGGACCGTGGATGGCAGGGATGTGATATGCCTAGGAGAGACGACAGCGGAAGTAATGGTGCAAGGGGTGCCCATTGAACTGCAAGCCCTAGTGTTGAATCATCTGGTCGGTGGTGTCGACGTGATTATAGGTATGAGTGCAATTAACCGACTGGGGGCGCTACGTTAAGAGGGGGCCAAGTGACGTTTGGACGTCTTAGCGCAGTGGGGATGGCAGGAGTGGAAGGTGATAGAACTGTCAGAACCCCAAAACCGGAGGTTTGCTGCATTGAGGACAAAGATTTCCTGGCGAAGTTTGATGGCGTGAGGTGGACGGTGGAATGGAAATGGATCTCCGGGCCCCAGAACTACATAATAAGGTGGGCTGCTACGAAAACACCCTGCGAGGAGAAATAAGAAAAGGATTCGAGGAAGAAGTGGAGAGGTGGATAAAAGAAGGAATTCTGAAACCGTGGACAGGGGAAGAAAAAGGAGTGTTGCCACTACTGGCGGTTGTTCAGCCTACCAAAAACAAGATAGGCCCGTGCTGGATTTTAGGGAATTGAACAGACACGTAGCCTACCACACTGGAACGGGGATCGACGTATGTTAGGATGTCATGAGGAAATGGAGAAGAATGGGGCGGGCCACTAAGATTGTCGATCTGAAATCGGCATATCTGCAGATCCATATAGATGAAAAACTCTGGCAGTACCAACTGGTCCGGTACAAGGGGCGGGTGTATTGTCTGACGAGGTTAGGCTTTGGGCTGAGTTCAGCCCCCAAAATTATGACTGCCGTACTGAAGACAGTGCTGAGCAAAGACTGTACAGTGGACGAGGCCACTAGCTCGTACATTGACGACATCCTGGTGGAGGAGGAGGCAGAGGTGACAGCAGAGAAAGTAAGAAGCCATGTCGAAAAGTATGGGTTAACCGCAAAACCGGCGGAGGCCCTAGATGGAGGAGCGGTGCTGGGGTTGAAACTAAGGCGAGATGGAAAAGACAGCCTTGTCTTCGAACGAGGGAATGCAATACCCGAAGTCGGATCTGAGCTGACGAGACGAGAACTCTTCTCAGTCTGCAGGAGGCTGGTCGGGCACTATCCTATCGCTGGCTGGCTCAGGATAGCATGCAGCTTTATTAAACGACAAACAGGCACTGATGACTGGGAAGGCCGTGTGACGAAGTAGGTCACGAACATGCTGCAAGAAGTCATTGCGAGAGTGAGGAATGAGGACCCAGTGAAAGGGAAATGGTATGTCAGCGGCGAATACGCGGGTGTGGTTTGGTGCGATGCCAGTAACCTGGCGTTGGGCGTCGTACTAGAGATAGGAGGTGTAACTGTGGAGGATGCGGCGTGGCTAAGAAAAAACAACGACTTATCCCATATCAACGTAGCAGAACTAGATGCCGCTATAAAAGGAATCAATCTGGCCCTGAAATGGGGATTGAAAATAATTGAAGTACAAAACCGATTCGGCAACGGTAGCGTCGTGGATTCGGTCGGCAGAACTGGCGATAAGAGAGTTAAGACAAGGGGTGCTGCGGAAATGCTGATCAAGCGCAGACTCGGAGCGCTCACCGACCTGATAGCGGAATTCCAGTTGAGAGTATCTGTTGTGTTGGTCCCGTCAGAAAAAAACAAGGCGGATTCGATGACACGCGTGAAGAAGGGCTGGCTGCAGGAGGGAAAGGAGGTCTCCTCGGTAGCTGTGCAGGGGAAGAAGTCAAAGAGTCACACGAAATGCACCACTTTGGTCGAGAACGAACGTTATTCCTAGCCAGAGAGGTTTACCCGGAGACCACCGAGGAGAGGGAGGTGGTGGAGAACTGTCGAGAGTGCCAATCAACTGACCCTGGACCATCCAGACACGAAGCAGGAGAGCTACACGTTGCGGAGGACTGGAAGCGATTGTCCAGTGACGTGACACACTATCGCCACAAATTGTATCTGCCGATGGTCGACTGTGGACCGGGAAGGTTTGCCATCTGGAGAGATATCAGGGCAGAAGCTGCATGGGCGATCGGAGGGGTCATCGAGGAGATATTTTTGGAGAGAGGGCCGGTTGAGGAACTCTTAATGGACAATGGCCCCGCTTTCCGATCAGAAGCCTTTAAAGGGGTGTGCGATAAGTGGGGAGTAAGGCAATTTTTCAGAGCAGCGTATCGGCCGAGTGGCAACGGAATAGTGGAGAGGAATCATCGCACCATTAAAGCCGCTGCGGAAAAATGCAACGTATCACCCATAGAGGCGGTGTTTTGGTATAACATCTCGCCGAAGACCAAACAAGATGATACAACTGTGCCTCATAGGGCCGTTTTCACATATAAGTGGCGGCATCCGTGCAACAAAGCAGCAGGAATTGAGAGTGAAGAAGCCACTATCAAAGTAGGTGAAGAGGTATGGGTGAAACCCCCCAATGCACAGTGTACCACTCGTTGGAAAAGAGGGGTCATAACAGGATTGCAGTCGAAGAACAATGTGATCGTGAATGGAGTTCCCCGACATATCTTAGACCTGCGTCGTGTGACATTGCCGGTATGCGGTGAGGGCAGTGAAGAAGAAGAAATCGAGGGCCACCGAGAAGCAAATGATGCTGCTCAACCTGACTTAGGCCCGCGTTGTAGTGAACCTGAAAACGTTAACCCCCGAGAAGTTGTCCCCCAGAGGCCTCGACGTGAGAGGAGGCGGCCTGCTTGGATGGAGGATTACGAAGTATCCTATTGATCTCGAAGATCAGGGGGGCGTGTAGTGTAAATGAAGAAAAAGAGAAACAAGAACGACCGACCGCGTTTTTGTGTGGCTTACCTCGTGTTCATAATGAAGAAGAAAGAAACAAAAATGGCTGCCTTGTTTCTTTATATGCCTACAGGGTGACCACGAGGTATGCAAATGAGATGCTCCTGATTGGAAATAAAAGAGAAGTGATTTTGGGAAGGAGGGCATTCTGAAGTTTGATTGCGAGCAGAGAAGGTGTATTTGTAGAAGAGAAAAGCTAAAGTTGCAGAAGTTCGTTTTGGAGTGGAGAGAAGACGCGTCAAGTGGGAACGGGAAGGTGAAAGTTCGGACAGCAGTGTCACGCAAGCGACACATTGTTTGAATATTAGAAAGGATTTAAGGGAATGCGTAAATCAGTAAGAATTAATAAAATTTCGATAAATAGTCCATTAGAATATTATTGAAAATTAAAAACAGAAGTAATATTAGTTAGGGATTCTCACTGTATATGAAATGTTTAGAGTGATCAAAACCAGTGGTAGAAGTCCTAGCTGTTTCCTTTTGTTCAATGCATCCGCTTTTTTCAAGTCTTCACCCAATAGTATTAGGTTAGTGCAAAAACAATATCGTGTTCTCACACATGTTATATTTATATATGATTTATGAATTAATTCATTGATATAATATAGCCATATTATATATACTTTTAGAAGCACCTTTTTCGTTCTATCTAATCCTGTAATTCGTCACCCTTCTTTATCCGTACATACATTTTTTGCATGCTTCTCGACAGCATAGATAACATTCAAATCCGCTCGATTTTCTTGTTACAGTTAAAAGCTGACGAAAATGTTCGTGATATCAATGATGTCACAATGTTCGTTCAAGAAATTTCGCAATGGTGATGAAGATAAAGATTGTCGTTGCCAGTCAACTGCGGTTGATAACGAATATTTGAAAGCCGTAAATGGACCCGATCCTTGCTCTTAAACACAAAGTCAACGACACAGAGGTCGTTCGCGATGTAAAGAAAACAGGGAAATCAAAACAGTTGGATAAATGGGCGTCGCACGAATTGAACGATAATAAAAAAAACATCGTCGTTGGGGGTGTTTACTACTCTCCTTCTGCGCCAAAAAAATGACCCATTTCTTGAGCGGGTTGTAATGTTTGATAAGAACTGGATCAAACTACGACGACATTCGGCATATTATTTGGATGCCGGAAAAGCTCCACAATATTTCTCGAAGCCGAAATTACAGTAAAAGGTTGTGGTGACTAGTTGGTGCTCTTAAGCTGGTCTCATCAAACACAGATACTTAAATCCAGGCGAAACGATTACAGCGGAAAAGCACTGGGGACAAATTGATGAAATTCACCAGCAGCTACAAATCTCTATCCAAGATTGGTCAATACGTAAGGAACAATTATCCTCCATGACAACGCTCGATCGCATGTTTCTCAACTGAACCTGCAGAAGCTGAATAATTTGACTACGACTCTTTGCCTCAACTGGCATATTTACTGGACCTCTCGCCCACCTATTATGACTTTTCAAGCATCTCGACAACTTCCTGCCCGAAAGATGCTTCAAAAGCCCTGATGATATCGAACCAGCCTTCAATAACTTAATCGCTTCCAAAGGTATTGATGCCTATGCTGATAGCATGAATAAACTTGTTTCTCGTTTTCGAAAATGTGCCGATTGTAATTGTTCTGCATTTCGATTAATAAAGTATAGTATAAAATAATTTATGATCTTCTGAAATCGGACGTCAAAAAACATTTTTTTTTTTGCGCCAAACTAATAATAAATAAATTCCAGTTTTATGACGTCTTTTTAACGTGTAAAACCAAACAAATATGACATTTTCTTTTACTTCAATTCACTTCTTTGAATATAACCATGTTAAGAAAGGCGTTCAATGTGGGCGCCATTTAAAAAGGACTTTCGGAGTATACAACCACGTTTTTTTTTTGAGGGGGGACTCTCCCCACAAGTTTTACCGTAAGAATTGTTAGCAGCATATCAACATGCAAATGCTAAAAAATAAATTGGCTGTGTCAGTATCGTTAAGGAAGAGGTAGATTTGTTTATCGCGCGTGCGTAAAATCCTGGCAGCCAGTGAATTACAGTGCATTATACAGGTCTTTATATGGCTATAAGTAATTGTGTCCGTAAAATGTAACTGCGATTTTCTTAATCGGCATTTTCGGAAAACATTATATCCCGTCACATGTAAAGACAATTGTGGAAGTGGACTGAATGTAAAAATTATCCTCAAACCAAAGAAAGTTTACATGTGCACAACGCCGAGAATCATGTAGATGATACTGCAAAAGCAATTAATTTTAATTTGACGACGATCGCAATAGATTGTGCAGGTTTTAATATCGTATATTTAAGTAATTTACTTTTAAAATAAAAAAAAATTAACTATGTTTGAAAAATATAATTATTTACTAGAACTAATGGACAAAGTAAGCGAGCGAGAGGTAAAGGAAATGAATGAGTGTGTTTTTTTCTTTGGCATCGCCGTGAAATATTTTTCTTCTAAATAAAAATGTAAAATCGAGCGAGAGAGACAGTAAAATATAAAGCGAGCGAGAGAGAACGCGAGAGATAGTTGGAAAGAATATATATATATATATATATATATATGTATATATATATATATACAGAGAGAGAGAGAGAGAAAGAGAGAGAGAGATGGAGAGAGAGGGGAACGAAATTGAAGACGGAAGTTTTAAGCAGATAAGTTGCTGTGATATTTATTTTATTTATTTGTCTTTTTTAGATGCAAATGTTAATATTAACTATATTTATCTCAGTTTTTATTCATATATGTATCTTGATTGTTTTATTTAATAATAGATTTTCACGTCCACGAATGTACTTAGTATACCTTCCAAGTTTATTAAAATATAGCATAAATAGATTTGACAATCCTATTCTCTTCTACCTTCCCCACTTCCCTGTATGTCTAGTTCCTTAAAACATGATTAGTTTTCGACACTTATTTAAAAAAAAAAAAAAAACTTTACACACTCTAGTATATTTAAAGCAAAAACTAGCTTTAATACTTTGCATTGAAAACGGAAGCTTTACGCATATAAATTGTTTCCATAATCATTTTTATTTATATTTTAGATGCAAAGGTTTATATTAACTACATTTATTTTCGTATTTTATTTAGATCTTTTATTTGATTGTTTTATTTAATATTATATTTTTTCGTTCATTAATATACTCATTGCATCTACTGCGTTGATTTTAAATATAGCATAATTAGATCTGACATTTATATTTATTTTACTTAGTAAGGATGGGAATCTATAACCTAACTTTCCCTTAAACACGACAGTTGGACTTGTATTAAGTACAATACTTTATATTATCATACACTTTTTACTGGAGGGAAGATAATGCATTGTAAATGCGTTATCGGCAGCTCTCGTTACCCTTACTTCCCGTTATTTGTACCTCACTTCACATTTTTATGAGTGATTTTTTGGACAAAGATAGAAGAAAATATATTCTAGGTTCGCATGTGTTTTGCGTACACAATCGCTAGAGATGTCGGCAATTTTCTGTTTCTATGTCTTTTCTTGTAGGCATGTGACTAATAATGGTGCTGGACGTAAACATTGTTTCTGGGCTAAAGTCATCCGCCTATTAGTCAGGGACCCGAACCTTGCATAAACCACTAAAGAGGCTGTCCTATCAGCAGGTACAAAATACTGGGGCTGCTATATCGCCATTCACTGAATGGTTTCTGGACAATGCATTATCTTCTGGTGTCATATTAGTGGGTAATTGTTCTGCCTTTACTTTATGTGCTCCAAAAAATATATTTCCTCGTTTCGTTTTTATCTTACTTTCCCTGTGTTCCCTTCTCAAAGCAAGTCGGTCGTCCTATTCTACAAATCCTAAAACTCCATCGGGAAATGTTTTCAGAAAAAAATACACGATTAAACCAGAATCTATGACTTTCAACGTACACCCATCTACCAGTCCTTTTTCTCCAACATAAGTGTTCTACGTTCAAACCTTGCAGAACCTTAAAGAAACTGGCATTGAACCAACTATTTCCCTGAAGTCGTTCAGAATTGAAGGATACTGTGACTTCCAAGTCTGACTCACAAAATCGCCATTGGCATGGAATATGTGCCAACATTAAATATGGGTTTACATGTAGTAGGGGCATCTCCATAGAAGATGCTAAATAACCCTATATGTGATAGCGGGTTCCACTGGTCACACTACAGCGTTTATATTTGTCCTCTATCGGCCCCCACAACAATGGAGTTACTACTTTTAAAAGACCATCTTACAAAATTAACTTGTCCGCTCATCGTTCGGCTATTATTCACGTCTGTGGAGACTTCAAGGTACACAATGTCGAACAAAACCGATGATAAGGGGAGGTTCTGTCATGATTTGTTCATTGTTTATGATCTCACAGATTGTTCATAAACCAATCCGCGTACCGACACTTACGGTCACTATGCAAGTCTCTTATACCCTTTCCTCACAACTTTCGCTGAGCCTTGTTCATCTTCCGTTCTGTTTTATCAGTTAAGATAAAAACGAAAGGAAAAAAGCCCTCAGACATAGCTTTCCATCGTACAGAATATCGATATTCTATGGCTGGCAGGGATAAATTCCGTACATTTATATTAGATCTGAATATGTCCTCCATGTTTTAAAATGATGTGTCCTGTATACTATCAGATCAGACAGACTGGTTAATTGTAGGTTTAGACAGCCTCATACACTCGAAAAATCCAGCAAAAACCTAACAGCCATCTGTGGGTCTTACCAGAATGTACTGCTGTCATTGCCAAAGAAATGACTATTTCCATTGTTTCCAACGTAATAGATGTACTGAGGCTAAATCCGCTTTCACGACTGCCAGCTATAACTATAAAAGAGTAATGAAGAACGCGAGAGAGTTGTATGCTCAGTCTGTTTATCCAAAGAAACTGAGCAGCGGCTTGGTTCGCACCAGTTTTGGCAAATTGCAAATAGGATCTTAAGCAGAAGAGTGTGCTCTATCCAAACTATCATCAGTGGACATGAAGTAATCTCGTCAGCATCAGACTAAGCCAAACTCTTTGCCAAGAACTTTGCAGCATATTCTTTTCCCATCCAACCAAAATAAAGATCTATACTTACAAACTGTTTAAGCGTTGCCTTAAAGAGACCAATGTCTTCTGTGCGCCATGAGTAAGTTGCTGAAATCTATGTTAAATGTTGTTAATAACCTCGGTAAAAGAAACCTTCTTAGTAACATGCAATATAGTGTCCGTACTTCACGAGATGTGCTTATGATGTCTGACACGTTTAGCGAATCTCTCGACAAATGCTGACTTTCTAGGGCAATTGCTCTTGACATATACAAAGCCATTTAATAGGGCATAGCATAAAGATCTACTTCACAAGATCTCAAGCTGAGGTTTAGCTGGAAATGTTTCTCAATTATTAAAACATGTCTCTCTGATAGGTTCATAAAAGTAGTGGTTGATTACAGAAATCTAAAGTACATAGTATTAATGTCGGAGTCACTCTGGGGTCCATGCTGAGTCCAACTTTCTTCCTGATCTACATCAATGATCATCACAACCACACCCTTAGATCATTCGTAGACATTTATCCTAACGACACTACTTTCCATGGCGGCACATCACAGGCCGTAAACGACCAAGTTTTCTTGATTCTCTCTATGTTGAGAAAGGAATTAGTCTTTTTGTTATTACATTTTTACCCCAAACAAGGCACATTGCAACTTTGGGCGCTACTATTAGGGGTAGCATCTACTGGAATACTATGTGAGGATTTGGGCAGCAAGATATCTGTTCACGTTACACTTGAACTTCTGCACGTCAGTACAGTTGGGGAAGCAGGAACCTGGAATGGAATTCCAAAGTTTAGCGGTTCTGGGGTAGAAACTAATGGAGTAGAAATATCTTTTGCATCTAGGGATCTCTACTCTGTGGGGGTGAGATTAAGCTGCCTGTCAGGTTTGTCGAAGGTGTTTCCGTCGTGAGAGTACAAGTGCTTGCAGTTCGTCAGAGCATTCTCCATTAAAATACGTGTAGAACAGGCAGACGGATGAAACAATTCGTCGATGGGACAGAGGCTGAAGCTTAGATGCCAGTTCAGGGCCTATCAGATTGGCGACTCTCTTTTGACCCTTGTCTAGGAGCGAGAGGCTAGTAGCAGATACACCAGCCCTAATATGGCAGCAATGCTCCATACATGGGCGAATGGTGGCCTATAGAGGTGCAGGATATTTTCGGGTGTTATTAATTTTCTAGCACGGTAGAGAGCCTTCCTTCTCTGCAGCGGCCCTGGCAATGCTTTCAATGCAATTGTACCAACTCATGTTTCCTGTGAACGTTAGGCCAATGAGTTTGAAAGATTTACTCTCAGATAAAATGTCGTTAGCCATTGCTATTGGTGGTAGATAAGGTTTCTTGTAATTATTGAAGGAAGTCGTGGCGGCATTGTACGTGACCATACATTTTTGTCCCCGTTGCACTACAGATTGGAGGTCATCCTCTAGTGTTTTTGCCAATTCTTTAGATATGTGTTCATTTGTTTTCCTGTCGTGCCTGTTATAGAGCGTGATGTCGTTAGCATACATACCCATCTCACACACAATTTTGTCAGGGAGGCCATTTATGAATATTAGGAACAACAGAGGTCCAAGGATTGACCCTTGGGGTACCCCACGCATTTATATCATATTGCTTAGATGTACGACCGTCGAGAGCAACCTGAAATATTCTCTTATTTTAGAAGGATTTAATTATTTTTAGTATTCTACCAGTGATACCGTATGATCTAGGAGACTTGATTTTTATAATGCGAAAATGGAAAGAGTATGTTATGTCCGTGCGTTTATGATTCAGTTAAAGAGGGTAAGATCAATATATGGCGAACGTACAGGAAACAGGGGCGGGATGAGAACTTGATATTACAAAGGAAAATAAAAACTACTTTCTCTAAAGATGGTTGCGATTGTAATGATTCGGCGTCTAGGATGAAATGTTGGAGTTTATTATAACGACTAAATGTGTCAGAAATGGCGTTCTAAAGTTAGATAAGATGGTGAGTAATAGTCTAGACATAATAAATGTGTATGTGGCACTGTTTGTTGCAAACCCCCGGTACTTTGGTCCCAAGTGGAATTTCTGCAATTAAAATCCTATATATAGAGGTGAATGTAGACATAGAATGAATTATATTATTAATTAATCTATCAAAATTCAATATAACGATTATTATATTCGTTATTATATTTCCTCATTTGACTTTTTTATTGATAAATAAATGTTGTAATTTCTTGACTCTATATATTCTTCAGTATTTAATCTTGTTTTATGAATATATATTAATATACACACAGTCTGTTTATTAACAAACAGTATTTGTTACATAAGTGTTTCAGTGAGATCTCAATTCAAACAGACCACTTCATCAGACCAAAATGTTTCAATACCGTCCCTGAGGCAGTGTCTTTGAATTTATATTCGACTGAAACATGTATACATATGTGTAACTAATAATATTTGTAAGATATATAAACCATATATCAGCTCTGCCTTTCAGTAGTCGCTCTTAAATAATCACACGGATTTCATTGGATTAACATCTAGGAAACAAATTATAGATGCATGCTTTATAGATGCATATATATATATATATATATATATATATATATATATATATATATATATATACTAATTTTCTAACATATTTTTCTGATAAAGGCATTGTCTTCATGTATCTGTCAATTCCTTATTCTCTCGTTTATGCTAGTTAATGTTAGATCTTCTGATATTCAAACAATAAAATAAAAGAATGGATGTCTTTGATAATATCTAATCTAGCCATAAAAACACTTTTAGAAATATTTAATGCGCAGCATAACTCAGCTTTTTCCTCTCATTTTCACATAGCTATACATTTTTCCTGCTTATTGTGCAACTACGTTAGACATTAGTTTAGTTTTAATGGGAATCTTATTTTCTGCGCAAATCTGGCAAGCCAGATATCTCAGTTATTGGCGACTATATCAGCTTAGCGATCAGTAATAAACTAACATCTTCGTAAAAGATGCGGAAGAATGTGTGTAATAATTGCCTACTGATGTAGAGCAGATAGCAACCAAAAACCAAGCTTAGAAGAAGTCATTTAGCGCCAATGTAGTATATCTACTACGGGGAAGAATACAACGATATATGTTCCTTTATTATGTGCTAATAAACCATTAGCCAATGCGTAGAACTACACATAAGTGCTACATATATGTTGATGATTTCATAAAGATATGATTTGAAGTATTTTTACGGGAAAAAAATCACTTTAATTCTTATAAAAGAAAATGAAAGTAAAACAATGTTGGGGTTTGTTGGTAGGGCTTTTTTTTCAAATGAAACATTTACCGATATTCACACCTACTTATGAAGTGTAATATTTTATTAAATATTACATACACTAATACATCAGATATATACCATATAAATAGTTATATCCATTATATTATCTCTGAAATATATATGTAATTATATACACACATAGACATGCACACACATAAGTGCATATATGTATATAGAAACAGAGAGAGAGAGAGAGAGAGAGAATTCTACGTAAGATGTATAGGTATTATTTTGTCATTCTTTGAAATAACTTGCTTGATTTTCTTATAGTTTTTATTTTTATAACTATAAAACCTGTTCGGTCAATTAGTCGTTTATCGCTCGCCTCAAAATCAGGGCGTTTTTTTAAACGAAGGCTATTAGTATATAATTGAACGTTCTGCACGTTTTCTCATAAGTGTTTCTTTTATCTCAATTACGTACTTATACACCGTTAATACAATTAACATGGTTCAATATATTTTCATGTTTTGACTTACGTCGTAGCAAAGCGTCCATTTAATGCTGATATTTTATTCTGTTAGAATTACGGTTTATGCTTCACATTTTAATATCTTCAGATAGTTTGGACGAGGTTTTTATTTTATTATGTAAATGTATGTCGTAATAAAATATTTACTGAAGTGCCGGTTTTAATTTCAACCGGCCACTCTATTATTTTGACTAATACTCTTGGTAAAGATATAGCTCCAATAATTCCGAAGCCATTTAGATATTGTTTCAAGGACATTATATTTCACAACACAGTGCAAAACCTTATCAGTTATCTCCGTACGTAAAAAAAATCCAGGTAATCGGTCAGTAGATACAAATACGTCGCCTATGCGTTATGAGTAAGTTGCCTGATTTTTTGCAAAACAGAGAAGTGGTTAACCACTTTGTTTAAAATAACCTACCCAGTGATATGTGATACATTTTCAAAACTTGGTAGATGATGCATTTTCTACCCCCGCAACCTCTATCCCACTGAAGACACGCTGCTTACCGGTCACTACTTTATCATTTTTTTCATGGCAAGTATTCGTCTGGGATCCAATCTCTAGCTCCCCACAGAAAACTCACGTCTCTAAAAAACCACTATCAATTTTCCTCACTTCATATATATGCCTAAGTATAAACGTAGTTTCCATAATAAAAACTTCTTTCGTAGAACTGCCCGCCACCTGTGGAACTCTCTCCTGTTTGTCTGCTTTCCAGCTGACCACAATATGCCCGTGTTCAAGTCCAATGTAAGCAAGTTGTTACTAAGCTGTTTCCTTAAATACTCAAATTATAACATAATTCGCACTAAAAACGATTATTACACTATTTTCCTTATGATTACTGTACATTTATAAACCCCTTTTCTCGTGTGACATTCGAGCCATATTAAGTGATAAATTTCTTGTAAAGTCAAATTTCATAACGCTGTAGATTCAATAATAGGAAATACTAGAGCCTTGCATATTCAGGCATTTTTGTTACTTTTTCTGTACATGAATTCCATAGTTATTTTGTGGTTAATTGACTCATCAGTATCTTTCTGGGAATGCATCGTCCTAATAGCTAATTACGCCTAACGTTGATAGGCATATTAATGTTTCTATCGATTTTAGTTTCTGTTGTAGTTCTAAAGTAAAATTCGTCTCGCCAACTGGACGTTTATTCTTTGCCTCAACCTTCGGAGTTTATTTAAACGAAATCAAATCATCTCACAGTTTTTCACGATCCATGATAAGTGGTCTTACTCCGTGGAACATATTAAGACAGTGTTTTAATGTTTGAAATAAATTAGACATCCAATCAGTTCAATATTGCAACATGTTACACATGTGTCAGGATTATTCGATAAGTTATATCCCTGATTCAAGGTTTCTAAAACGGCTCCTTTACGGAAAATTTCCCAAAGGAAAAGACCCACAGGAAGACAGCGGAAACAATTCAAAGAAAATCTGAAGGTCTCTCTCAAACAGTTCGGTTTTTATTCTGACTCACTGGAAGAACTAAACAAAGACAGATGTTCCTAGCGTGCCGGAACTCACAAGGGGGTACTAATGCTGAATCGGCACGCCAGGAAGGACGCGAAGGGAAAAGTGATATTACAAACTAACAAAAAACAAAAAAAAACACACACTTAGCAGTCAGCATTTCTGATACAGAATTATGTTACAGGTATCAATTATGCGGAAATACTAAAGAGCTCAAATCGTTCTTCCAAAAAATCTTGGAACACACGGAACAATTGGAGGATCGTGGTAATCTTTGTAAACAATGGACAAACATAATCATAACTCACATGTGCGATGGTAATGAATTAACAACAAAAATGTCTCAACGTAGTCGCTCAGAATATTACAGAAAGAAACACAATTGCGGTTGCACAGGTTTATACAATTCTATGGTGATATTTTATATTAAAAAATTCATTAATTTGAACACGTTGAAAATAAATACTGTGCGAAACTATATAAAGTATGCGTTATGTGTATTATGGGATTGTTAATCTTCATCTGACATTCAAGAATAAGTCTGTTCCATAACACAATTTAAGATTATTGATGCTTGTAACGATCTAACTGTAACTACTATTGTTACATTATTGTTACCGTATTATTATTACATTAGTGTTACATTATTGTTACCTTATTGCTGCATGTAAAAACGGACCCACGCCTTCCATGTTAAAACAGCTGCAAAGTTACTAAAAAGGACATTATTTTTGCTCATCTTTTTCAGGTGAAAATACATGCATTTATTTATGGTGCTTTCTTAAATAACGAAATACGTCTTGTTTTAAATGTCTCTTAGTTCGCCATGTAGTTGGCAAAAATGTTCTGTATCGAAACGTGTTTAAAGTCTCTCAGGGCCCCCGAGCCACACTTCTACTACACCTAAACACGCTTGGCCGATCTTTGCCACGTAGTGCCATTTTACCCCTTTTTATTTACTTAGCTCCCAGCGCTGTGACGTCGTCTTGGATGCCTGTTGAGATTTTGCTGCTGCTCCTGCTGCTGCTGATACTACTACATTACGTGACAGCGGATCTGTTATATTTACCTGCCTGCCTACAAAAATATTTACAAGAACATATTAAAACCTGTGACAGAGTAATTACAGAAATAGAAACTCAAACAAAAAGAACACGAGTAAATAAACTCAAGTAAAATGTCTTAGTGTATACTTTGTTCGGCCTTTTCATTTTACTTTTTTCTCAGAATTTCCTGTTATATTTTTTCTTTTTTTTTTTTTTAAAATAGAAATTCCAACGTATTGTTCATAATATTTAAAGACACCACATTTACACGTTAATAGGGGAAAACTCAGGTGTCTAAATAGAGACAATATTGTTTTTTTTTCATATTTACAGAATTAAATCGGGGCCTAATTTTTTCAACTTGGTTGTCTAAGATTAAAATTCTGAATGTAAACGGTATGTTACAATGTAAGTTAATAAGCCAAAAGCAAATTCATATTCATTGAACGATCTTTGATGACTTCCGCTCCTGCGTCTGTAACTCCCTATAACTTATTCGGAACATGTTTTCTTTTAATAATAAATGTGGTTCATTGCTTGACTCGACAGTTTCCTATTAGTTTTATTTACTGGCGATTGTATTCCAATACACGTTCAGTATCCTTAGATCGTGTTATTTTTCTTCTTATGCATGTATCTCAATTTCTTGTACAACCCTAATCACATATCATATCAGTCATTACATTAATCTTTCTTTCCTTGTGGACGATTGAGTAGATATTTTCAGGACGAGTGCGCAATAAGTTTCGTTTTAATTAAAACTAGCTTCGACTAAACTAGTGAGTAACTCCCGTTGCGTTGTCCCATGGCATATCTCCTAACTGCTCGACTCTACATGGCGAAACAATTTGAGACAACACAAGTTAATCTAACATTTTGTTTTACAGCCGTTTAGTCACTTAACTGCTCATTCAGTTGTGGTGAAATTATTCGAGACATTTACAGTTCATTTTGTTTCTTAATTGCTCAGCTCTTTTTTGTTAGATTATTCCAAACAGTTTACAAGCGAAATGAGTCATGCATCCACGATGTAATCGAATATCACATATGCAACTATTATTTCATTTTCTCTTTTTGTCACGATACGGTTTAACTTATCATTTATTTTGCACAGGTTTGATATCCAAAACACTATTTATGTTTATTCACTTACATTCTAATAACCTATTTATCCTTCAACAAAACCATTAGAAGTCGCGCCATTAAGTTCTATATCAACTCATCTCCCCTGGTTAAGTGACGTTCCGAAACCGGCAAATTTGATTTATTGTCCTATTTTTTTTTTCCAAAAAGTTCGGAATGTCTACGAAAAAATTCGTCATCATCCACATTCTCCATTTTTATATCTGAGGATTCTATATAGCTAAATGTTTACTCGACACATACCATTGCGATGCATCTGCTGTGTCTTTTTCACATAATCAGCTCTCGTTTAGGATTAAAGAATAAGGTTCCCTCGAAGTTGTTTTACTTGACCGCCAAGCAATTCTGTTAGCCATTTGTATTAAAATTAAATATCGCTTTACAGATTAATATTTCCGTGTTGGTATTAGATTATAAAAACTCGAGTAACAGAATGCCCAATAATAAAAAAAAGGCATGCAAGGTTTAAATAGTCCCCAAAATATTATAATTGATTTGGCAAGGATCAGGCGTCTCCATTTATTTTCTGAAATTATAAAACTTGAATAATCAATCAAATTTTAAAAATCAAAAATATCCAGTATTTTCCGTTCAAGTTAAAAATCACTTGAACAATCTGAATATAAATTAGTTAGAATATATGTATATATGATCATTCATAAATGTTTAATTCTAAATTTCTATCTAAAACTGCCAATAATGTTATACAACTGATTCAGATTACTACAATTTTGTCCACCATTATTCACAAAATTATTATTCACAAAACTTTCTTATGCAACGTAGTTATGGCCAAGAAAATGAATCCCGCAACACACTTGATTAATCTTTCTTTATAATTATGCTGCAATGCAGCACATGATCGTCCGACTATTTTTTTTCGTTTAAAGTTCGGACTGCATCTTCTTTTTAAAGTTATTTGTAATCGCACTGACTCGCACATTGACATCCTCTGAATGTCTACGTTGTATATCGTTGTCGCTGGACACGTACATTTCTGTCGATTACACACACGTGTGCTATTATTTTTCCACTGTTTTCTTTTCTTTCTATTCCTCTGCTGTGACGTAATCTCGCGCATGGTTCGGTCATTTGCATACCTGTCGAGATGTCGCTGCTGCTAAATTACGTGTCAACAGATCCGTTACACTATATGCGTTAATTTCTTGAAAATAATCAGACAATTAGATGCCACTAACAAATAAAACTCCAACAATGATTTTCTTCATACGAATTAACTATATTATTTTTTATTTATATCATGTATATATTTGCATGTTTATATTTCCAGTAATTTTTCCAGACTATGCAAAATGACAGTTAGTTTTATATATAAGTTTATAGCATAATCATAAAGTAATGTGTTTGCAGAACTCTCTCTTCCGTATGTCCTCAGTAAATACTCGTTTTCCAGGAAGATGGATGACTAAAGGCAAAGTGATATTTTACCTACTGAAATATTCAATAGTCTTCCAGCATTTCTGAGACGAAACCTATTTCAAAGTAAAAAGAGTTTTTCACGTGTCTGCAGATAGGAAGATCGCGTGATAAGTTGCCTGATAAATATTGAAAACTGTTTTGCAATAGGAAGGGGTACGCTGCCGTTCGAATATGCCTTTTGTTTTGTTTTTTTCATTTTATTCTCATTTCTTCCAATTTACCTTTTTCCCCTGTGAAAGAATTTACAAAACCAATATCTCAGGTATTTCTTTGTGCGTACTATTTCAAAAAAAAACATTTTTATTGCATTAGTTACTTCGGTTTGGGGGCAACTCGTATGCAGAAAAACTGTCTCTAAAACGTAAGTTTTTTTTTTTTAATACAAAACTTGATTGTATATTTAAGCTTGTGCTTTCATCATCAATGTTGTTGTTGTTGGTGTTGTTTTATCGATATGAGCATACTGCTGAAGACATTTCAATCCTAAAATTGGTTTTGGTTTAAAAAATAAAATAAAAAAATATATATTTTACTCACGTTCACCTCCAACAAGGCACGCAGTCGGGGAAGCAAGTAGCGGGAAGCGAATTCCAAGTGTATCTGTCTAAGGAAGTTTGGCCTTCGGGTCAGGATCAAAGTGTAGTATCTGTTCCGGCAGATGCTGCACTTAAGATAATTTGTACCAGTCAATGGAGGGGAGACCCTCTATACTGGGACAATTATTATTTTTGGTAACCAGAGTGGCCCCTTTTCGGGGAGCTGGTTTTTACCTCACATTAAAAACGGCCTTGTGCCTAATTTGCTCAGTGGGGGAGCAAATAAATACCATCTGTTCCGGCAGATGCTGCACTTAAGATAATTTGTACCAGTCAATGGAGGGGAAACCCTCTATACTGGGACAATTATTATTTTTGGTAACCAGAGTGCCCCCTTTTTGCCTACTTTTAGGGGAGCTGGTTTTTACCTCACATTAAAAACAGCCTTGTGCCTAATTTGCTCAGTGGGGGAGCAAATAAATACCATCTGTCTAAGGAAGCAACTATTATAGTAAAAACCTTTCTGGCATTTGAGGACCTCAACAATGAAAAAGTGTGATTTTATTGCTAAGCTGGTTTGTCGAAGACATGTACGTCGAGGGGGCAGGGATGCAGCTAGTTCATCATTAATAATTATTTTTACAAGAAGAAAACACACATTTTAAAAATTAGTTAAAACAACATATTCCTTATTTATATAAATGCTCTAATCAACACTTACTATAAAAACGGATATTATAGAATCATTTCTTTTCTAATATGAGGGGATTAAAATGCGGGGCTTGTAAGTGCATATCTTACACGCTATCTTTTGCGCGTGAATCACTAATTAGCACTAGTTTAAAAAAATACAAATAGGAACAAATTATGGCTTAACATTACAATATAGCACTATAATCAAATCATTGTTGAACTTAATTGTAAATAGCTAACCGACGCGGCGATAACTAATTAAAAATAGCTGCATTTAATCAGGCATTAACATTTTGCTTAACGAGATCGACGCATCGAGATTTTACAACGTATAATAATCATGTAGAGATTAGTGTTATAGTTTTAGTCATCGTTATAATTCTTTATTTACATTTTTATTTATATAGATGCACAAGAAAACAAATCGTAGAACTTATCAGAACCGATAAACGAGTTGCAATCGATAACTTTAAATAAAGAAATGACAAGACTGAGCGACAATTTCTATCTTTTTACCACACCTGCAAATAGATTTTTTCCCTGTGTATCTCCCCTATGAAAATAACTCGATGTTTCTCAAAAACATTTTTATAACATTGCCGCGAAATTGTTCCCTTGAATGAAACTATACTCTGTCTTTAGATTTTTTTGTGAGAGACTATACTCATATCGATATGCGATGAGCATTTGATTCATTAAAGAAATGCATGTTAATGCATTTTCCCCTGCTCAGTGAAATGAACTCAGAGCAAATAATTCACTTAGATGCATTTTGCGTTTGTAGTTGCCGATGGTCAATATTATTTTTGAACGCGAAAAACTCATGACTGCTTGTTTGATTATATATATAGAAATTATTTATTACTCAGATTTGTTGATTACAATCAGACACATTTGTTTAATATACATATATATACATATATATACACATATACATATATATATACAACACACACATATATATATATATATATATATATATATAAAATTTCAATCATTCAATAAATGTAAAAATTTATGACGTAAAATGGTTTTAATCTGAAGTATGTATATATATATATTTATATATTTTGGCATCATGCTATTATATCTATATATATATATATATATATATATATATATATATATATATATATATATGCACATATATATATATATATAAATCCTAAAATTGATTTATTTTTTAAAATTAGACTTTAATTGTAATTTTAAATCATAAATGTAAATTACAATCCATTTCCATTTTACAACTATAGGGAAAATTACAATGGTATTGCGGTTAATATACTTGGAAAATCTCTTACGCTTGATAAGTACCCCCCCAAAAAAACCTTTGAAAAGCTTGAAACTTTGGAACGCATTTCGATATAATTAAATGGAATTTTACGTTTTCATCGATATTGAGATAAAGTTTCAGTTTTAAATTTTTGAGAAAAATGTTTTTTTAATTTTTTAAAATGTTTGAATTAATTAGGTTTTATATTAAAGGCAGTTAACTTTAAAAAAAACAATAATTGAAATCAGATTAAAATTTAATATAATTTCATTTTAAAGTAAATAAAATAATCATAATCCGATAAATAAAACGGGAGGTTCTCAAAAACGAGAGTTAAATGTGAAATATTGATGTATGTCTATATATATATATGTATATATATGTATATATATATATGTATATATATATATATGCATATATATGTGTATATATATATATGTATATATACATATATATTCACTTCCTGTTATAAAATAGATGAGTATTGGCTGAAGAGAGCTTGATATAGGCTTCTGAAACTGTCCTAATTATCGGTTTGGAAACCGATTTTCCAATGACTTGTCCCATCGAAAAACTTTCTGTAACAATATATATATATATATATATATATATATATATATATATATATATATATATATATATATATATATATAAGAAAATAAAATTACAATAAGTTTACCAAGGTAATCAAAATGCTAAACTTAAAATATATTATAAATATTAAAGAGGTAATCTTTACAAGTAAAGTAATCTCAACCAGATGTAAAAGCTCAATAAAACCGAAAAGGAAAGAGAGCTTATCATATATATATATATATATATATATATATATATATATATATATATATATATATATATATATATGATAGAAAACATTTTATGGAAAACTGAATTAATTCTCAAAAATACCTTAAAAACATGTAAAGAAGGTATACAGAAATTTTAATTATCCAGCAAGTCGTACAGATAAACGTGAAATACCTTATTTCGTGGAGTCTCTAAAAATGCAATTCTTCTCATAAAAGTTAAAAGGTTTGCAAAATATACAATAATTAGTGCAGGTTAATGAAGGAAAGTAACTGCAAATATGAATTGAATCATATTTGCATAATAAAAAAAAACTACTTTAATAGTTAGTGAACATTTATAACGTTTCATAAAGCAGAAAACAAGGAGAAAAGTAAACGCACAAATGATTTGAATTAGAATAAGGAAGTGGGCATTGCATTTTTGGAGAAACAACA
Source organism: Euprymna scolopes (assembly GCF_053919585.1). Taxonomy (NCBI): domain Eukaryota; kingdom Metazoa; phylum Mollusca; class Cephalopoda; order Sepiida; family Sepiolidae; genus Euprymna; species Euprymna scolopes. The sequence continues at coordinate 61,681,297 of NC_136512.1, read as the reverse complement.
GTGCTGTAAGAGAAATGGAAAAGGAGGAGATTACATTTTATCTTCCGGAAGATAATTCTCTTTTATTTTCTTGGTAAATATTTTATTTGCTGTTTCCCTCAATGTTCAAACTTTGATTAGTTGCAGGAAAACAGCAACGCCTTCCTTATCGGCAACAATCCATAGCTGAGTTTTAAAGCCTATTAATACCCGATTTTTTTGCTGCGTATATTGCTTGAGCTAGTGGGTAAGGATTTCTAGTATCAAAACTTCGTGGCAGCTCTGTTTGGCCTTTGTTATGGCTATAGTGATACTTTCAGAGGAAATAATGTTTACACCATTATTTAGTTCTTCCAATATAGTGTATATAGGAGTTATTACTTTTTTTTACCCTGTGTGCCGACCTGCCCGAATGTATATTTACTTGTAATCATTGCTATTTAAAATAAGTCATTCTCCAAGGCTTCTTATATGGTATTAAAAGCTGCCATCTAGTAATAATGAGGGCGTTCCCGTTCGTAACCTAGTGAAAGTGCTAGATAGCCTATGCAGACAGCACATTATGTTTTATTTGAATAATTGGTAAGGTTTTACTGCCATTTGGAAGAATACACATGCAAGGTCACTGACACTCCCCTGTACAGAGCAACCGAAGACACCCGAGGATTATGTGTAGTAGGCATTCTGTTTCTCTCCCTATATGTAAACATACATGTTCTCATTGAGAATGTCCCTTTCTGAAAAACATTACGACCACAACGTAACCTGACATATGAAATAAACTGAAAATTACAAAATGTATTTCTAACGGAATGTTATTAATATGTAAAGCACCATGTATATAGTCCAAAAGCAAATGCAAACACGTATAGTGATGTTATGTGTCAGTAATGCGATTAACGCCGTACTGGTTTGGACCTAGCTTGCTTGTGTGAAGTAGAGTGCGAAAAGGTAAAAAAAAACATATAGATCCAACCTATTGATTTTCATTGACAATACGTGCACATGTATGCTAGCAAAGTTCACGGGGTAGGGCAGTGCATTTTAAGTGAACGCCTGTTAAATGGGCTTCCCGCTTCACATATACACATTCAAATCAATAGGCACGCACGTTTCGACAGTTTACGGTTCACAATCTAGATGCTTGAGTTAACGGGGAATCGAAGGATGTTCTTGGGTAGAAGATGACTAGGATCTTGATTCAAGATGAGAAAACTAAAAAAGAAAGGAAATGATATACGGCTGTGTCAGCGTTGGAATCCACATAAAACTTCATCGAACAATAAAATCAAATTCTGTTTTGAAGAGCAGGCATGAATCGTCGCAGGAGGGAGCACCGACCAGGAACGAGAAAAGGTACATTTTTGGAGATCTTCATATATGGGACACGCACATAACTGTTACACGCATGAACGCACACAGAAGACGGGCGGTCACGGCCATCTCCTAACCATATAGAATATACCTGCACATAAATATATACACCTCAACTCCCCACCCTCTAGGTACATAATATTGACAGGATAGACAAATAGAGAAATAAACAATCAATAATGTACAAGAAAACACACTTTTAATTAAATATATTTTGGAACGTATACCTGAAACGTCAAATTCTATGTTAAAAACAATTATGAATATCACGTGAAAGTACTTTTGCAGAATACTAACTTAAGACACTTTACAAAGTGCGGAAAAGAGAGTAGTAACACGTAATCGATTTGGAGACACATCCATGGAACTTATACATTATTCAGTTCGAATCTAGGTATGAATTTAAATATAGTTTTGGTTTCGTCAAGTAAATTGCATTCTTTATTTAATCGGTAAAATTTATCAGATATCACTTACACTTTGTTGAAACGAAAAAAAAAATTAACCATTCAGAACCCACACAAAATAGTGTTTAATTTTATACAAGACAATATAATTAGTTTCATATATATATATATATATATATATATATATATATATATATATATATAGCTACACAATAATTTCGTTAAACATACAGTAATAAGCAAGATTGAATATGTGTTGATGGGCAAAATTTCGCCTCACAAACATGTAAATGCCAAAAATCGAGTATTGATAAAACGTAATTGACGAGATTGGTATTAATAGCAAAGCGCACAGATATCTTTGGATTTTCATCTAAATTAAATGAAATTGCCATTTAATTAAAATCATTGCTATAAACAATATTTTCAATTGATTCTAACATGTGCCAACATAGCATTAATAAAAATAATAAAATCGAGCAGATCCGGCATTTTTTAAGATACATAAAAATCAGTATATATAGATTAGGGTATATATATATATATATATATATATATATATATATATATATATATATATATATATATATATAAACAAGAAGTTAATATATGTGTGTGTAAACAGGTAGGGGCTCAGCATACTGTAGATTCTGTAGCAAAAAAAGACATGGTATATAAAAGTAATTCAATTCTCTGTTTCAGGTTTTAAGAAACGCCCCTTATTTCTTATTCTCCGCCACACGTGACTTCCTGTTTGGATTGTTACGTCATCCACACTTCCATCGTGATAGCTATCCTCTCATGTTTTCGAGATCATCGGTCTGCGCACAGCTTCTTTTTATTTTTGTTTGCCTTACCGTGACGTCACTTCTCACACGAATCGTTCATGTGCATACAACTACCATACACTAATCCGCGATCTGTTACATTATAAGACACATATACATACATATATATATACACATATATATATGTATATATAAATATATTTATATATATATATATATATATATATATATATGCGTGTGTGTGTGTGTGATGAGAATTGAATGCATGACTATGTTTCTTTCTTAGAAACAGAAAAAATCGTGGGAAATTTGTAAAAAATCGGGGAGGTATATCTTTGTGAAATTGAGTAAGATTTTTTATAACGTCATATAGCCGTTAATATATTTCTATGAAGTGATTGTTGCTTATAGATGAGATCGTTTATTTTTAATATGTGAGAATCACATTTTAAGAATATTGTAACGACGACTTGGACACGTTTGACGATTTTTGAAGAAAATCAATGAATTAAATGGTTCCATGAAATGACAAGTAATAACTACGTTATAGTATGAAATTAATTAGAAAAGCCAGTAATTGAATGCTTCTTTTAAATAGTGCATAATAAGTACAGAATAATATGTAGTTAAATACAAAAGTACTGAATTAAATGCTTCATTGACTGATGTATTATAACTGAATATTAATATGAAAGTAATATCAAACGTGTTAGAATTAAATGCTTCTTTTTAAATGATGTGTAGTAAATACATAATAATATGAAGTAATCACAAAAATATTGAATTAAACGCTTCTAAAGGTGATTTGTAATAAAAATATAGTAATATAAATGTAATAACTAAAGTATTGAATTAAATTATTTTTAAATGATTGGTAGTAAGTGCATAGTAATATCAAATTAATAACAACATTATTAAATTAAACAGTTCTTTGAAGGATTTGTAATAATATATATGAATATCAAATTCATAACTAAAATATTGAATTAAATGCTATGTTTAAGGATTTGCAATGAGTACATACTGATATAGAATTAAAATCAAACACATTGAATTAAACGTTTTCTTTTATGATGTACTAAGGATTCATAATAATATATAATTTATAACAAAACTATTGAATTAAACGCTATTTTAAATGGTGTATGATAAGTACACTATATCCTGTAAGTAATAACAACATATTGGATTTAATGCTACTTTCAATGATGTGCAATAATATGAAATCAAAAAAGAAAAATAATGACAAAAGTATTGAATTAAACGATTTTTATATGATGTGTTATAAATTCATAATAATATAAAAGTAATAATTAAAATATTGAATTAAACGATTTTTATATGGTGTGTCATAAATTCACAATAATATAAAATTAATAATTAAAATATTGAATTAAACGACTTTTATATGGTGTGTTATAAATTCACAATAATATAAAATTAATAATTAAAATATTGAATTAAACGCTTTTTATATGATGTGTTATAAATTCATAATAATATAAAATTAATAATTAAAATATTGAATTTAACGCTTTTTATATGGTGTGTTATAAATTCATAATAATATAAAATTAATAATTAAAATATTGAATTAAACGCTTTTATATGGTATGTTATAAATTCATAATAATAAAAATTAATAATTAAAATATTGAATTAAACGCTTTTATATGATGTGTTATTAATTCATAATAACATAAAATTAATAATTAAAATATTGAATTAAACGCTTTTTATATGATGTGTTATAAATTAAAAATAATATAAAATTAATAATGAAAATATTGAATTAAACGATTCTTTAAATGATGTGTAATAATTACATATTAATATGAAAGTAATAACAAAATTATTGCATTAAATGCTACTTTAAATTATGTGTAATAAGTACATCCTACTTCAATTAAATGCTTCTTTAATTGGTTTGTAATAAGTACTTAATAATATAAAACCATTAACAACAGTATTGAATTGAAAGTTTCTTAAAATGATGCATTAGAAGTACATGCTAATATTCAATTAATAACACATTATTTTATGAATTGCTTCTTGAGAAAATGTGTAATACGAAAATGCTTCTTTAGATGATGTGTAATACGTAATTAATAACAGAAGTATATAATTAAACGCTTCTTTAAGAGAACGCGAACTTTGATCGCAGCTATCCGCCGAGTATTCGCCGAAATTCCCCCGTCGCTTGTGGAAAAAGCAAGCTCACACTTCCGAACCAGTATCGAGGTGGTGATTGAGGCTGAAGAGGACTCAGCTCTACTACATCATCCAGTTACCTTAATAAAATTTTTATCATTAAAATTTTAATAATAAATCTGTAGTGTTGTTTTCCTTAAGGCATCAATGTTCTCGCTCCAGCCTGTATATAAAGTTTAAACGAAATTCTTAGTCGTGCAGGCACGCAGGGAGACTAAATAAATATTTCCACGTCTCTGTAACTATTATATGCCATAATTGTAACTATGAATAGACACTGCCTTTTCATCGACGTAAAAGTCTAGACAATAATGACAAAACACGCACACACATATGTACGATCACATAGGACACGGTTATTTTATACAACCAACTTTACTTTCTATTTTTAAAGTGTAGGTTGAAAGTTTATGAAATACCGTAGAAAACCGGGATTCGGAATTTAAAATTAGTAACACAATACACTACAGCATATAATTCTGACGTATATAATCCAATGACATTACGAATAACACCGTAAGGCAGGGCAAATACCATAAACCAGTGCTGGAGAAAAAACATCGTATTTCACATGGTTACCTGAGAAAAACGTATCTTAGGGCAATAATACGCATGTATCTGAGAATGTTTGTCATTTATCAGTATACATAAAACACATGTATGCGTGTAAATATTTAAAAAGGTAACTACTAAACTAATTGTCAAATAATACTGAAATTGATAGGAAATAGAGTATTACAAAGATGCTTCACTATCAGTAAAACTTCTGTTTTGATGGATGAATACCGCGTAGAGAAGTCGGCAAGTTAAAATGCGAAATACCATTCCAACTTGTCAACATTTCTATTACTTTGCGCATGTGTAAACTAATTAAAGCTAACTCATTTAATTCTATAACTGTTTTATCTACCTGGTGGGTTAGCTAAATAGTAAAAGAAAATTATTCAAATCAAACCAGTGCTTCAGTAACGGAACTCACACTCCTGACGTTAATCTCGCGTAGCCAACGCACCGTTTCCGACATTTCAAGATAAAACCGCTGAGAGACAACGCGCAGATCTTTACTCTTTCGCCAACTTTACAACATGGGCAGAAAGAAGAAAAAGAAACATGGAAGAAACAACATACTGAGGATGGAGTTTGACTCCGAAATATATTAAAATTATGGATTTTAAACAAGAAAAATATTTGTATTTTTCCTAATATTGCATTTTAATCTGGTTTCAAGCGAACTTGTTGCGTATTTTATTTTATTCAAATTAAATAAACGTTCCTATAACGGAACTCACACCCCCTGGCGTTAATCTATCGTAACCAACGCACTGACACCGGTATTTTAAAATACAACAACTGAGAGAAAATACACGGATTTTTTTACTGCCTTTTCTTTCTCGAACTTTACAACATGGCAAGACAGAAGAAAAAAATACCGAGGGTGGCGTTTGACTCCGACATATATTTAAATTATACATTTTAAACGAGTAAAATACGTGTATTTTTTTTTAATGTTGCGATGTAATTTGGCTTTTAAGCCCACTTGATGCGTATTTATTTTATACACACACACACGCGCATAACCACACACACGCACACAGACATATATATATACATATATATATATATATATATATATATATATATATATATATATATATATATACACGAGGGTCGTGCAATAATAATGCCCCTAACCCACTTCCCATAGAAGTAGAGCAACGAAATTTGGCACAGTTATTAGCCTTTCTCTACATCCACAATTATGCATTTCTCCCATCGTTTGATGCAGCTCTGGAGACCGTTTTTGTAGAAGACCCCAGGTTGCTCATACAAGCACGACGTAACTTAAGAAATCAAGGCTGCATCATCTGGGAAACGCTTTCCTTTCAAAAACAACTTCATGGCTGGGAAGAGGTAAAAATCAGAAGGTACAACGTCAAGAGAGTAGGGATGACGGGGAAGGATTTCATAACCACACGCCCGTCATTCTGAACTAGTGGCATGCGAGTTGTGGAACGTTGTCCGGCAGGATGAGGGTACATTTGCTGCTCCTCCCCCGCCTTTTTTATTTGATAGCTTCCCTTAATTTCCTCAAAAGTGAAGCATAATAGGCTCCTGTAATTGTGGTACCCTTTGCCAGGAATCTGCCATTACTACTCCGTCCTGGTTCCAGAAGACTGTGAGCATGACCTTGCGAGCGGACGGCTGCACCCTTGCCTTCTTTGGGGGGGGTGAGTCCAAGTGCTTCCACTGCATTTACTGGACTTTGGTCTTTGGATCATAGTGATGGACCCAGATTTCATCTTGTGTAATCAGTCGTTTGAAAAAATCTGACTCATCTTCTTGGCAAATCTCCAAATTAATCCTGGAGCACTCGACGCGTTCTCGCTTCTGGAATAGGGTGAGCAACCTGGGAATCCATCTGCCAGACACCTTGTGCATATGCAAATGGGCAAGCATGATAGTTTCCACAAACCCTGCACTAATCTTGATATATTGGGCTATTTGGCGAATAGTAATGCACCGATCTTCCAAAATGGCAGCCTCAACTTGACAGACAGATGCCTCGTCAATGGCAGAAGGGGGCTACCAGGTCTGGGAGCTGTTTCCACAGACTTCCGGCCATGTTTGAATTCACGATACCAGCGTTTTACAAGGTCATATGATGGGGCATTATCACCATAAGTTTCTTTCATTTCATCAAAAGTCTCCTGTGGTGTGCGTCCTTTCAAATACAAAAACCGGATCACTGTCTGACATTCAACAGGCTCTATTTCACACCTTACTCAGTTCAAACACCTGTAAAACAAAAACCACAATTAGTTCAGATCTGTAATTTGTCGCATAACCCTTAGACATATAAATCATTGCATATGTCAAATTTCCGGTAGATCAGACAAGTGGAAGTGGGTCAGAGGCATTACTTATTACACACCCCTCATATGCGTTTACAATAAAGCAAATAGAGGGGCCGTGTAAACATTGGTCGCAAAGAGCCAGTTGTCGTGATTGACCTTTCTGAATGAAATGTTAAAAATAAATTCCATAATTCACGTTTCAAATAAATTGCCCTCGCTATAGATGAATTTATCATAAAAGATACAGCTGCCACATCTATCTAATGGATATTTTAGATCGTTTTATCTACTTCTAATATTGTATATGTTTTATTTCTTTACCATAATGCAATTAATAATGTAATAGGTGGGGCGAGGAACATGTAAAGTTTAGTTGTAAAAATCTGACAAAATCATCTGATGTCGTTACGATAGGTCGGTCATTCCAGCATCTGAATCAGGACGTAATGCTTACTTTGCGGCAAAACCATAAAGGCTTTCGTTCATTGCTGGCAAAAGTTTATTGAGCATGTAGGTGACTACGTGCAAAAATATATTTTGGGGCATAAAATGCCCTCATGTTAATAGTGCCACTCCCGTTTTCATAGTTCTTTAACTTTAAGTTAAACATAAATGCATTATAATTGAAATCGCTCTCGTAATTATAAATTGCAGCTGTTTTCTAATAATAAATTAAAATTTATGTTTGCTAAACTCTTAAACCAAGTTTCAATGATGCTGAAATGTGCACAATTATTTATTTGAATTGGAAATAATTTAAATTACCTCAAGAAAATTTGAATTAATTAAGTTAATATGAATGATTAAAAAGACAGGTGTTCATTAATTTGTTGGAGATAATATGTTATATTTAATAAACTTGAAATGTAGAATTAATAATGAAATATGGATTACGTTTTCAGTGCTAATTTCTTTTATCGAATGTAAAATAAGGCCTTTCAAATACGAGCATGCGTAACTATGAAACCTATCAAGGTTACATGTGTGACAGGTATGTGCAAAAGTGCCTAACATTTATGAGTCAACGGAGATTTTTACGGTGGTGTCAGATCGTATCGTAGGAATTATTTGGGATCATGCCCGGACATGTCAACTGAATTGATCGGTACCTTGCCTGGTTTTGTCGACGGATCTGGTTGGAGCAATGTCGGGTCGCATCGACGATATTGTTTGTGTTTATTCGTGACGATCGAAGCGTTCAGTTTACGTTCGTTGTTCACTCAACTTGAGGTCTCTTTCAGTCATACTGCCGCGTGTTATTACTATATATATATATATATATATATATATATATATATATATATATATATATATATATATACTAGCAGTTCAGCCCGGCGTTGCCCGTGTATTTGGGTGTGTGTGTTGAGCAAAACAAAGAGTAGCAGTAGGAAGGCAGACTCGAACCCGTACCGCGAAGGAGGAAAAGAACACGAAAAACCTGACGTCTTTGCTGTTACGACTACCGCCAAACCGGAAGTAACGCAGGTTTTAATTAAGGCTAGACAATCGTAAAAATGGGATGACTTTCGAAAATATTGGCGAAAAAGTGTCCCCTCCCTGTTGAAAAGCGCCCAGTTGAAGGTGAAGATATTAATGTTTTTAACCAATCTTTCGGTATTTGTCGTCCGAATGGTCGATCTTAAAAAAGATTCTGATCTTGTGAAAATTGGTCGCCTCTGTCGAATGTTTTAGGCAGACATGCAAACCCACATATATACATTTATAGATTGTTTGCTCAAATTGTCGACACAAATCGATTTAAAAGCTTGTGCCATCTATGAATATACTTTATTTAAAATGTTTAAAAATTGTCTGAGTAATTTTGTAAAGACCGCAGAGGTCATTTAAAAAAAAATACCCCTATTATGACCACTTTACATTTATTATTTGAGGCTTAAATAAAATTATAAAGATAGATCCATGTCCAAGTTCCCAATATCTAAAATTTCAAGTTTTTAGACCAAAAATTTGCGGGGAGTGTGTAGATTTCTCAAGGATCAAATTGTGCACGTTTACGCTTTAACAGCCAAATTTTTGGCCGAAAACGAATTACAAATATTCCCCAAATCTCAATACTCTGCATATCAAACTCAGAGTCTATAGACTGAAAAGTGACAGACGTATTTTGTAGGGAAATGTACACAGACAGAGAGGCAGGCATAAAGACATACCATGTCACTTTTGTAGATATACTAGTATTTCAGCCCGGTGTTGCCCGGGTTTTTGGATGTGTATGTTGAGCAAATAAAAAAAGTGATAGTCGGAAGGCAGGCTCGAACCCGTACCGCGACGTAGGAACAAAACGGGGAAAAACGTGACGTATTTGCTGTAAAGGCCACCGCCAAACCGACAGTGACGTATGGTTGAATTTAGGCTCAGCACTTGAAAGGACAGGATGACCTAAACAAAAAATATCGGCGAAATAGCGACCCCCTGTAGAAAAACGCCCTAATGAATGTGAAGATATTAATGTTTTTAGACAATTTTTCGATATTTGTAGTCTACAAGGTCGAACTTCAAGACGACACCGATCTTGATAAAGTCCGTGCCCTCTGTCAAAAGTTTTAGGCAGAAATGCAAACATGCATACATATTTACATACATACATATTTTTATTTATTGGTAACTAGAAGTTTTCGACCAAAACCGATTAAAAAGCTTGCCCTATCTCTGAATACACCTTATGTAAAATTTCAAATGTTTAGACCAGGAATTGTCGTAGTAATTTGGTAGAGAGCGCAGAGGTCAATTTTTATTAACTTTGACCACTATGATGATCCCTTAACATTGATTGTTTTGGGGGCAAATAAAGTCATTAAGTTAGATCAATGTCCAAGGAACCTATATCGAACATTTCAAGTTTTAGACCTAAAATTGTCGGAGGAGTTTGGTAGAGTTTCTAAGGTCAAATCCTTGAACTTTTTCCCATTAACAGCCAAATGTCTGGTCGAAAACAAATTCCAAAGATTTTCCCAAATTTCAGTACCCTGTATATCAAATTTGGAGTCGGTAGACTAAAACTTGGCAGAGTTATTTCGTAGGGACATGTATACAGACCCACACACACAGACACACAGACACCCACAGACACCCACAGACACGTGCGCTTATATATATATATATATATTTTTAAATTATATATATATATATATATATATTAAAGAAAACAAAAGGGATGTAGTGTATACCTTTTATACGCAATGGTAAGCATCAAACTAATATAAATAACAGTATTTATATATAAAAATTAATCCCAACCGAATTAAAAAAGCTCAATACGCAATCGAGTATAGAGCCTATTATAAGAGAAAGAAAATTAAAACTGTCAGTTGAAATTTAAATCAAAATGTATTGTTCTACTGAATACTCTAAAAAACAATTTACAACGTCATTATTCCGCGGAGTTTCAACACATGCAATTCTTGTTATTCTTCCCATCAGAGCACATAAAGCAATTAGCAAATTATATATATATATATGTATATATATATATATATATATATATATATATATAGAGAGAGAGAGAGAGAGAGAGTGTGTAAGAGAGAGAAAGAGAGTGTGTGTCTCTTCTTGGGTGAAGTTAAACAATGAAGTTCAATGTGTTTATAGTAAATAATTGAGAAGAGAGCGTTCTATGCTTTTAATAATTTCCTTGTGAAATCAGCCAGATAAATAGATACATATTTATTGTATATATTCTTAAATGCTATGAAATCATTCACTATACTAGTAAAAGCATCAGTCACAAACAAAGGGAAAATATAATTAATCAAAATATATTACGTAACATAACAAACGTGTTGACGTAGAACGTTTCGCAATGTAATATATTTCACTATCAGCGTTGAAATCAATTCAAACATTAATAGCATTTTCCTTAACAGGATAGCGGTATATCCTTAATGGTACTCTTTAATTTAACATCTATTCAAATCACATCTATCGGGAAAATGTTTTTTGTTTCTTTGACAATGTTTGAACACATTCGAACAAGAATATGATGCGTGTATTTGTAATTGATTCTTGTATATGATTATAGACGACAATGCAAACGCACTCCTTTAATAACAACTTTATTTGGGCGGTTGTTTATGATATCCACATCGGCCAGCACATTGAATGATATTGGACAAGAAGAAAGTATCTCAAGCGTAGATTATAATAACCACTTTGTAAGGGGTTTACACAATTCATAATACGTTGGTATCCTCATTAAAATAAGCAAGATTATCCTGCCTTACATTAAACTAGTTTAGCTTACGTTTGCATAAATATATATTTTTTTGTTATTTGTATTTCAAATAAAATCACATCTTTTTAAACATTCTATACCATATTTAATTATGAATGCGTTATTTCACCAGTTATTAATAGTAGAGTGGGGGTTGTGCATTTTTTATGCCATTAGTATTTTCTGTTTATGAATCAGCTGTACTTCAACAGATATTATTAAATATCATAATCTTATGATATTTTACAACTGGAAAATAAGCATAGAATGATCCTTTTGCAGGTGTTCATTGCTTGGATTAATAATAAGGCTTATGTGTGTTTCGTTTTTGTAAAATGTTGTTAATTATCAACACTGTTTTTTTTTTCAAGAGTCGTTTGTGTCAAGGTGGGATAATGCCACCCGAATAACATTAATGAAACGCCAGGAAATGATGATTACATAAAAATGTTGAACTACATGAAGGCATGTTTCTTGTTTTAAATTAAATTAACATGAATATATTAACGAATCGACCGGGGTGTATCCATATAGATATAATTAAAACTCCCGTATGAAAAAATAATAAACGCGAAAGGTGCATTAGAAATAAAGCTAAATAAATATATCAGAATAGCCTATTAAAATACACGCAGGTGAAAAATTGAAATGATTGTGAAATTATTATGAGTACGTAATTAAATATTTTAATTTAACTTCCAAATCTGACCCCCAAAATCGCAATGGGCATGTAATATGGCTTTCTATGTGGACGGGACATCTCCAGAGAAGATCCTAACTTATCCTATATGTGCTTCCAGGTTGCACTTGCTCAAACTACTGCATTTATATTTGCTCTCTGTCGAACCCACACAGCGAAGTTACTATCTTTGAAGGCATATCTAAGAAAATTTACCAGGTCCTACCAGTTTTTCCTTCCGTTAATATATTATCTGTGGATACTTCAATGTTCACAATGTGGAATGGTTAACTCACTCAAACAAGACCGATGATGAGGGGAAGTTCTGTCATGATTTCTCCATTGCTTATGGCCTCACTCAGATTGTTCACGAACCCACTCATTTCCTCGATATTGAGAGCCAGTATGTAAGTCTCGTAGAACTTTTTCTCACAACTTGCCCTGAACTGTGTTCAGCTTCCGTTCTTTCTCCATTGTGATCCTGCGACCACTCTGTTGTATCAGTTAAGATAAAAATGAAATGTAATATGTCATCAGATATACCTCTCCATATTATAGTAGATCGATACTCTATGGATGACTGGGATACTTTCCATGAATTTATATCAGATATACATCTGCGTTCCATGTCTAAAAAGGATGTGCCCTCTATATTATCAGGCCTGACGAAATGACTAATTGACGGTATAGACCGTTTCATATCCTCGAAAAAGTTTCAGCAAAAACCTAATAGCCCGCCTGGTTCTCTTCAGAATGTGCTGCTGCAATCGAGAAAAGAAATCACTTTTTCCATTGCTTCCAACGTAATAGATGTGCTGAGACTAGAGCCACTTTCCGAACTGCCAGCAGTCACTGTAAAAGAAAAGAACGCAAAAGAGTTGTATGCTCAGTCTGTCAAGTCCAACGTAGCTGAGCAGCGGATTGGTTCCCACCAGTTTTGGCAAATATCAAACACACTCCTGAACAGAACCATGTGTTCTATCCCAACTATCATAAATGAACATTAGGTACTCTCGTCAGCATCAGACAAAGCCAAACTCTTTGGCAAGAACTTTGCAGTTAATTGTAACATTTGCGACCAAGGCTGACAACCTCCAATATTTCCTCCTGTATCAGAAAAAAACGCTATGAGATATACAAATATCTGTACGTGATGTTACCAAGCTAATCAAACACCTTGATTCCAGTAATGCAACAGGACCTGACGGTATTCCAATTATAGTACTCAAAAGACTTCAACCAGAACTAGCGCCCATCTTTACAGATCTGTTTAAACGTTGTCTTAAAGAGAATTGCTTCCCATCACACTGGAAAATCTCATCAGTATGTCCTGTATTTTAGAATCCAGGTGATCGTTCACCTCGATCTCAGTAGAGGCCAATAAGTCTCTTATGCGGCATGAGTAAGTTGCTTGAATCTGTGTTAAATAGAGAAGTAATCAATCAGCTCAGCAAAATAACCTTTTTAGTGACAGGCAATATGTTTACCGTTCTACTAGGTCTACAGCATATGTGCTTACAGTTATATCACATAGAGTAAGCAAATCTCTCGACGGAGGCTACCATTCTAGGGCAATTGCTCTTGACATATCAAAGGCCTTTGATAGGGTATTGCATAAAGGTTTGCTTCACAAGATCTCAATATACGGTACAACTGAAAATGTCTTCTCAATTATTAAATCACTTCTCTCCGATAGGTTCATAAGCGCAGTTGTTTATGGGCAGAAATCAGAAGCCCACAACATTAATGTGGGAGTACTTCAGGGGTCCATCCTGGGTCAAACTCTCTTCCTGTTCTACATTAATGATCTTCCAAATCACATCCTTACATCATTCGTTGACATTTATGCTGATTACACTAACATCTATGGTAGTACATCTAAGACCGTAAATGACCAAGTTCTCTCTGATTCTCTCTCCTCTGATCTTGAGCAAGTGGTAAATAGATGACTTGTTACCTTTAATGCATCTAAAACAAAGCTTTTATCTTTACATCATCAACGCTCTGATCTCCATCCATCAGTTGAAATGAATGGCTCTCGTCTTGGGGAGGCCTCATGTTTTGACACGCTTCTGGGCTTGACCTTTACTCCTGATCTTAAATAGAACACATACATTGAATCCGTTGCCAAGGTCGCTTGAAAAATGGGGGGATCCTTCTATCGATCCATAGAGCGCGTTATTCAGTGGGGGACGATGTGCCTGGTTACCTTTAATGCATCTAAAACCAAACTATTATCCTTACATCATCAACGCTCTGATCCCCATCTGGCATAAATTGGGATGGATGGCTCTCGTCCGAGAGAGGCTCAGTGTTTTGATAAGCTTCTGGGTTTGATCTTTACTCCTGATCTGAAATCGAACACGTACATCACGTCTTTGCCAAGGTCGCTGGAAAGATGGTAAAATCCTTCTACCGCTCCAGAAGATATCTCACTACTGATGCAATTCTCTATTTACATAAAAGCCAAGTACGTCCAAGGATAGAATTCTGCTGTCATATCTGGGCAGGGGCTGCTAAAAACAGCCTATCCTGCCTTGACAGAGTACAAAATAGACTTCGTGGCCTAGTGGGGGATGCCCCTTTATCTACCCTGCAACCTCTCTCCCACAGAAGAGACGTTGCGAGCCTATCCTTGTTTTATCGTTATTTCCAAGGCGGGTGCTCGTCTGAACTCTAATCTCTGGTCCCCCTCGCAAATCTTTCACGAAAGAACACCCGTCTAGCCGAATCACTGTGAAAAATTTCCCCCACTCTTTATCTATTCCTAAATCCAAAACATGGATTCCATGAACACAGCTTCTTTCTTAGAACTGCACGCCTGTGGAACTCTGTTCCGTCTGCCTGCTTCCCTCCTGACTACAACTTAGATGTGTTCAATTCAAACGTTAACAAATTCCTAATTAACCGCCCACTTAAGTAAACACTTCATCAACTCTCCACACTAACGTAATGTACTTGCAATAACCCTTGCCCACCAGTGGCTCCCGGGCCTTGATAAGTGGTGATCACTGTGTAAAAAAATGGCACTGCTGGTGCAATTCTCTATCTATATATAAGAACCAGGTACGTCCAAGAATGGAATCCTGTTGTCAAATCTAGACAGGAGCTACTAGAAAGGACTTATCATGCATTGCTAGAGTTCAACATAGACTTCGTAGCCTTGTAGGGGGTGTACTTTTCTCTTCTCTGCAACCTCTTTCTCACCGAAGAGATGTTGCGAGTGTTTCTCTGCTTTATCGTTAATTTAATTGCAAGTGTTCGGCTGAGCTTCAATCTTTGCCCACCTCGCTAAACTTTCACAAGAAACACCTGTCTAGTAGAAAACACTATCAATATTTTCCTCCACCCTTTATCTGTGTCTAAATCTAAACATAGATTCCATGAGCAAAGCTTCTTTCTTAGAACTGCACGCATATGGAATTGTCTTTCTTTTTCCTGCTTTCCAGCTGACTACAATATGGTTGTCTTCAAGTCTAACGTAAAAAAAGTTTATGATGAGCCTTTCTATATAAGTTAACAAATTTACCGAATTTCCATTACTAACGATTATTATATGGTCCAATTTCTACTGTACACTCTTTAAACTTTTACCTTGAGTGACCTCTTGCCCTTAATAAGCAGCGATGCCTATGTAAAAACAATTACGTTTAATAGATTCCGTGCTTAGAAATTTTATAATAATTAATAGATTACTGCAGTTTCCTATTAAATTATTTTTTTCCGCGTCGCAATAATCCTTAAATTAACCAGTATAACATATTATTTGCATGTATAAATTATCTATTCTGAAATAAATGTCGTCGGTTTTGGATCACCATAAATATGCCAGTAATTTAATTATCTTGTGAGTTACTTGATCTATCTTGCGACTTTTCTGTACAAATACTGAAAGCAGCTTAATATGACTCTTATGCCATAATTACGTGCACATGATAAAATAAGGAGCATGCTGAAACAATTGATGCAGAGAAGCGTGTGAGAATATACTTTTGAAGTTCAATTTTTTTTTCTAATACTAATAATGCTATGTCAACTACTGCTACTACATAAAATGGCGGAAGATGTTTTGTTAAGTACTATGGTAAATGATGTTTGCTAAAGCAATAATGTCACTATACATTTTAAATTTGATATGCAAACGTTATTTAAACATATATTCATTTATTTGCCTAATTTTATGAAAAATAACAAAGTATTGTTTTATTGTTTAAAAAATCTGTTTTCACAAACATTATAGAATGTTATAACACATGTAAGTAAAACAATAAAAATAATTAGTTTTAATACCTAATGTAATTCCAATCAGCAACGTTGTATATATATATATATATATATATATACATATATATATATATATATATATATATATATATATATATATATGTGTGTGTGTGTGTGTGTGTGTGTGTGTGTGCGGGTGCGTGTATGTGTGTTTATTTGTGTTTGATTTTGCGGAAAGGACATTTTTATCTAAATCAAGTTGGGAATAATTTTCTATTTTCCCAATTGTGTACCCTTAAATGGGGAGCGGAATTTATATTGTTTCGAATATAATTATCCACGTACACGTGTTTAGTCGTCTACGACTCATACCCTATAATCGGCCACTCTGATGAGTCGGAGATAACGAAACACGTGCCAGTGACTAATCATATTTGAAGCAATATATATGCATACACAGATGTGTATGTGTGTATGTGGCTATGTGTGTATGTGTGTCTGTGTATGTGGGTATGTATGTGTGTATGCATGTGTGCATGTACCTGTGTATGTGTGCACTTAAATAAATGGAATCATTCCATCATATGGATATACATGAACAATAAAATGAATCCAGTCAATAACTTTTATGTTTTCCATTCTTGATTTGAATTGCGGAGAAAGTGTTTTTCCTTTTCTTATAAAACTGCACATGCGACAAGAAAGGAAATGCAAGTTAAATTTTAAATGACCCATCTATTTCATTCAAAATTAATGCTTCCAGAATACGTAATTATAATAAACAACAAGGTAAAGTCTTGTAAAACGAACTGAGAAATTTTAGAGCGTCTCGTATATTGCGGTCATAGGAAAAGTGCGAGACGATCACGTTGCATCGTTCGTTTTAGTTGTAAAAACTAATTAGATACAAATATGAAAGTATTATACACTTTAAAGAAACGGATCGAAAATTAGATTTTTTTAAAAGGAAAAAAGTGTTTTGGTATCTAATTTTTAGGAAGAATATTTTCTATGTGATTCTGTGAGAATTTGACTAAATTCTATATATTAAACAATCACACTATTACCGTTCTCTTTGATCTATATTTATTTTAAGAATTCTTGTGATGGATTCATTTGTGAAATATGAAATACATTTACGTTGTATTGAGAGGAATAAAGCGATTCAATGTTTACTTTTTTTACTTTTAATCACAAACGGTTTACACAAACCCACTAGTGCACATAGTACGTGCTTAGTGATGATATTCTAATTAATTAGGCCGAATATAACTTATATCATGAATACCAAATACTAGTAACTATATGTCTTCCACAGTCAGTTATGTTGAGAATTAATCTCCTTGCGGCTTCGACGGCTTGAGATTGGGTAGAAAGTACTAGTCACTAATCCGTTCTGGACACTCAGTTCGACAAGTGTGGGGCCGAGAACCGACCAGAACATATCGGATTAAGGCATATTGCCTGGGTATCACCCAATATTTCATCCATCCCAGAAATTGCCACCCGGATTTCGAGGTGGGTAAATTGACTTGCTGCGTGAGGCGCCCTAACTGGAGAATGCCGACGCGTATGCCCAGGAAATGTTTGTCAAGGTAAGAGTGTCCCTTTTTATAGGAGTTTACTTATCTCTCACTTTCTGATCTTGTGTCACGCAATGCTCGGGTTGAATGCATCTATATATCTACAAAATATCATTAACTATTAGTCAATTAAAGCATCGTTATTTTAAATGTGTCAATATTAATTGCCGGTCTTAAAAATATAGAAAGTATAAATAATACAGAGATAGGCATTTCAAAAATAAATACGCCTCACATAAAACCAAAGCGAGTTTGCAAATCCATAATAAACTTAAGGAACAAAATTAGATTACATCTCTTTCACTTTCAGAACATTATATAATCATGCATCAAATAATAACCCATAATAACTTTGTATTTTAAGACGTTCGTTGACAACATTTTTATGGAGATTAACCATCGATAGAGAATGAATAATGAACGGCATCTTTAGATAAGGGGCATAGATAAAACTTGCTACCATTCCTTAATCATTATTTAAAGTGATATATTTAATATCTTAACATTTATTTCGATAACTAATAACTTTTTATCTCTATTTTTTACATTGAACAATGGAGCTATTAAAAATGCCTATATCGTCCTGCAGTTTTTGTTCAACACGAAATATATATGTAATGAAATAACCTACAGCATCTCTTTATCTTTCTCATTTTAATTGTTTTTATATTTCTACAGTATAAAATCTATTAAAAAATAATTTTCAAGGAAAATTATACATCCCCCAACAACTTGTACTTTATAAATTGTTAACTAATAGAAAAGAAAATGGAAAACACAGTATACTTAATATCTCGGTAGGAGTTTTCTTACCCAGATCACGGTGGAACTATACTTTCTTACTTTCTTTTATTTAACTGTTTTGAAGAAATAATAATAATAAGAAGAAGAAGAAGAAGTAGAAGTAGGAAAGAAAAGAAGAAGAAAAAAGAAGTAGAGAAGAAGAATAGGAAGTAGAAAAGAAAAGAAGAAGAATGTCCAATAGAATATATGAGAATGTAGAAAGTACCAATAATATAACCAATCTGATAGAAAATGCAATGAAAACATAGAGACTTGAACTAACAGTTGATGGAAAATACATAACTGAAATCAAAATTCAAGCAGGCATTTTCAAATGTTATTCCATATCACAATTATTATTTATTATAGCAACGGTGTCCCTGAACAAGATCCTTAGAAAATGCCAAACCGGGTACAAGTGAACTTACCCAGAAGAAAGAAGGAATGATCTAATGTACATGGATTACTGGAAATCGTTTGAAAAAAACAAATACAGATGTAGAAACACTAATAAATACGACCAGAATTTTAAGGCTGGATATTCAAATGGAATTCGGTATGAAGAAGTTCGCACTGCTAAGTATATAGGAATACACTCGGCGCAATAGAAGGTATTGTAGTGCTCAATCAAACAAAAATGGGGAAAGTAGGTTAATATCCTAGTTAAAAATACTTTAAAGTGCTGGAAGCAGATACCATAAAAGCAACGGAAATCAAAGAGAAGATAGGAAATGAATACCCCAGAAGAACAGGAAAACGCCTCGAATCCAAACAAAATCGTCAAAACCTAATTAAATGAATAAACACGTGACAGTGTCACTAATAAGATAATCTGGGCCGTTTATAAGCTGGACCAAAATAGAATGAAAGATCTCGATTAGAAGACCAGGAAATTCATGACAATGCAGAATGTATTACACACGAAGATGATACTGATCGACTATATATGAAAAGGAAATAAAGAGGAAGAAGGCTGGTCTATATAAAAGACTGTAAATAACGCAGAAAAAAAGATTAGAAAAATACATAATGCAGAACAACGAAAGAATAATAACTGCAGCAAAAAAAGCACGGAAGAAAAAAACAAGATAGAAAAAGAGACGAGGAATAAGAGGAGGAAACTAATATTGAAAAAGAAACATATATGATTTGTAAGGATGAAAAATTAAGGGACTTATGGAAACATTTGGAAGTGGATATAAAAAGGAAAGCTTCAGAAGGAAACCGAATCACTAATAATAGCTGCACAAGATAACGCAATTAGAATCAACCACATCAAAGCAAGGACTAGCATAACACAAAAACACAGCAAATACAGATTCTATGGAAATAAGGAGGATACAATCAACCACATCAAAGCAAGGACTAGCATAACACAAAAACACAGCAAATACAGATTCTATGGAAATAAGGAGGATACAATAAACCACATAATGAGTGAATGCAGCAAAGGAGGCCATGAAGAATATAAAAATAGATACGATTAAGTGAGGAAGATAATGCATTGGCAATTATGCACACAATTGTAGCTTGAACACATGAACAGTGATCACAATCTGGCAGCAGTACTGGAAAAATGTTACAAGATCCTATGGGATATTGATATGCACACGGATAACCCCATAAAAGCACGATGATTGGATGTCATACTGATTATCAAGGAAGAAAAAGACCCAGCGGATTGTAAGTTTTGCTGTTCCAGCACATCCACAGAGTAACGATCAAGGAGACTGAACACTTAGCAAATACACAGAACTGGCAAGACAGCTCAAAGGTATCTGGATAATAAAGGAAGTAAAGTTAACAACACTTATAGTAGGAGCGCAAGGAATGATACCAAAAAATTGACACAAATAGGAGAGGTTGGAATGAGAGGGATGACAGAGAATATATAACGAATTTAAATAATGAAAACCGCAGAAATATTAAGGAAAAACCTTACATGTGGAGACTGACACCACGCATACATTGCACACAATCTGGACACAGAAACGGCTAGATGCAAAACACAAACGAATATCATATGGAACGATGAAATCTGAAACTGTATAAATGGCAAATGCCGCTCACTTTCTTGTGAATGTCACCATAAACGGCACCATACCAAATAATGAGGATCAAGGAGGATGAGTGTAAAGAAGACTGAAACATTTGGGAGGCTTATTGCGGTCCAAATTACAGTGAAGACAAATGGCCGTCCCCAACGAGAAATCCATGGTAACGGGTGTTGCGATAACGCACATTCTTTTGCAACGGTTATCAAAGGAGGTGGAGAGTACTGAAAATCTGAGGAGACTTCTCATTCATACTTCAGGGAACACCACAATTGGACCCAAAGAGCGATCTATGATGATGGTTTGTGTGACTACTCCTAGTGAGTAAAGAAATAATAATAATAAGCAGAAGAAGAAGAAGAAGAAGAAGAAGAAGAAGAAGAAGCAGAAGAAGAAGAAGAAAAAGAAGAAGAGAAATGATTGTATTATTAAAAAGTCCGAAAAAAATAAACTCCAATAGAAGATAATAGAAGAGATTAGAATTATTCGATTTAAGAAAGTTTAATAACCGTAAAACAAAAGGATAGGTAAATACCTCTTGGGATCACAATACCTGAAATCGTATAATAGTGAGCCCCATCCCAAAATACATGTACTGTTGATATGAACTGACGCCACAAAGTATTGTTATATATAGTCAACGAGGATGGAAATATCGCGGAAGGAAAGCACAAAAAAGATGTCCGCTGGAATTTTTTAGGGGGTTTATTGCAACGTAAATTCCAGGACGCATAATTTTTGCCAGTGATGAATTAATAGTTAATAACTGTTGTTAAAATATATAACAAGTTGCGAAAGTATTCTAAAGACAGGGAAGAGGGTGAATGTTTGGGGAGGTTTGTTGGCACCTAGACATTAGGAAACACTACAGGTTGTTAATAGAAAGAAATCTCTGATGGATAGTATGGAAATCAATAATAATAATAATAATAATAATAATAATAATAATAATAATAATAATAATAATAATAATGAATAAGCGTTACAGGGAATGAACAGCACCGAAGCTTCCTATCTACAAGTTCTACACCCCTATCATGCTATCATGCACCCCTCATAATTTCACCATCGCTCCTCCCAATAAAAAAGTGACACCAAAGAGCTAGGAAGAGCCAAGAAGAACTGAAATACCGAGGAGAGAGCGCCAGCCAGACCTCGATTGGACAAGCGCAAAGAGAACTGGGACTTTGGGGAGGCTTAGTGCCACTCAAATTCCAGTATAAACCAATGGCCACTGCCGGCGAGAAATCAATGGTAAGAGGCCGTTGCGATGATGAAAATTCATTTGCAAATGCTATAGAAGGAGGTGGAGAGAACTGGAGTCTTGGGGGGCTTGTTGTCATTCAGCCTCCAGAGAACACTACAGGTTTTCTATCAGATCGTTTGTTGACTTGTGTGAAAGCTCCATGTGAGCCAATAATAATAATAATAATAATAATAATAATAATAATAATAATCATCATAATAATAATAACAATAATAATAATAATAATAATAATAATAATAATAACAATAATAATAATAATAATAATAATAATAATAGATTAAATAATCTTATAAGAAACAGCCTATTAAACGAGCAAAAAAAAAAACATATGAGATTGTTAACGAAGAAGCGTTTGAGTAAAATCATAAAAATTAATATTGTTTGCGTAATTTATTATTCTCCGTAAGATTTTTCATCAAGCATAGCAGGATATTTTAGTGTTCAATCGAAGTAAATAAAGGAATCATCGTTGATGATCAATGTGTTTCTTTTAAATATAGAACATCTTGATAATTAAAAATATATGGCTGCGGAACTAAATACGTGTTACATTAAAACCAAGCCGATTTTTCACATCCGAATTTAGAAAGTAGACAGATTTAGATTAAATCCCGTTGCAGTTATGGATGAGTTTCTTAATTAGAAAATACACGAATGATTATAACCATTTTTGATTTGACGCGTCTGTTCAGGTAATTTCCACACACATTAAAATCGATATATAAGGACTATGAAACTGCGTCTTCTGATAAACACAATAAAATAATATAAAATCAGTTCCGTATTGATTATTTCGAGTGATAATTTCGATCTCGAGAAAATATGTAGGATAATCGATATATGTTCCTTTCTATCGCTTCGTCCAAATTAATTTTTCTTTCTGCGTAGTAATGTATATATATATATATATGTATATATATATATATATATATATATATTTCTATAATATATATATATATGTATATGAAGAGAGAGAGAGGGAGGGAGAGAGAGACCGAGAGAGATACGAGATCCCTTCAATAAGTTGCTAGACATTTTTGTTCACGATTTAATATTGCCATAGACTCTTGAAAATTCAGTATTTTATTGCTAAACATCTTTCAAGATGACTGACCGAATTATTTTTTCAGATTCAAATGTACAGCTACACTTTAATAAAGCCTGATTGTCACGGTTAGTTAATTTCCAAAATGTAATCTGGGCATCAGAACATTTTAGAATAATTGCATGCAACGCAATTCCGTTTTAAACGTGGAAAAATATCACGGAAATGTATGGAATGATTCAGGTTGCATTTGAACCATCTTGCATGAAATGAGAGTTTGTGACAGATGATGTGTGGGAGAAGTAAAGAAGGCAGGACCTCAGAGTTGATTGGCCAAATAAAAATATTCAGTGATAAGGACCGTCGTGTCTCTATTGAGAGAATAAGGCCACAGTATGATGCAAGTGTTGGAAATGTGCACACAATTATTTGCAAGAAACTGAAGATGTGAAAAAAAAAGGCGCGAAGTTTGTCTCAAGTGAGCTCCATCCTTTTCACGGACTATTTCATCAACCGTTTCTCCCTATAGCCTTGATCTTTTCCCCTGTGATTGTTCAGGGACGACCTTAGGGTTTTTAGTTATGATATAACGAACGAGGCGACGAATGAAAGTGTGACGAGGCTCATTGACACACTTACACAAGAGGACGTTCATGGGACCTTGTAGAAGTGGTTAGGTCGATGTGTGCACTATCGATAAAAATGCTCATATGAAAGTGTCTGGAAAATCATTTTACTTATCTCGTACTTATGTGTTAGGGAGAGACAACCCTAGTGGTTTGCTTTATTATTAAGAAATGTTACCAAAAAATTAATATTACGGACTAAACGTTGGTATAAACACTATCGCCTGAAGATGTCTCTAGTTACTTGTAACTGTCTGACCGGAAAAATTTCATGAACGCGTAGCGATATATTAATGATTAAATAAAACAAATAAAAAAGTATACCTTGCCCTGCTCCGATATTAAACACTCTAATTATTAACCGTAAAATGTTTCAAATATATTAGATTATTCATTTGATATTTCCTGAGGAACTTCTTCTTAAACGCAAGTGGCTTTCATTACTATTCGCCCTGTAATTTACAGATATGAAAAGCATCTTTGATTCTATGTAAGACGTATTTTTTCTGCAATAATTGATTCTTTATTTTGATGAGTATGTATATTCACAAGAAACGAATTTGGTATGAAATATAGTTCATTTTTTTAAAATCTCACTGAACTTTAAATGGCAGTCTATGCCTGTCCGGAAATTAAAAATAGTATAGCAAACTCACACATATTACATTAATATTAATGATGTTAGTGATATTGTTATTCGTAAACTAAAACTTCTACGGTAATGTTTTCTTTTTTTAATTCTCTGTCGATCGTGATTTTCCTATTATTATTATTATTATTATTATTATTATTATTATTATTATTATCATCATTATTATTAATAATAATATTGGTGTTGTTGTTGCTGTTTATTTGGCTAGTGCTTATTGCCGATTTTATGATAATAAGCGGGTTAAACAGACTCTTTCCAGAATTCAGAGACGATAACACTCCGTGAAAAGTGATGTCAATACTGAATACCACCTCATATCATATGAAATATAAATTCTGTAAATAAAACCAGCAATATCCATTTAAAATTTTAGCAATCAAAATAGAAATAAAATCAGTATAATTTGAATCATGATAACAATCAAAGCTAATGTAATAAATTTCAACATGGCAAAGATAACAAAACAAGTTGTGATTAAAAGTTAAAATTACTTATAATAATAATGATAATAATGAAAACTCGTCTAATTCAGACATTCAATTTCGTAATGAATTTAGAATATTTCTGTTATGAAATATACATTTTTGCAAGTGATGTCATATTATCTGCCAACATCCTATAACCAGATACCACCATTCCCACTCATAATTGATTCATTCCAATTTGTAACAAAACAAATGTGGCCAAATAATAGATTTCTAACAAATCTTATTATATGCTAATTCATCAAATTTTTAAGAAAGTATAGTGACATAAGCATTACTGATTTACAAGTTACTTTGAGTAACTTATCTATAATATAAATCTCACCGGTCTTTGAAAATGTGTGGGTGTATGTATGTATGTATGTATGTATGTATGTATGTAGGTAGGTAGGTAGGTAGGTAGGAAGGTAGGTAGGTAGGTATGTATGTTTGCCTATAACTTTCGTCAAGGACGACGGATTTTCACGCGATCGTTTAGAAGTTTGACATCTCAGACGACAAATATCGAAGTATTGGCCGAAAACATAAATTCCTTCACCCTCAACCGGTCAGTTTTTCTACAAGGAGAGGTCGATTTTTTGCGAGACATTTTTGCCAGTCATCGTATAGGTTAGATTCACTTTGTATAATTTTTCCGTTCTGAAATTCTGGCCGCGTCATGGAGTAGCGATAAGATGCCAGATTTTCTTTACTTTTATTTTCCACCTTCGCGTCACGGGTTCCAGCATGGTTACCTACTACCACTTATCTTTTGCTCAACATACACCTGCAAACAACCGGGCAAAGCCGGGAACTCAGGCTAGTGATCTATAAAAAGAGATACCTCAGTATAGTTATATATCTTATTTGTAATAATGTATCTCAAGCAGTTATCTATATTTGTATACACATATATTCATTTTTTTAAATTCAATCTCTGATCGGAACTATTATTGCATTGATTAATCTATTAAAGGACATTCAAATATTTGCTTATGTAATGATGCTTTCAACTACACTGGACCTTCCACAAGTTCTGCTTGTTATAACAATAATAATAATAATAATAATAATAATAATAATAATAATAATAATAATAATAACCATTATTATTATTATTATTATTATTATTATTATTATTATTATTATTATTGGCTCACACGGAGCTTTCACACAAGTCAACAAACGATCTGATTGGAGACCTGTGGTGTTCTCTGAAAGCTGAGTGACAACAAGGCTCCATAGACATCCAACTCTCTCCTCCTCCTTCGATAGCATTTGCAACAAAATTTGAATCATCGCAACAGCCACTTACCATTGATTTCTCGCTGGCAGTGGCTATTGGTTTATACTGAAATTTGAGTGGCACTAAGCCTCCCCAAGATCCCAGTTCTCTTCATACTTGTCCAGCGGAGGTCTGTCCAGTACTCTCTCCTCGGTCTTTCCATCCTCCTTGACCCTTCTCGGATCTTTGGTATCACTTTCTATTTGGGGAACGGTGGTGAAACAATGGAGGGGATGCCTGATGGGGGTGTAGAACCTGTAGTTCTGCAGCTTCGGTGTTATTTATTCCCTGTAACGCTTCTTCGTTATATTGTCTTGTGTTATTCTCCGCATTCAGGGTTTTCCTTAATATTTCAGCCGTTTTCATTATCGTTAGGCGTTGTATTTTGTAGCTATTCCTCTGATTCCAATTTCTGCCATTTTTTTTTCAGGTTTTTCGAAATTGTTCTCTCTGTGCTCCTACTATTATGTGTACTATTTTGATGTTTTTCATCATCCAAATCCCTTTTAATTCTCTGGCTAGTTATGTGTATTTGCTTCGTTTCTCCTATTCTGTCATACTCACCCGGTGGTCAGCTGGGACAGCAAAGTCTACGATTTGACAGGATTTCTCTTTCTTGTTAATTATTATGACATCTGGTCTTATTATCATTATTATTATTATTATTAGTAGTAGTAGTAGTAGTAGTAGTAGTAGCAGTAGTAGTAGTATTTAAGCTGTCAGATTTTGTGTCAGGCTGTGGTTAGTACCGATCTTATGATGATAGGCGGGCTGAGAGAAATAACCACAGGTAATCAGCATATGATTTTCTCATGTCTCCTGTCATTTCCGAAAGATTCTGGCGGTTCCCAACAACGCAATCTTGTGAAGTACTGAAACAGATAAATGAATCGGAATCTGCTAAATTCACCTGTCAAATAATTTTATCATACTAAAATCACAACAGGTGCAAGATCTGATTTCTTGAGATTCGCAATATTTTTATTTCCCTTTTGAAACCTTAGAACTTTTCGACCTTTTTTATCCTTTACATGTGCATCTACTATTAGTGACCTATGCGTGTGTGTGTGTGTGTGTGCTTTCCAATAAAAAAGAGTATATTATGCAACTACAAGTAAATCTGTATATATATATATATATATATATATATAGTGAAATATTGATATTTTACTAATCTGAAATCAATCGATTGACGCAGTTAATATATATATACATATATATGTATGTATGTATATATATATACATATATATATATATATATATATATATATATATATACAAACTTACTTGGCGTAGCAAAATATACTCTCTCTTTTTTATTTGAAATGGAGAGTACCGATGCCGTGCTTATCTTCTCAAGAATATACATCAATAAGCATTACACTCTTATTTCTTTTATTTTTTTATTTACCACACATCTCGGCTTATTTCTTACTAACGCTCTTTTTACTCAGGTACGCACAAATGCACGCACACTCATACACATGCATATACACACATGCATTTTTAATGTGCGTGGATATTACCTGAACTTCCGCTTCAAATTAAAAATGGTTACAATCATTCATTCATTTTTTATAAGAAAATAATTCATAACTGCAACGAGATTAAATCTTAATCCGTCTACTTTGTAAGTTACAGATGTGAAAAGTCGCGTTACTTTTAATATAAAACGTATATATTTCTGAACTCATTTTTTAAAAATGAAATATCAAGCTAAAGTAATGACGTGTGCTCCATGGGGAAATTGTGAGAATAATTACAAATTAATCGAATTATACAAATTTCTATGGTTTTCCATAAAAGATGAAAAAAAAGAACATTGACTTTCAGTGGACTTTGGGTAGCAATAAGTCAAAGTCCTACAAATAAATCTATCACTGTAATTCATTAAAAAAAATGAACAAAAGGATGATTATTTTATTATTGTATTTAAACCAGAAATATCCTAACAACATATTCATTGTAAAGTTTCTTCCTACAAATAACCTACCAGAACTCTATTTCCTTTTAAATATCTATAGATACCTCCAACGCACGCCAAACATTAAAAAATACGGTCGCAGCCGAGATTGAATTCACTACACAAGTTTGTATCGAAATTCAAACTTTCTCCGAAACTGAATACTTCGCTAGGGCTTTATAAGGCATTTTTGTTGTAACGCCATAGGGAGTTGGGTTGCCTGCCATGCTTAAGACAGGCTCATCTACGCTAGAGAGAAGGATAGGCTGCGCCAGTTTCCCAAACTGGTACTTTACCTTGCAATACATACAGTGGCTCGGCTTTCCAAATAGTCACTCGTCAAAGACTGGCCAGACTCAACGTTTCTTAACTTCAGAGATCTGGCGAGAATCGGTGTATCAACGTGATTGTGCCGTATATATGCATATTTAAGCCCCTATATTACACGATGTAACTGTAATTTAATTTAATATTATCATGCTAATATTTAAATAAATAGTGAAAATACGAGGTTACAATCGTGTGTAAATTATCGGCGCCTTGATACAAGTTGAAAACACACGCACGCACACAGACGCACACACACATACACACACACATATATATATATATATATATATATGTTTATTTCGTAAAAGCTCAACTTGATTTGTGTAGCTATTTTTAAAAAATAAACCGTCTCTAATTAATAACATAAACATAAACATAAACTATACAAAAATTTAAAAAAAGCTGGTACCCTGATTCAGTAAAGGTAATTAGGGCTTTCGTAAAAAAAAATAGATCAAATTACATGTACACACAAAATAATGACGTGGTTGATAGTGATATTCGTGCTGTTACATAAAAACCTGCACATCCTTAACGACATTATATCTGTTCGACTTTTTTAAACGCAATTTTTTGTTTATTATATTTTTACCGATTACTACGTCACGAAACTTCGAATCAAGTTCAAGAAAAATTCAAACAATTGCACTGTGATGAGCAGTCAAAATCTTTTGAAAATTCATATCTATATACAAATATATATATATATATATATATATATATATATATATATATATATATATATATATATAAATATGTATATATATTTTTTTTCATGATACTTTGAAGGGTACACACTTTATATGATGCACTCAGGAAAGGAAGACGAGGTGAAGAGAATAAAAAAGGGCAAAAGAAAAAAAATGGGGGAATCGGCTGAGCGGTTTCGCCCTCGCTTATCGATGGATTTAAGAGAGAAAAAACACACGGGCGGGAATCAGTCATTTCCATTCGTGTTTTATTTCTCCTCTCAAATAACTCGATACAGCTTTGATAAAGCGAGGACGAAACTGGTCAGCTGACTCCCCCATTTGTTTTTCTTTGTTTTTCCTTTTCTTTTATTCTCCTCACCTCGTGAACTTTTTTTTTAAACGGTGAATCGCCCGCTGCCTATAACATCGAGCAGAGACAATAAGTAGCGACACCATTACATACCACCAAGAAATGGTTAAGTTGAAGAATACCCTGCGTCGTAACAACTACGCCGATAGCATACTATCCACCAGACGTGTTAATAGTATAAGAGAGGAGAATGACACCCAGATACCACCAACGGTCTGCATAACATACATAAGAGGCATCTCCGAAAAGATTCAGAGAATATGTGCCCCCTACAACATCAGGACGTTATCAAGAGCGAGTCAACACTCAGACGAAACCTGGTACGAGTGAAGCCCCGCATGGAGGGGAACATGACCAAGAACTACATATACTCCATCCCATGTAGTTGCAGAAAGGTTTAAAAGGGTGAAACATTCCACCCCCTCAAAGTAAAGGTGGAAGACACCGAAAAGCGGTAACTAAAGGGGAGGCGGAAAAATCGGGTATAGCCAACCATGTCTGAATAGAGAGGGGGGCATCGCCCCTATGGGATGAAGTAAAAATAATAAACAGAGAGACCCACTGGAAAGTGAGAAAACTTAAAGAAACAGCTCACATGCTCGGACATAACAACCTACTGAGCAAACCAAGCGTAGAGCTGAATGCAATTTGGACACCTCTTATAGAGAGAGAAAACCTTGAATAACAACATAGGTTTAACATTAACAAAAACCAACTAAGAATTGCCCTAGTGACATGTGCCCGAGTGGTCATAGACGTTGTATCAAAGTTACAGTAACCCAAAAGTGCTGAGTTCAATCCTGAACGAAGGCAGTTAAAAGTAACATTCAAAAACAGAGAATCAGCGACTATTTCCCAGAGCCTAGCTGGAGTCCGATCACGGTACCCCCGTAATACTAATAAAGGGTTGGGTTCGAGACTCCTAACAAATGGTTCCCCGGTTCGATACAAAACACCTGATCGAGGCCGGAGAGCAAAACGGCTGAAACGTTCTGACTACAACAACCAAGATGAGGAAGTCAGTTCCACAATCTCAATAAATAAAAAAAAAAGTATATATATAATTTTTTATTGCTTCTGCAGATAATATATCTACAAGTTCAATTAGTTTATCAGAGAATATTGCGTTAATATACTTGTAAAACAAGCGCAGAGATGCAGCATTGAGGCGGTCGGGAAGAGGTTTGTAGGCTTACCTGAAAAAGTTGGACCGATTAGATTGAAAACCATTTTTTGAACTTTATCCTAAGGGAGATACACTTGGTTGATGCACCAGCACAGATGTGGCAACACTACGCTGGAAATGGTCGAAATGTAGTTTTGTAGAGTTACAGGATGCGTTCAGGTGTAAGTAGTTTTCTAGCACGATAAAGAAGCAACTTTTTTACAACATCTAAATGTATTTGTTTTAGTTCAAATATCCTCTGAAGATAAAGCCGATAATTTTAAGGAAGACTGTTCAAGTAGTGTGTTACTTTATCAATATAAGTGGTTGGACTGGTTTCTTGTAATTGTTAAAGAAGAACAGCTTAGTCTCCCAAGTATTAGATGTTACTGTCAGAATCCACTAAATTCTGGCGGTCATTTTTTTAAGGATTCTGCAATTATCTTAAATTTGTGTACATCTGTTCTGCTCCCGTGCATGTTATAGAGCTTCGTAATATCAGCAAATACAATCTCAGACAATATTACCAAGGAGGTCGTTTATGAATATCAGGAATAATAGTGATCCAAAGGTCGATTTCTGAGGCACTTCCGTGTTAATATTATGCTGTTTGGATGGTCCTATTGTCTAGGGAGGACTAATTATATTTAGCATTCGTCACGGTACTTCTTTCGATCTAAGGTTCATTAGCAGACCTTCGTGGCAGACTTTTCCAAAGGCCTTAGATATATAAAAGAATGTAGCTCTGGCTTATCCAGTGCATGGTGTATACTTATAGAGATGAATTATAAATATCTATAGTAGGACAACTTTGCCAAAACCTATATTGGTTTTCAGAAAGATAAATAGCTTTTGTGAGGTGATGGACTAGTGCTCAAAAATTTTAGCGAAAAGGGGGAAATTAAACTGATAGGGCGATAATTGAAGGGGTCATTCCTTTCACCAGAATATCCGTTCCCTGCTATCGCAGAGACCATCTCTTCAAATCCATGGAATAGCAAGCTTAATCAAAGCATTTGTTGCAGAGTTTCATCATGCTCTCTTTGCTAAACAACATATTTATTCGGGCTAAATAAACTAACTTAAAAAAATAAATAATAACCAAAAAAAATGAAATAAAACCAACTAGGAAAATGCATCTTTAGCAACAACAAACGTAATCTTGATAGCGACCACCGGATTGCAAGTGCTCAATAGAACATAGCAGAACATCTTTCGGTTGCATGTTTTACATTTCCACTTTAACAAAAACAAATCCTCGTTAAATCGACAAAATTTGCAGAAAAATCAAGAAGAAAAGTCTGCTGCCTATTGAACAATCACACACACACACACACACACACACACACATATATATATATATATATATACGTATATATATATATATATATATAGGTATGTGTTTGTCACATTATATACACTAAGGTAGTCTATGTGCTTTTTAGATTATTTGCGTAGGATCGCAGTATCTCATGTGTAAAATTTAGTATCTGTTTCGTTTTGTGTTAAAGTTGTTTTTACCGTGTTTTTATGCCGTGTGCATGTTTATCAGCAGGAAATAACTTTTTTCTTATATAATGAGAATAACTATTTTTGTTATTTTCTTTTAATCTGAAGTCAATCATTACCTGCCTGTTATTGAGATTTGTACACATTTTTTTAGTGATTCCCTCTTCATCGCGAAGCCCAAATGTATCAAAATCCTTCCCCGTTTTCTATTTATCGGTTGAGATAAAACTTGCAGTGACTAATCCTTAATTATGCAAACTGAGCACTACAAAAAGAAAAAAATCCTGATTACAAATCTTGAATCCTGATTAGCGAACTTTGCGTAGTTAATCCATCGGATTTCCCAGACATTCCTTGCAGTGTATTTTTTATCTTTACACCATGCGTTGAACTGTTAATACTATGCCACTCTTATTATCAGAATGTCAAAAATAAAAACAAATAAATAAATGATCGTAAATGTAAACGTCTGACACGTAAAATACAGGGAAAATACTGATACGTTAAAACGATCGGGGTCAATAATGCTAAAGTAAAGGTCATTGACGTAACAAAAATCAATATCACGAAACATGTCTGTCTCTCTAAAATTCCATCTGAAATTAATTAGTAAATAAGAGATTAAAAAAGCTTATATCCTGTAAAAATGCGCACGAATCTGCCGCTGGCGTAATTTCTAGGCTCGCGCGTTTGAAATGGGGTTGTTTAACTTTTGGAAAGAATCAAGGACAATTGATTTCGAATCAAATATTTGAATTAATATTTTGTTCTTAATGTCTACATCCAAATGATTTAGATATTAAGAATACGAATAAGTACGAATACAATGTTATGATCATCAGTTGTCAGCAATGCCAATACTAAATTCTAATTCACATAGATACATGCCCACGCACTCGCATATACATATACATACACACACAAGCGCGCACGCACATATATAGTAAAGTATATACCTTTATATAAAATGAACTCTGTGTGTGAATGTATGGAACTCTGTTGCCTAAAGACTGGGAAACGGCTGGACAGATATTTCGTAAGATCACATAATGGGCGTGTTCTTACGTTGGTTTTATTTCGGATAACTCCGATAATTATCTAAAATCGATAATCGAAAAAAATTCAGATTGAAAAAGAAGTCCGATTTTGACAAAAAAGTAATGCTTCACATAAAAGTAAAAACCTGACACTACAAATGACTTTCATAATGCTTTCTCAGCGAACAAACAGAAACGGCAAGCCTATAAAATCAGGAGGGGATTCTTTTATAAGGCCGAGGGTCGTCGAAATGATTGTTTCTTCTTAGAATACAATTGAACCATCATACGTGTCTTTTGCATGTTAAACGGTTATTCACATGATTATGTAAAAATAAATTGGTAACAATAAATATATGGAAGGATTGAACATTTATTGATCCTCATTCAATTCTGGACAAAGTCGACTCATCTTACTAATATATATATATATATATATATATATATATATATATATATATATATATATAAATGGAACGTCTGGTTTATTTAAAATCGATAAATTAGAAATTCACAATCCCGTTTTATGTGAAAGTTTATGACAGTGAATCTTTATCATCTAACTGTGTTTTTAAATATGAAAAAGTAAATATTACCTCATAAAAAAAAAACTTTTATTCGTCGGGGAAAATGTCCGATTTCATCCGAGCCGATTAGAGAATACACTTCCGGTTTACCATTTTGTAATGACGAAACATAACGATTCTGACTATAATACACTTTTTTTTTAAATCATTAAAATAGTAATACAGAAATTATTATTAAATAAAATAAAAATATTGTCAGTAAATGCAGAACTATTTTTACACATGCACCATGAGTTGATGACTGCGGATTTACAATATTTCAATGTCAGTTTAATCGATAAGTACAAAAACATTCCTTATTTGTTACTTTTAGATTTATTTGTCCATCTTATCTTTTATAACGTTTTGATTGTTTTTTTTTTCGTATAAAATAGCATCCATTTTTTTTCTATCGACTTCATTTTTGGTTTAACATGCAAACTTTTCTCCCCCGAAGGCCCGTCTCACGTTCGTATATAACAAAACATTTTTTTTTAGATTTCGGTGTGCTAAAAACGAAACTGTAAACCATTTCTCTCGCAAAAATACATTACATGATATGAGTAATTTACATTACCGAAAACTTGGGGATCACTTTTCCATGTAAATTTAACTTAACATGAGCACCAACTTTCTGCCCCCCTGAGAGAGGGGCCATTTACTTTCGAGTTTATTGCATATAAGCGTTTCTTGACAAGGCTGTTTAGTACGCGAGTGCATATTTACTAGCCTTCATTTATGCTCGCGTGTAGCGTAAACGATGACTAGGGCTGTTAAATAGAAAATAGTCCCAGCGTCCATGGGTTCTTACCATGCGAAGGAAATCAAACAAAAATAAACCCAAAAAATGCCGCTTTCTCACGTGGCCATAAAGTGGGTGCTCATTCCAAGTTAAACTTACATCGCAAGTGATCACTCACTTGTCGAAAAAGTAATTTCTTCATGTCATGAAAACTATTTTTTATGCGATGGAAACTGTCTGCAGATTCGTTTTCAGCACACAGAAATAAATCAACAAATCATTATTTTTTTATATACGAACGTGAGATCAGCCTTAAAGTAAAATAATACCGGATTTTTGGGAGCAGGTTGGCTGTTTAGTTGTACCTATATCCTCACACAAGGTAATCATTACAAGGGACTCTTAAAAGTCGTCACCCCTATCGAGCAACAATTTGTTTACATGTTTGACAATCTTTAAATGGGTAAAATATATACTTTTTGAAAATGTGATCATGTGCTTAACAAATTTTAAAAAAAATGAACTGCAAGATGAAGTTTTGAAATTGTTACATGTCTTTCATTTTATTTAGAATTACAAACATTCACCAATAAAATTAATTTTTAGTTCTTATGTTGTTTTAGTGCTGTGCTGAATTATATCGTTATTATTTGGAAAAACATTCTAACGGAGTAGGTGAGGGTGTTGTCGAATTATTTTGTGCTTCCACCTTGCATTTATTAGATATTAAAACAATATATGTGTTGTGGTGGCAATTACTTATTTGCATATGCGAATAACATAACACTATAAATGGCAAGCCTAGGTTGGCCTTGGTGTGTCTTACTCAAATGCCACCGGAAGTGACGCCGAAGAGCGTACATGTCCTCCCACCAAGACTCTCTGACTCGACACCGTCATTTGTACATATTGTAAATATACCTTTTCTTTAATACACTTATTATTGTGTTATCTTGTTGTTTGCGTCTTCATTGTATTTCCTTACTAATTATTGTTCAACCTTGCAACCACAACAGTTGGCGACGAGATATGAAGCGTCAAATATAACAGTTTGTACGAAGAACAATTTAAAAAAAAAACGTACGACGCAAAGGTTGACCATTGTTTTTAAGGAATGCAAAGTGTCGACGAGCAAACGGATTTTACGCTAAAAAGAAGTTTCAACTCAAATGAAAAAAAAAAGCTCTAACGTGGCAAAAGCGACAATTTACGCCGTTTTCTGGGAATCCGACTTGCAAACGAATGTAAAAGTGAATTTTTGTTTTGTCACTACACGACAAATCTTACTAAAGGACCACTTTGCAAACGAAAAGCGAACTTTGTTCTGTCGCAAAAACGACAGGTCAGACCCGGATTACGAAAAGCAAGGAAGTAACCTACGAAAAAAGTTCACCAGTGGATTCTAATTACTGTTCTCCGTAAACAAAACAACAACTAAAGGACTTTTTAATTAATGTTTTGGTTGACGTCGGTACTAAAGGAAATACCACAGCTAAAACTAAAATTCAAAGAAAGGATTTTTTTTTCTTGAAGTTGTCACTGAATAACGGATAATACAGAAAAACGTCACGGAAAAAAGGTAATCTCAATTTAAGAGGTATTTTAATTACTAAAATACTAGAGAAGAAAGAAACTCAAAGAACTAAATGTACTGCATACATTTATTCAATTGTGACTCGATTAAACAAAAAACACACACTTTTATTTTGTGGAAAGAGTTACTTATTAGTAAGTGCCTAAAAACGGAAAGTCAATTCCATTTCGTGATTCCAGATAAACCTGTTTTATTTATTTTGCAGCGTGACTCGCAAAAAGAATATATTATTGCAAGCAGCGATATTATTATTGAAAACAGGAGCTTACAGCAATTTGCTTTTTTGTGGTAACCCAAACCGGTGTATATTGTACATGGTACAATATTTTTTTTAAACTACACATTAAAAAAAACCAAAAAAACATGGAAGACTTATAAAAAATGTTCATGCAATATTTACAAGCACAGGCTGAGCGGGATGAACGCAGACAAGCTACACAAAACGAGCTTTTGCAAACACAAATACAGGCACAGGTTGACCGCGAGGAAAAGAGAGAGGACAGATTATTGAAATGGCAGCAGGAACAAGAAGAAAAGCAGAAAATGGCACAATTAAAGCAGAAAAAACTGCAATTGGAACAGGAAGAAAGGCATAAGAAACTACAATTGGAATATGAAGACAGACAAGATGAACGTTTTGCTAAAACACTGGAACTACTAAAGAGTAATCGAGAAAATGTCGATAGTGTTAATTTCTCCCATACAACTATTTTTAATAGCATGGGCACATTTCATTATGTGCCTGAGGAAGAGAAGAATTTTGAAGCATACTACACAAGATACGAGGATGTTTTTCAACTGGACTGTAAAAATTGGCCAAATAGTCAGAAAGTGAGCCTCTTACTCAGAAAATTGGGTACATCAGAACACAGCAAATTCGTAGATTACATATTACCTAAAAAAAACTGCGGAATTAGAGTTCATGGAAGCTGTAAAATTACTAAAAGAATTATTTAATCCAAATATATCCCTTTTTCATAAAAGATGGCTGTGCATGAATCTAAGAAAGATGGACAACCAAGATTATTTGACATACGCATCAGTTGTCAATAAAAAGTGCGATAATTTTAAGCTTGCAGAACTAACGGTAGAAGATTTTAAATGTCTAATCTTCGCTCAAGGGTTAGTTTCCACGAAAAATGCAGAAATACGCAGACGAGTGTTGTCTAAGCTGGAATCTGAGCAAGATTTAACCCTCCAGAAACTAGCAGAGGACTGTGAAAGGGCCATTACACTAAAAAAGGATTAAAAAAATATAGAAGAATCCGGAGTGGCATATGTAAGAAAAGTTAGAAAACCATACGCACCAACCAAGAACTTTACAAAGAAAAGCAATGGAACGGGATATTCCAAAGATAATAACCATAAATATAGTACAGAATATAACAAGCCTCTTCCTCGATATAACTGTAAGAGATGTGCAGAAAAGCATTGGGAATCAGATTGTCCTTATAAGAAGATAAAATGCCGCATTTGTAAGAAGGTGGGACACAAAAGCGATTGCTGCAGATATAAAGATTACACCAGAAAGAGAGTACAGCAAACAAAATCAAATACAAAATTAGACAAGGATCGGCGAAAATACGTAAAAGTGGAAATATCTAAAACATCAATAAAGTTACAACTCGACCTCGGGCTCCGATGTTTCTATAATAAACCTGAATACGTGGAAAAAGTTGGGAAAACCGGCCATGATGAAAACTAGTAAAGCAGGCCGGACGGTAACTGGTGGTGGTATAAAATTTGAAGGAGAAGTGATCCTCCCGATAAAATTGAAAGGGATTTCGAAGAAATTAAAAATATTCGTACTAAAAAATAGTGAAAATCTGTTTGGAATAGATTTAATTGAGACATTCGGACTATGGGATAAGCCTATCAATACATTCTGTAAAAAATTAGAATGTTCTTCTCCAACAAAAGTAAATATAAAAGACGATTTAAAAGAA
This sequence comes from Euprymna scolopes, assembly GCF_053919585.1. Taxonomy (NCBI): domain Eukaryota; kingdom Metazoa; phylum Mollusca; class Cephalopoda; order Sepiida; family Sepiolidae; genus Euprymna; species Euprymna scolopes. The sequence continues at coordinate 61,642,873 of NC_136512.1, read as the reverse complement.
TTATTTCCTGAGGCATTCACGACTAACTTAGGTCGCTGCAATAAATTCAAGGCCTCGTTTGAACTTAAAGAAAACACCAGCCCAATTTTTGAAAAAAGCGAGATGTTCTGTTCGCTGGGTTGGAAAAGATTGATAAAGAATTAAATAGATTGGAACAGACGGGAATTCTCTCAAAAATAGAACACAGCGAGTGGGCAGCCCCCACCGTATACGTAAAGAAAAAGAATGACGAAGTTAGAGTATGCGCAGACTTTTCGACCGGGGTCAAATACCTATTAAAAGATCACCATTACCCCCTACCAAGACCAGAGGAAATATTCACGAAGTTGAATGGGGGTAATATCTTCTCCAAGATGATGATGATACAACAACAGTCTAAGAGGAGGACACCATAGATATCATATACGAATCTTTTAATTTGGAACCGCCTCAAAATGCACATGAACCCCGAAGATCAGGTAGGAAAAGAAAAGTGAATGAACCATTAATGGTAAACCCAAAAAGAAAAATATATTGAAATCTGTGTGACTTCAAATCTTGGGAGGGGGGTGTTGTGGTGGCAACAACTTATTTGCAAATGCGAATAACATAACACTATAAATGGCAAGCCTAGGTTGGCCTTGGTGTGTCTTACTCAAATGCCACCGGAAGTGACACCGCAGAGCGTACATGTCCTCCCACCAAGACTCTCTGACTCGACACCGTCATTTGTATATATTGTAAATATACATTTTCTTTAATACACTTATTATTGCGTTATCTTGTTGTTTGCGTCTTCATTGTATTTCCTTACTAAGTATTGTTCAACCTTGCAACCACAACAATATGTAAACATAGTATGGTTATCATCTGCAATCGTATGGACTCGCGAACAGTAGCTCCTATAAAATTTAACCACATTTTGTTGCTTATGTATTTTTGATATCACGCTATTTTTACATAGTTTTTTTTTTGTTAAATTAAACTTTCACGATATCTTTTTTTATTTTTACTACCCTTCCTATGTTACGAATGTTTTTCAAAATATTAGCATTATTATTTCAGCACAGTAACAAAAAATATACCCGAAATCATATTTTCCATACTAAAGTACACATTGTAAGGTGAAAGTAATGTTTTTTGTGCATTTTTCGTATCGTGCTGAAATAATAACTTTTTATTTTTCTCATTGGCAAGGGGAGGATATTTTTCAACAATACTGTGCTTTCAGCTAACAATTCATTATTAAACAATAAGATAGTGTGAAATTATAACAGGCGGATTTGCCGTTTAGTTGTATAAATAACCTCCAACACTGTTATCAAACAAAGGTGGCATGTTGAGTCAAGACCGATGAACATATATCGTAAACAGAAAGGTTGTTTATATTTACTCGATTATTGAAAATAAAATCCTATGATCAAAATTTAATTAAAATTGACAACGTTGTTTTACAAATAAAACGGAGAAATAATGAAAGATAAAGTTTTAAAAAGATTAAATGTGTTTTATTTTTATAATTTAAAAACAAACACATTACACAATATAAATAAAATGTTGGTTTTGTTCTCGAAAAGAAATAATGAAAGATGAAGTTAAATATTGAATTATTGTGGAGGCGCATTATCATATGCATCAGAGTACAATATGAAATGTAAAATCACACCAAAGTCTTATTTGTATTGTTCAATGTTTTAAATTTTAAATTATAAAATAAACATTTTACATTATAAAAAACACCTTTAATCATTTTAAAACTTCATTTTTCATTTCTTTTTTTTTGGTTCAACAACGTATTATTTATATTGTTTAATGTTTTAAATGTGTAATTATAAAACAATAATAAATTATGAAATAAAACACATTTAATCAGTTTATTTGTTAAACAATTTGGTTAATTTTAAAAAAATGTATACGTAAACCACTGTATGGATATATTCCGATGACGACCAAACGTGTCCCTTTTTTGATAACAGGGTTGAAGGCTATTCGTAAAACTAAACAAAAAATCTTCAAACTTAAGAAATATTGTGGCATTATACGTCAGTCGACTGTTGGTGTTTTACTTTTATTACCAGACATTGTTAGGTTAAAGCATTCTCCCCCCTCACCCCCGAAAACTTTTAACAATTAAAATACACCTTTTTTTACAAGATGTTGATATTCATAAAATATTTAAAAAAAGTTATTTTCTTTAGCAATTCTTACTATGGTGGGTGTTTGGTAACTATTCTGTTCTTTCAACTAACAATTTATTACAAAAAAAATCTTAACGTGGGGAGAACTGTGGTATCCATTCCAAAATCCATTATATATATACATACACATATATATATATATATATATATATATACATATACATATATATATGTATAATATATTTATATATATATGTATGTATGCAAGAGTGACCAACAAAATGATGTTTATTTACAAAGAGAAAATGTTATATATATAAATGTTACCGTAGTCAATAAAAGTTAGTTATATGGTAGGAAAGTTCATTGGTTTGTATTTTTAAGTAGTTTGTAAAATTCTTTTTTTTTTTTTTGATTCACGTACCGGTTAAAAAATCAAAATGGCAGCGAGTTTTAAACGGAGATCCCCGTTTTAAATTTGAAGGAGGAGCACCTGAGCATTCTCTGTTGACAATTAAAGAGAGGTCCGTCAACGTAAGAAACATTTATAAACATGTGTTAATGTTTTCCGTTATTTTGTGCTTGAGGAATATTCGATTATGGCATGTGTAGTTTATATAAAAATTCGTTTAATAGTTATCGCCTCAAATTTCTTTTAAATTTCGGTTCGCTGAAATGATATCTAGTAAAGAGGATAAAAACTATTTCAAAACAAAAAAAATGAACTGAATTTTTTGACTCTGGTAACATTTATTTCTTGTAAATTTATTTTTTTGGGTAGTCATTTGTTGGCTTTTCTGCTTAACACTCTTACCGAATAATATTGACAAAATATCGAAACACAAAGAAACAAAAACAGTTTTGAAAAATAATGAAGCTTTACTTACTTTAGTAAAATAATCCGAAACAGCAAAATAGGATATTAAAAATTACTTTAGTTTTTTAAAGCAAAGAATCAGTATGAATATGAATAAGAAGAAAATGACGCCATTTTAAAGCGGAACAGCTTCGTTTCAGTTTTACAGTATTGAATACTGTAGTATTGCGCCGATGAGTTCAGGGTAAGGGTTAGGGTTAGGGTTAGGGTCTTGATGGAAAGAACACGCATAAAGGGTGGTAATGAATTGAATTCCTTCTAGTACACTGACAAAACGGCTTAAACAGATATATAAATGAAAGTAAAAAGGTTATACAAATGTTTTAAAAAAGACACGTAATCACGTGAACAGAATTTGTCTTTCTTTTGACACGATAAAAAGTAACGTTCTTCTTATCGTTATTCATCTATTTATTTTTTATCGAATGAGTGTCACGTTCAAGTGGAGAAAGAAAAACAGAGTCATGCAAAATTTGTGTGAAGAATTGTCTAAAGTTCAGACTTTTTTTTTTTTTGGCTTTCACGTTAATAAAAACGTTGATTTATGACGTGAAGTTTTTCGACACAGTAAGTATTCAACTAAAAAAATAGATGAAGGCTAACGTGAATTAAGATTAAATAAAAGCGTTATTGTGGATCATCGCCCCATTTCAAAAACTTTGTTAAACTTTGTGACATATGGAGGGCAGGCGCGAACGAACACTCAAACATTTTATCATACAATATTTCTTCAAACTGAAAAACAATTATCAAAGTATACTTACTCAAATAGATAAGAACAGTCTTTATTAAAGTGTGTGCCATATTTTCATATCCGCGAACGCAGACTCCACAATTTTATTATACCATCCCTATTTAAGTTGAAACATACTTATCAAAGTAGTCTTATATCATTTCATAAACCCTTGTAAACGTATTTTTTTCATTATTTATTTCCATACTTTTTTTAGGCCAGGCGCGAATACAGACCCCACCATTTTTATGAACCACAGTTCTGCCAGATGAAACCTATCCATTCCTGATCCTCGATATATCTTCTATCAGTATATGTAATCAGTTTTTTTAAGATAGGAGCATATTAGTGACATTTTTCTGCTCAGTTTGGTCTCATTTCATGCCGGATATACTGCATCTTAGGGTTTTAGCTTCGGGACGAAAATATATGAACATTTACAGGCTTGTCTAAGATTATAAAACAGTTCTGCTGTTAACGTTTTTTGACAGTTGGGGAAAAAACAATAAAAAATGGCCAAATTTTCCTACATCTCTATATAAAATTTTCTTACACCAGTTGCTGTTTCGATTGTTTCCCCACAAGCTTTCTAAGGCGACTAATATATATATATATATATATATATATATATATATATATATATATATATATATATTTACTAATGTGATTGATAATTTAAAATTTAAAATTAAAATTAAAAATTAAAAATCTGTTTCATAAGAAGGAGCAATAAAAAAGTCAATAATCTGTAAGATTGTTTCGGAAACGATGTTTTTATTGTGATAGACATTAAGCCACCCACAATAATTTTGACACAGTTTTTTTTTTAAACAAAATCTCCTCATCAGCAAAAGTACTGGGTGTTTTTTTTATATGTAAGACACCATAAATAAACCTAGCAATACTAAAGTAATTCAGATCTATTAGGGAAAATTAAAATAAAAAGGAAAATATTTACTTGATAAGAAAGTTAAGAATAAAAAGTAGAATAAAATTATGAATCTGAATTTGGATTAAATATAAGGTTATAATATGTTTTTAATAAAAGTAAAGAATTATATGTATATATATATATATATATATGCATATATATATATATATATATATATACCTTTTAATTGTTCGCCTTTTGAAAATCGTAATTATCGTCAAAGCATTCATTTGGATGTTGATTGTAGCTTATAAATATACGAAATGTTGAATTTTCAAAAAGAACGCCACTGGAACATTTTTAGCGGTTAGAATATGTTAGTAAACGCCTAATTTTAATGAAGCAAATATTTAAAAAAGGCGAGGATAATCAATATTATTATTTATATTAGTTTATCTGATATATTTACCATTATTGTATATTATTTAAATATATATTTAAGTTTAACCTACTCTATATTTCAATAATTAAATAAATAAAGTATTAAAAATACTAAATTAAATAAGTTCCAAATATAATATATTATAATCTAAATAGAATAAACAATAATTAGCCCCCTTTGATTATTTTATTATAAAAATTATATTATCTCCCCGTTGTTTTTTTAAATATTTGCTTAATTTTACATTAGCCGTTTACTAATATATTCTAAACGCGTAAAAATATTCCATTGGCGTTCTTTTTGAAAATTCAACATTTCGTACATTTATAAGCTACAATCAACTTTCAAATGAATGATTTGACGATAATTACGATTGTCAAAAGGCGAAAAATTAATATATATATATATATATATATATATATATATATATATATAGAGAGAGAGAGAGAGAGAATTCTTTTTTATTAACAACATTATTATAACCTTATATTTAAACCAAATTAATATATATACTTTTATTCTTTTTTATTCTCAACCTATATTACTTTCTTATCAAGTAAATATTTCCCTTTTTATTTTATTTTTTTCAAGATACATAGTCTTAATTAAGAATTGCTAGGTTTATTTATGGTGTCTTATGCATGTAAAAAAACACCCAATACTTTTGCTGATGAGGAGACTTCGTTTAAAAAAAAAACTATATGTCAAAATTATTGTCCGTGGCTTAATGTCTATCCCAATAAAAACATCGTTTCCGAAACGATCGTACAAATTATTGACATTGTTGCTGTTCCTTTTTTGACACAGATTTTTAATTTTTAATTCTAATTTAAATCTTAAATTATCAATCACATTACTAAATATTAAAGTAACTCTATGATATTTGCCTATCGAGCATATTATATATCTGCATTACAACTATCACTGCTCTTTTATTGTATTTTAACTAAATTACTAATTTTACTATCACATGAAAAGTTAGACTACTGTTCTAAGCCTCTTTAAATTATATATATATATATATATAAATATACATATATATATATATATATATAGAGAGAGAGAGAGAGAGAATAACTGCCAAAAATTCATATTCCAAAATCCATGATGTTTTACAATCTTATCGTTTATTCCTTTAAATCAGTCGATTTATACAATTCTCTAAAGTATCTCTTTCTTAGCGCAAAATCAATCACTTAATTATTATATCAATTAGTTAATCTGCAATGCCCTTAACTCATCAGAAGAAATAGCAACAATCAATTTGTCAAAAGAAATTAAAATGTGATTTGACATAGTGAAACTTCGAAAATTGGAAGTGAAGCTGCAGATACCTGAATATTTTTCCATTACACAACGCCCAATTATTAGTACTAACAATTTAATTAATTCATGAATCTTCTGTCCAAAAGTTATATTTAATAATTAAAAAATTCATTAATTCTATGTCTTGTACGCATACTTATGAAAAATATTACCAACAAATATTAATTATAAATTAGTATACATGTCCGAATATACGAAACAAAACTAAGCTACAAAAATGGAAAACGAGCAATTCGTACTTACAATTTAATTAATTCATGGATCTCTTAACAAAATGTTCTATTTAATGATTAGTAATTTTATTATTTATAAGTTATGTATATATACTTATGAAAATAACATCAACACAATTATAAACTATCATACATGTTTATATATACGAAACAAAACTAAGCTACAAAAAATGATTGATCATTTTAATCAATTCTCATAACTAAATTTATACGAAATGAGCACTATACATAATTCAAATCTATTAGCTATTACAATCATACACACTTATACATACAACTATAATTTTTTAATATCATACAATTCAAAAACCATACTAACGTTCTGTTAAGTTTAGAATAATCTTAAAATTCTTTTATACCGTAAATTGTCCATAATTAAATTAAATTAATATAGTGCAGACAGTTACCTCCCTTGGAACAAATCTTATGGAATAAACTTTACTTATCATTATTAATTTTTCACATTACATAGACATCCATATTCAACTAATAATTTTTTTTTTAATTTTTGTTCAACCTTTGATTCAATATTATTTTGAAAATATGAAATCAAATTATATTTAAAATTAATTCATAATTTTTCCAATACAAAATGTTAGTATTACAGATTCTTTCAATCGATTACCATAAGTCATACTTCATATCCACAAATGTTGAATTGTTAATTAGTTACTTCCATTTATTTAATTTTTATTTATTTATATATTTATTCATTTTCAATACCAGCACATAACTTTCACTTCTGGAGTTTTTCCAATACTATTCCAAACTTGTTTTTAGCATCTCTTAATTAAGGAGTTTGTAAATCTTCTATCTTTTTATTAACCACAAGTAGAGTAACCATTCTTCATTGGAAGGTATTTTTCCTATTCACATACATGGATATGAACACATAATGCGCCCCTTTTTGTGGTACTAAAGAAACCTTGTTTTAATAGGTGCAGTTCCGTTATCTTGTTCTCTTAGTTTTACTTAACAATTATAGTAGTTACTTTGATTGTTATTATTATTAGTTTTACTATTATACTCATTATTATTAGTAGTAGTATTAGTAGTAGTAGTAGTAGTATTTTTATGCATATAATTTTTTTTCAGTAAAGTGTTATTATTAATATTATGATATCTTTTCAATAAATTATTATCATTAGTATGATAATATTTATAACGCGTTTTATTAATATGCCTAGATTTAGTTTTGCAAATTACTTCCACGGATTAACTTTTCAGTTTAAATTGCCATATATAAGATATTATCAATACATAAAAACTTAGCAAAATAGCACTGTATATATTAGATAAGGTTATTTTGAGTTGACTTGATTTAAATTAATTTAAACGGGATTATCTATTTAACATGCGTTATATTTATTTGCTTTCTTTTACTTTATTTTTTTATTTTCGTATTTAGAACCTTCGAAAACTTACGAGGATTGTAAATTTAAAGGATTTTCGTGGGTAGAAAGATACTGTGCCATTAAAAATACTTCAATCGTAGTTATTTGTTTTCCTAATTGTGCATATGAATTACAATCAAATCTGAAATTTTCGCAAAACCTCTTTCCTCGATAGAGTGGGGGACAAATAGTTGCTGAAATGGTTTCAAATTATCTGAAATAACAGCTACAAAATACTGGATTTCAAATAGTTCCCATATGATATATCTCCCGATTTTTTTTGTTTTCATACATAAAACCGTACAGTGTATAACGATTATTTAATACTGGTGAAATTCATAACCGTACCATATTTAAAAAAAAGGGGGAGATATAACATAGGAGGCATTTTTTTTTAATCAAGTCCCACCTTGCTGTTATTAATGATCATTTGAAAACATTGCACCAAGTTTTAGTTTCCCTCCAATTAAAGCTATATATTTTGGGTATATATATATATATATATATATATATATATATATATATATATATATATATATATATATGCTTCTGTATGTGTATTTACGCATGTATATAAATATACATATATGCGTATAAATGTATATATGTACATAAATGCCTATATATATACATATATATTATTAATTATTTGGTGGTAAACAGTTACATATGGCCGCTACAAATAGGCATCTGTTTCAGTCAAAGAGACTTCATCAGGGTACCTGCAACCTCTTGACGCTAAAAAGAAAAACCTCGTTGTCTTCATTAGTACTGACTTTTGAACATCTCAAACCTGATTATGTACATATATAAATATGTATACGTATACATATTTATATATGTACATATTCAGGTAAAAAACATACATACATGCATATATATATATATATGCATGTGTGTATGCTTTTTTCTGTGTTCACTACTGAACAAATACCTTATTTTAGACAAGGTATTAATATTCGTCACCAATATAGTTTTCACCTGTCAGTGCTTTTTTTCTGTATGTTCGAACCTAAGACAAATATTATTCCTCGTAATAGCTTTATGAAAAAGTATCGCAAGTTCGCATTTTCTCAGCTTCAGTAAGAATGTACTGTTCGTCATGTTGAATATTGTTTGTAGAAATTAAATTTTCGATCGTAGTATTATGAGGAAATTGTTAATTGGCTTTATATTAAATTTTTAACCCGCTTAATATAAATTCGACCAGATAGCTAAAAAGATTAAAGTTGACTGGGCTCTGTGTAATACATATTTTTCAAAGTTGTTTATTTTCATGCGTCATCATTTGGTAGATTATGTCTTGTATGAATAAATGTGTTGCTTAAAAGTTTCAACTATTCATTTTTCTTTAATTTCAAATTATTTATTTAAGAAAGACTCCAGAAAAACAATAAGATTCACTGTCTACCGTGACAAACTCTCATGTTATTCATTTCCTTTATGTCCCTTCGTTTTTTAATTTATTTTAACGCGGTACGTTGTGCCGTAAATAAGTTTCCAGACTTTTTCGCATAGTCGCTTTTATTGATGGTATACACATGAAACTTTAACCCCCTTCGAAGTAATTTCCTCCGACTGCAATTTACTTGTACCGTTCCAACAACCTTTAGAATCAACGCATAGACGTCTTCTTTTGTGGACATGTTGTCACAGCCTCTATCATCTCCCTATTTGTCTAAAAAAAAAGGCAGCCTCTAAGATTTGCCTTGCGCTTAGCGAAACACCAACAGTCACAGGGCTAATAGCATTAATATAAGGAAGGGGAGGAATCGTATCAATGCCCATCTTGCTCAACTACTCTCTTATCTTCACAAATTGTGCACTGACCATATCTATAGACACATGGAATTCTTTATTTGGCAAATAAGCTCTAGTGTCCTGACTTAATTACTCCTTCCATGTCTCTCCTTTTACTTCACAACCCCTTTGCATTCTTTTCATCTTTTATACCCATCAGTTGAAATGGATCGTTCTCGTCTAAAGGAGACTCTATGTTTTGATAAGCTTCTGGGATTTAACTTTACTCCGGACCTGAAACGGAACACGTTCATCAAGTCTATTGCCAAGGTCGCTGGAAAAATGGTAGGATTCTTCTACTGCTCCAGATGCAATTCTCAATCCATATCAAAGCCAAGTACGTCCATAGGTGGAGTACTACTGCCACAGCTGGGCAGGGGCTGCTAAAAACAAACTATTCAGCCTCGACAGAGTACAAAATAGACTTCGAGGCTTAGTGAAGGGATGCCCGTTTCTCTTCCCTGCAACCTCTCTCCCACAGAAGAGACGTCGCGAGCCTGTCTTTGTTTTATATTTACTTCCATGGAAAGCGCTCGTCTGAGCTCCAATCCATGGTCCCCCTCGCCGACCTTTCACGATAAACACCCGTCTAGCTGAAACCACTGTCAAAACTTTGCCCCACTCTTTAACTGTGCCAAAACCAAAACGTAGATTTTAATGAACAAATATTCTTTCTTAGAACTGCACGCCAGTGGAACTCTCTTCCGTCTGCCTGTTTCCCACCTGACTCCAACTTAGATTTCTTCAAGCCCAACATAAACAAATTCCTAATTAACCGCCCCCTTAATAAGATACTTTATACAATCTCCAGTACTAACGATTAGTACGATACTATCCAATTGCTTACTGTACACGCAATCACTCTTATTCCCGAATGGCTTCTGGGCCTTGATAAATGGTAACTTCCATGTGAAAAAATACCAATCAAAAACAGCTGCTAGATTCATGGAAGATGATTCAAAAGCAGCCTGTAAGATTCCATACATTGCTGTAGCATTTTTACACGTTTAAAACAGAATGGCATTGCATATCATTATTCTAAAGTGCCCTTATGTCTAGACTGCATCTCTGAAATTCAGAACTCTGGAACTCAGGCTTTAGCAGAGTGTATTCCAATTCCTGCTGCGGCTGTTCATTTGAATCTGGAATCATTTAAACTTGATCAGTCATCTCATAGGATATCTAGGAAAAACATATTGAATTTTCAAGAGTCCACATCTATTTTACATACCTGGACACATTTATTGAAGTCACCTTCTTCCAGTTTTCTGAGCACACAGTTATATTAGTAACATTTACAAAAATACTCTGCAGGTTAATCTTTAAATAAACTGCCTTTTTCTTTTGCTCGCGATTGCCCTTCGTAACTGCTTTCCAAACTGGCAGTTCTCTCTTTCTTACCTCCTCGACTTCGCTCTCTCTCTCTCTCGCTCTCTTTCTTTCTCCATTGTTCTCTCTTCCTGATCGTTGAACTTCTCACTTTTTTTTCTTTGCTCTACTTGAAGTCGAAAATAATTTGATGCATTTACTTTATATTTTATTCATTTATCGAAACATGCTGTAATCTGACATTGTTTTTAATTGAAATTGACTTCTTGACATGAAGGCACTCAACGTTCGTTCGCCATTGCTTTTAACGCATCTTCCTAATTTGAAAGTCTCGACTTTCGGCGCTGTCATTCGCTTTGTGACGCCACACGTTGATCAAATATGGAGCGAAACTGTAAGTGATTACAAAAGTTACGGAAAATATACAAATACATAAGAAACCGTACAACTAGCATACAGACACATATCTAGTTATACATATACTAGCAGACTGTCCGGCGTTGCTCGGTCGGAAAATACACATAGATATTATATTTTTTTACATATTATATTTTAATTAATGCAAAACTCTTATTTATTATAAACATAAATTTTGTAGATATAAAACGAAACGTTAAATTCCATTTTAAAAATTTAGTAAAAACGGAGAATAATTGATACAGGTTAACTCGAGTATTATCTTTTTTTTAAACTAATTCACTGCTTGTATCGAAAATAGTGCTTGAGACGAGATCGAAACCAAAACCTAAAGATAGTGATACAAGTACGATGACCGATATTTTAATCGGGAACTCTTAAAGTGTAGACGTGGAATACTTGGATTGCTTTGAATGGTATTTATATTGAAAGGAACACAAGTTAGTCTTGTAAAACCAAATCAAATATACGATATTGCAAGGATGAAACATTGTCTTAAGCTTGGTAGACAGTGTTGATCATATTAGATAAGAAAGAGAGAGAGAGGGAGAGAGATTGTGCAGTAATTTGTGTACCAATTAAGATGTTGAAAGAATATTCCATGCATGTGTAGACATTTTCTTTCACCTGGAAACTCTTAAAGTGAACAGGTTGAATTTTGCCGGATTATTTGGAAATATTTACGTTGAAAGGATCACAAGTACAGTAATTACGCCTGAGAACGTTCTTGTAAAACGAAATGTAATGAGGCAACGCTTTGAGCTTTGTAAAGTTTGTTATTCATATTGAAGTGGTATGTGTAATGATTATGCGCCAGCATAGGCGAACTGTGTCTTATTAAGATCTTAGATGCTGGCAGGTGAAGAATGTTTTCGCACTCCTTGGAGGAAGCTCGGCCCTCTTCTGACAGATTTGTCGATATCAATTCATGTTACAGTAGAATTCCAGGATAAGGCATTTTAATTAGTTAGTACCAAATACAGTACAGTATATAATGCACATGTATATAATCAAATAACATTATAAATAACACTTAGGGTGGAGAAATTACCGGAACCAGCGGCCGGAAAAACATCGTTTTCCAAATCATAACCTGAAAAAAACGTATCCTAGGTACACCGTATCCCGGGCTTTACTCTATTTTCAAATATTAGATTGAGAAATCTGAGTGTTCTAAACTCAAACAAAGTTCTATTGGGCATTACAACAGGCAGTTGGAAATGTTTATTATACATTCAAAAGAACATCAGTTTAGTTCTAATAGTATTACATGAATCAATAATGTTTTGATTTAATTACACAACCGACTGTTTTTCTTGTGATTCAACAACTGCCTTCCATGTATGTGTGTTTTTCTTGTGATTCAACAACTGCCTTCCATGTATGTGTGTTTTCGTGTAGCTTATATGTCAATAAAAGACTAAGTTCCATGACAAAATTGCGGACGCCTCTTGATCGGGCATGTAATTTAGGTAAATTATAATCAATAAATATCAAAGGACCAGACATATTTGGCACATTTTAAACAATGACATGTTCGGATACACAACAATTGCTGACGAATCTAATTTTTTTTCAATAAAAATGGTATAATTATATAAAGAGTTGACCTCTACTATCGTGCGAATGAAATATCACAATAACTTTCTTCTATACTTGCCAAAGTCTTTGGATTAGGTAAAGCTCGACCTTTCCAGATTCTCTTACTTTATCTGATGTATGGTTTATGCGTTTGGAAGGGACTGTAGACAGAAGTGTTCATTTATAAGAGGGCTTGCAGTCGCTATGATTATAATATTTACCGAATATCTCAACAGTGATTTCTATAAGCAGTGAACTTTTCATTACTTAACACATACCTGCTCGACGAGCGTCCTCTGCTCTATCGGACATTTAATCATTATACTTCACCAACATCTGAAGTAAGATGTGGCAAGCATTACAATCGCCATGGTACGTATTTTTTATATCACAATTTTCTCAATAAAGTTCTGTTACGAATCGAAATTTTGAATTAAATTTTAATAAATATGTTATTGATCAATTCTGCACTTCCTCTTTAAAACGTTAACTTATATATATATATATATATATATATATATATATATATATATATATATGAAAATAAGTATATAAAACATGTACGCTTGAATAATTCTTAAACTTTTACGTTTCCCATTGTACTTCTGCCTGTTTATATAAAAGTTGCGGGGTAGTTTAACGCCATCAGCTATTATATGAGTTACTACTCCATCTATTATGTACACATAGTCTTCATCGACCTTTTCTTTTTTTAAAGTTGTATAGAAGAAGTCCCAGTTTTTCAACTCTTTGGATGAAACTAGAGGAAAAGGTTAATGGGTGTACATCAAATCAATTGGAAAATATCGCAGTAATCGTTGATATTCAAAATTTGGTAAATTGTATTACTCAGGAGGACGGCTCATCAAGATTTTTTTTACGTTGGACTTGAAGGTCACCATATTTACTGGAAAGCAGGGAAACAGAAGAGAGTTCAACAGGCGTGCAGTTCTGAGAAAAAAAAAGCTTTGTTCATAGAATCTACGTTTAGGTTAAGCCACAGATAAAGAGTGGGGGGAATTATTGATAGTAGTTCCGACAAGAGGAATATTTATCGTAAGATTTTGGAAACGGGCAACCATAGACTTGAACTCAGATGTGTTGTTGCGATTGACAAAAAACGATTAAGCAATCTCTTCTGTGGGAAATATGTTACAGAAAAGAAGAGGGCATCCCCTACGTAGCTAAAAGTCTATTTTGATCTATGTCAATGCAGGATAAAGTTTTCTAACACTTCCTGTCCAAATATGGCCGGAGTATTGCATACTGGAACGTAATTGCCTCTTATACAGCTAGAGAATCACAGCAGCAATGATATGTGTATATATATATTGCTGCGTCAACATTGGCAACGGATTTGACATACGTGCCCCATCTTAGGTCAGGAAGAAAGGTAAAACCTAGAAGCTTGTCAAAGCATGGAGTATTCACAAGACAGTAGTGATTCATTTTAATTGATGCCGGACGGCGATCAGGGCGTTTATAATGGGAAGATAGAAGCTTGGTTTTAGATGCATTATATTAACCAACAACCTCTTTCCCCATTGCACTACATAATCGACATCGGCGGAGAGAGAAACAAAGGCAATTTCGTCATTTACGGCTTTTGAACTGTTTCCATAGATGGTAGTGTCGTCAGCATAAATGTCTACAAATGATCTTACGATATGATTAGGGAGATCATTCATGTAGACCTATATGAAAGTTGAACCCAGAATGACACCTGAGGAAGTCCAACATTAATTCTGTGAGTTTCTGATTTTCTGCCCATCAACCACTACTCTTATGGCCCTATAAGATAGGAATTATTTGATAATTGATAAAACATTTCCAGCAATAGCGTTGAGGAGATCTTATGGAGTAGATATTTATGCCTTACCCTATCACATGCCTTTGCTATTTCAAGAGCCATTGCCCTCGAAACGAAGCCTCTGTCAGGAGATTCATATATCTTATAAGATGCTATCGATATCACATCTGCAGAATGGGAGTCATGGCGTTATGTTTAGTGAGGTTCTTAACTACTTCTCTATTTAACACGCATTCTAGCAATTACTCATGACGCACAGAAGACTTATTGGTCTGTACTGAGAGGAAGATGTGCGATAACCTGATTTCTTTAATACAGGGCATACTGATGGGATTTTCCTGGATATTGGAAAGCAATTTTACTAAAGAAAATTCTTAAACAGCTTTGCATGTATGGTGGCTAGTTTTGGGTGAAGGTTTCTCGTACTAAATTTCGAATGCCGTCAGGGCCAGTTGATTTACTGGAATAATTTTTGATTACCTAGAAAATATCACGCACATATATTTATATGTTGCAGAGCGTAATACAGGAGAAAATAAGAAGGTTGACGACGTGGATCGCATGGGGCAGAATTAATTGAAAAGTTCTCAGTAACACGTTTGCTTGTGCCCAATACAGACGAGATTACTTAAGGTGAATTGATGATGGTTTAAATAGTGCACCCGCTTTTGTTCAGGGTCTTGTTTGCTATTTGCCAAAACTGATGGGAACTAAGCCACTGCTCAACTACTTCGGACTTTACGGACCGAGCATATGACTCTCACGTGTTCCATATTATTTTTACAGTGATTGCTGGCAGTCCTTGAAGCGGCTTTAGTCATGTTATATTAATAAGGATAAAAGAAGTTGAAAAAGGTAATTTCTGTGCGCAATGGCAGAAGCACATTCTGGAGCGAACTACGGTGGGCTGTTTTTTCGCTGGAATTCTTGGTGGGTATAAAGCGGTTTATACCTACAATGTATTATTCTGTGAGTTCTGATATTATAGAGGATACGTTGTTTATAAACACAGACTGCAAAGGCAGATCTGATATAAATGTATGGAAGCTCTCCCAGTCAGCCATTTAGTATCGATACACTGTTCGATGGAAAGGTAGTCTGAGGACTTATTAAATTCCCTTTTTATCTTAAATGAGACACCCGAGTGGTCGGAAGATCCTAGTGGAGACAAAACGTCGGATGAACATAGTTCAGGGCAAGTTATGAGGCAAAAGGGTCTAGATTTTCATATTGACCGTCAGTGTCGGGCACACGGATGGGTTCGTGAACAATCTGAGTTAGGTCATAAGCAATAGAGCAATCGTAACAGAACCTCCCCTCATCATCTGTCTTGTTTAGGTGGGCTTACCATTCCACATTGTGAACACTGAAGTCTTTACAGAGATAAATATTAGCCAAAGGATGAGCAGACACGATGTCGCGAATTTTCTATATATGCTTTTAAAGAGAGTAACTGCGCTGTTTTTTTTTTGGGGGGGAGGCATTAGAGGGCAACTCTAAACGCAGTGATATGTGCAGGTGAAACGCGGAAGCACAGATATGGTAATTTAGATTGTACACTGGAAATTTCAATACCGCATAGAAAGCCATATCTTATATAGTCACATATTCTATACACATGGCTATCTTCGGTATTAGAATTGGATGTAAAATTAGATTATCTTTTATTGCAAACTTTTCCGCGGAACCAGTTGATCAACTGCCAGTTTCCCTTCCGGAGACTAGGTCTAGTTTGGTCTTCTGTAATTGGATTTCAAACTCTGGAATGTTGTAACCTACACCCCTGATGTTGGTAAAGAGAGTAACTGAGAAGTTGAAGTTCTGGGCTTAATTGTGTATTTTTTTTAGTATCTTCCGCAGAAATGCGTTGAATATAATTCGTATAATTGCATAATTTAGAACAGCTTTTGATGTGTCATACGCTTACGAATTAAGATACACTATATGTGTTTCATCGGGTATATCTTAATTTCGTATTCTTAAGTCGCTCAAGTAGTATTTTTAATTGTTTATATTTCGATAACTGAAATATGTATTGATATATAATCCCTATTCGATAATTCGAACTATAGTTCTAAATCTGTGAATTATTCTCACATCTTCTCAGCGAATATAAGATGCTATTTACTTCATGTGTATTTTTACCAAAGCGATGATCTCTCTGTAAATCTAAAAACTATCTACTAAATTTGGAATGAATATATTTTATTTAATTCTCCAATCGTTTATTTTTTACGTCTATAATCCTACGCATTTATTTGCCGCTGCATGTTATAAAATATTGCGAATGCTGTAATTTTATTTAAACCAGATTAGCCATGTTTGAAGCCGGTATTTGAAAATAAAGGACAACCGCATCTCTAGAACATAAACGTGTGAGTATTTTATTAGCGAAAATCAAGAAAACCATATCATTTGCTTTTTTTTAAGATTCGATTTGCTCGAACATATAATAGTTCCAAAGAATTGTCGTCTCAAAATGTAATTGTGTTTGTAAAACTTGCCAAACGCCGCTTGTGTATAGACTGATAATTTATTAATGAATAATTTATTTCATTTCTGAAAGCGATGTTAAATAATCACACCTGCCTTGAATGCAAATCACACGCAGGGAAAACATTCCTCACTGAATTTTCGTTCACCTGATTGAAAATCCATAGACAAGTTACCATCAGTATGTGCATTAAATTACAATTACTGATCACGGAGTAACCCTGAGGAAATTATTTGGAGGACCAAACTTCATTCTAAATAATTACGCAGCTTATTAAATGCTTTACAAATATTAATGTTTTAAAAATATTAAAAGAAGTCGTCGATTTATATATATATATATATATATATATATATATATATATATATATATATATATATATATATATATATATATACAGTGATGATCATATTTATTTGCACGGTAAAATAAAAGTTAAATTTTGTCTAATAAATTCTAAAAAAAGGATTAAATTAAAGAAAATAACAAAGTATATTATGTATTTTTAACTGGCCTTTCCGATGCAGCAATCGGATTTTAGAAAATATAAATAACAAAGGAACAACAAACATAATTGCAAAAAACCCTTGTTCAAAATTATTGGCACGATTTATTTAATAATCAATTGTATAGCCTTTGGCCTTGATTACCTTCCTCAGTCGCTTTTCATAGTTTACAACCAAGTTGTTGCACTCTTCAGTAGTAATTTTAGCCCACTCTTCCTGACAATAATCCTCCAATTGAATAAGATTCTTAGGCTTCCTTTGCATTACCCTCAATTTTAATGTTCTCCATAAATTTTCAATTAAATTAAGGTCTGGGCTTTGTGATAGCCACTCCAAAACATTAATATGATTGTCCTCAAGCCATTTCTTAGTCAGTTTAGCCGAATGCTTTGGGTCATTATCTTGCATGAACCATCAACGACGACCAAGTGAGGGCTCTTTAGCAGAGTCTTTCAGGTTTTAATCCAATATTTTAACATAATCTTCCTTTTTTATGCTACCTGTGACCTTAATAAGTCACCCTGGTCCAGAGGCAGCAAAAGATCCCCAAAACATCAAACTGCCTCCACCGTGCTTCACTGTGGGTATGGTGTTCTTAGGCAGGAAAGCTTCGCCAGATTTTCTGTAAATATAAGACACTTTATTATGGCCAAATAACTCTATTTTCGTTTCGTCAGTCCATAGAACACGTTTCCAGAATGCAACATCTTTATCAATATGACGTTTTGCAAAGGCTAGCCTTGCTTTCAGGTGCATAGGCTTCAATAAGGGAGTCTTTCTCGGACGACATGCTTTTAAACCAGCTCTCTTCAAAACTCTACCAACTGTAAGTCGAGATACATTCACTCCAGAGGTGCTCTGTTCATCAACAATCTCCCCAACAGAGATCCTTGGGTTTTGTTTTACTTGTCGAACAATTTTCCGTTCATCTCTTGGGGAAAGAATCCTTTTTCTCCCTCTACCCTCTAAACTCATAACGTGGTCTTGCGATTTGAACTTGTTTATTATGGCTCTAACAGTGGATTTGGGAAGGTTTAGCTTCTTTGAAATCTTATCATAGCCCTCCCATTGGTATGGCATGCTACAACAAGCTTCCTGACGTCTTCGCTGTGTTCCTTAGTTTTAACCATGGCGATTGAAAATTATAATTTAGTCACTTATAATAGTTTAAATAAATCGCTATCTAAAAATTATCTGAAAAAAATTATTCACTGAATTAGCGTTAAACAAGCATAATATGGCTATAAAAAAGTTCAGAAAGCACGTAAACCGGAAATTGATTGATATTTTACTGATACTAAAAGAAAAACAAAGCCGTGCCAATAATTTTGAACAAGGGTTTTTTGCAATTATGTTTGTTGTTCCTTTGTTATTTATTTTTTCTAAAATCCGCTTGCTGCATCGGAAAGGCCAGTTAAAAATACATAATATACTTTGTTATTTTCTTTAATTTAATCCCTTTTTTAGAATTTATTAGACAAAATTTAACTTTTATTTTACCGTGCCAATAAATATGATCATCACTGTATATATATTCCATGGAACACAACAAATCCAAAATTAAATTAAGCGTAATTCATTTCAAAGCAGCAAAATCAAAGCGTGTTTGGTAGGCATATATATTAAAATGAAGCCACATTTGAGCATATTTCTAAAAATCAATGTTTTATTTTTACCAGTTGCTACAAACATTTACCAATAGAATAGAACCATGAATTTAAAACACATGAAAATGTCCATGCAGTTTCGTCAAATCGAACTAAAATTTGGGCATTTCAATAAACAATGTTGCTACGGTTATGAATGTATCCTATATATATATATATATATATATATATATATATATATATATATATATATATATATATATACTGTGAAAGCAAAATCAAGACTTCCAAAAAGGTGTTGATGGTAACAAAACGTGTATTTCGTTTTACGTTACAATTGTTTCCATGTCCAGTCGGCAATTTAAAACATGATATCGATTTAAAATTTTCAAAAACCGGTATTTCTCCAGACTTTATGAATAAAAAACTCTTTTGACAATAGAGCATTTTTGAAGAGAAAGAAAAAGAAAAGAAAAAGGAAAGTTCCCTTTACGAGAAAAGCATGTGAGAAACGTTTACCTCTGCGGTATCTACGGGAAAGCCCATTGGAATAATGATATGTCGCCTTATTTTCGTATTCTTATTAAATAACAGAGTCATTAGAAGTTTTAACAGAAACCCTAAGACATTTTGAAAAAATATATAAGTCAATTCTTTTTTGGCTTAAAACTCATTGGTATATGAAAAATTACTGAATTACACAAACGCAGTATATTACATACAAGTCTATATATATATATATATATATGCATATATGTACAAAAAATATACAGATACGTATACACACACACACACATACACACACACACACATATATATATATATATATATATATATTGGTATATATATATATATATATATATATATATATATATATTGGTATATTAAGGCAACATTTTTAATTCAAGCAAATATGATTAAATCCGACGGAGGCACTTTGATTTATGTTTTTTTTTTAATTATTCAATTTTCCGTATAGTCATTTTTGTATGAAAATCAAACATTTATAAAGGTGCCATAACATTCGCTTTCGATTCGGCCACAAATAATCATCAAGTTTTTAAGTAAAAGTCCCAATCAGCAAAAACGATTCTTAAAAGTGATAACTAAAATAATCAGTAAACGGTTAGATGTTACAATATATAGAGTCGATGGAAAGGCCATTAAAGTGTAAGTCGATTAAAGTTCAAGTATTACAATCAGCAGGTTTGTAGACGCCGTTAACAAAGTCCGTTGAATACAGACCTCTCAAGACATGCAAGAACGTTACTGCTGTTCTCGAATGCAATTTCATTCATAGTGGACGTAAGGGTTCTAATATATGACGCTTCAAGAATGTTTAATTTTTAAATGTAATTTTCATGTTGGATAATTTTTGTGCTGTCAACGGGGACCTTTTTAAGATTGGGTAGCGGACAGTTGTGTCCTTTTATCAAGTCTTTATAGCGCTAATATTATTTAGATGCATTGTTATTCGCCGGGACAACGTTGTCGTTGTATGCCCAAAGTATGCATTATTTTGGAAGTTACATTCTCCCATACAGCATTTGAATTTGTACATTACATTGGTTTGTTCCAATGCATTTATAGCCGGCGAGGAGTTGTTTCCAATCACAAAGTATTGTAGTAGAAAATAAATATAATTTTAGAATTACTGTCAAAAGGCGTCAAGTAACTACGTACGATATTTTTAATTGCATTTTCTTCGATTTGGAATTAACTGCTTGACAGAGTACAAAATAGACTTCCTGGCTCAGTGGGGGATGCCCTTTTCTTTACCCTGCAACCTCTCTCCCACAGAAGAGACGTTGCGAGCCTATCCTTGTTTTATCGTTATTTCCATGGCAGGTGCTCGTCTGAACTCCAATCTCTGGTCCCCTCTCGCCAATCTTTCACGAAAAACCACCCTCTAGCTAAATCCACTGTGAAAACATTCCCCCACTCTATATTTGTGCCTAAATCAAAACGCGGATTCCAAGAACAAAGCTCCTTTCTTAGAACTGCAAGACTGTGGAACTCTGTTCCGTCTGCCTGCTTCCCACCGGATTACAACTTGGATGTCTTCAAGTCCAATGTTAACAAATTCCTAACGAACCGCCCCTTAAGTAAAAACTTCATCAAATCTCCACACTAACGTAATGTACTTGCAATAACCCTTATCCCTGAGTGTCTTCCGGGCCTTGATAAGTGGTGATCACTGTGTAAAAAAAAAGTGTCATTTGATTTTGATAAAATATATTTATGGAGTTTGTATTTCGGTGTTGGCAAATATTATTATTAGGGTTTTTAAGGGATTGGAGCATTCGTTTTATTTGTTCATCAACAATGTAATTAGAAAAATGATTATTGATGAGTACATATTTTATTATTTTATTTCAATTAGTAATCCTTTTTTGTGGATGATATCATTTTAGCACGATTTAATATATATTTTTATTATAGCTGTTTTGTACGTTTGTGGGCACACACTTTTAAACTTCAGGAGGCTGGAGTTTATGCTCGTTGGTTCTTTTTATATACAGAGGTATTAAAAGTATTATTGGACGTGTCAATAAGGACATCAAGAAAAACTCTACTGCATATTAAAGGATTGAGATTAAAAAAAAATGTACTGTAGTTGGTATATCTGTTCATTATTTTTAGCTAAAACAAGAATGCCGTGCACGTAGCGTACATATATGGGGAGCTTTATATTATTTATTAATATTTTTCTCTCAATCAGCCATGTTCTATTCACTTAGGGTCGGTCCAAGAACTGATCGCATTGCCACTCCGTCTATTTGAGTATATATGTTATCGTTGGGGTCATATGAGGGTACTTCTATAGTGCAGATTGATAGTAATTTTTTATACTCTTTTATTAATTTTAATGGTGTGTGTGACGGATTATTATAAATGTTCTCGATAGTTATATCTATTGTTTCTACTACAGGTAAATTTGTGAATAAACTTTCTGGCAATTATTTTGTTTTCTGGTTGCATTGATTTTAATATTTGCATTAGTTCATGTGTGAACTTAACACTATATTTGCTAGGACTATATGGGCTAATAAGTTCGTTTAATGTTTTTGTTAGACGATAGATGGAAGTGGGAATTTGGGATATGATAAGTCGGAGTGAGAAATCAGGTGTATATATCTTGACTTTACAATATAAGTAACAAGCTTTATAGTCTCCAATTATGTAGGGGGTTGATAATTACCAATTTGTGTATTATTAGCTGTAATTAGTTTATTGACTCGTATTTTAAGTGTATTTGTAGGATTTTTACATTTTTTTTTAAATTTCGTTATATCATTTATAATATTTTAAGTTTTCATCATAATCGGAGGTGTCAAGAATGACAGAGATGTGTTTATCGACCTTTATTTTTAATCGACTTTTCATCGACTCTCTATATTTTAACATATCGCCGTTTACTAAATATTTTAGTTTTCACTTTTAATTCTCATTTACTCTCCTTCGCGCTTTTACGTCAACACCTCATGATGATTCATGGATGAATCGAAAGCGCTTGTGACAGCAACAATTATGGAACATTTATTAATATTGTTGACGTTGATACAAAAAAGATTATGCGAAATATCAAAAAATTAAATAAAATAATAATTATCTGTCTTCGTTGCATTTAATAACAGTTGCTTAAATATATTAATATATATATATATATATATATATATATATATATAGAGAGAGAGAGAGAGAGAGAGAGAGAGAGAGAAAGCGAGAAAGATAGAGTGAGAGAGGGAGAGTGATAGGGATACAGAGATAGATGTACCACATGTTTTGGCAATTTATAAGTTCCAAATCTCAGCGACAACTTATCAGAATTTAACAAATGAGATCTCGTTTAAATGCTAATGACCTGAATTGTTTAGTGCGTAATGTTTCCTCTGCCCTAAACGTGGAATGTTTAGAGAATTTTACATAATCCATAGCCTATTTTAGCACTTTTTCGTAACCCTAAAATTTTACAACAATAGTCAGTTTTCTTGGTTTTTGTATATAAATTCTAAAATATGATATTTCCCCCAAACCTCTGTCCTGTATGAAGGGGAGATTAAACATGCTGCTATGGTTTCAAATGATGTGAAATAACATAAAAGAGAAGTCTTGATTAAAAATATTTCTCATATTTTATATCTCTCCTGTTTGGGTTTCATAGATAAAGTAAATTTCACTTGGTACAAGTATTATTTGATACCGGAGATATTCATTGTGGCACGCTAGTTAAAATAAAGGGGATATATACATAACTATACAACAAAAATTTGAAATAAAGTCCCCCTTTGCTGTTATGCCAGATCATTTTAACTGTTACAGGCAAGTTTAATCTCCCCTTCATCAAGGCCAGAGGGTTAAGGGATATATATATATATATATATATATATATATATATATATATATATATGTATATATATGTATGTATATATATATATATATATATATATATATATATATATATATATATAGAGAGAGAGAGAGAGAGAGAGAGGGGGGGGAGAGAGAGAAAGAGAGCGAGAAAGAGAGAGAATAAATGGAAAAAAAAGTCATATTTCAAAATTCATGATGTTGAACATCTTATAATTTATTCCTTTCACTCAGTTCACTAATACAATTCTGGACAGT
Source organism: Euprymna scolopes (assembly GCF_053919585.1). NCBI lineage: Eukaryota > Metazoa > Mollusca > Cephalopoda > Sepiida > Sepiolidae > Euprymna > Euprymna scolopes. Next base: position 61,618,707 of record NC_136512.1, on the reverse strand, counting down.
ATTTGTTTCGTAGCGCAAAATTAATCACGTAATTATTATATCAATCAGTGAATCTATTATGGCCTTAACTCATCAGAAGAAATAGCAACGACCAATATGGCAAAAGGAATTGACATGTGATTTGACATGATAAAAATCCGAACATTGGTAGAGAAGCTGCAGTTATCCCCCATATGTATATATATATATATATATATATATATATATATATATATATATATATATATATACATATATATATATATATATATATATATATATATATATATATATATGGGGGGTGTATGGGTGTGTGTAGGTAACTGCAGCTTCTCTTTCAATGTTCGGATTTTTACCATGTCAAATCACATTTCATTTCCTTGTGCTATATTGACCGTTGCTATTTCTTCTGATAATTTAAGGGCATAATAGATTCACTGATTTATATAATAATTAAGCGATTGATTTTTGGCTACGAAACATATACTGTCAATAAGTGTATATATATATATATATATATATACTAGCTGTACCCTGCCGTTTAGTTGTACAAATATCCTAAAACCAGGTAATCACTAAAAGGGTTTCTGTCAATCATTCATGTGTTGGACTTGACCAACAATCAGTGGATGAAACCGAACGTAGCAAAAATGTTGAAACGCTAAATGCTTTTTTTTGTTGTTTTAAAAATGTGATTTAGTAATTAATATTTGGTTGATGGTGGGGGGAGGGGGGTTACTATACACAGATTCGAAAAAGTCGTCCAAAAAGTTTCTTTTTCTCTCTTAGTTTCCCCTCTCTCTCCTGCTCTAAGTAAATCTGTCGACCTAGTCCACAAATTCCAAAATTTCATCATGACAAGTTTCAAGAAAAAATACTCGATTAAACCCGGTTCTCCAACTTCCAACGTAGACCCCTACTACCATGTCTCCTTCTCCAACATCAGGGGTCTACGTTCTAACCTTCCAGAGGTTGAAACCCAATTACAGGAGACTAAACCAGACCTTTTATTTTTAAGTGAAACTGGCATTGGACAGGCTATTTCCCTTGATGAGTTTGCAATTACAGGATACTCTAACTTAACTTCTAAATCTGACCCCCAAGATCGCCATGGGCATGGAATATGTGCCTATATTAAAGATAGCTTTCCATGTGGGAGGGACATCTCCAGGGAAGATCCTAACTTACCTTATATGTGCTTCCGGGTTGCTTTAGCTCACACTACTGCATTTATATTTACTCTCTATCGCCCCCACAACAGCGGAGTTACTATCTTTCAAAGCATATCTGAGAAAATTGACCAAGTCCTTTCTACTTATCCTTCAGCTAACATTCATGTATGTGGAGACTTCAATGTTCACAACGTCGAATGGTTGACCCACTCAAACAAGACCGATGATGAGGGGAGGTTCTGTCATGATTTCTCCATTGCCTATGACCTCACTCAGATTGTTCAGGAACCTACCCGTGTGCCCGATAATGACGGCCAGTATGCGAGCCTACTAGACCTTTTTCTCACAACTTGCCCTGAACTATGTTCAGTTTCTGTTCTGTCGCCTCTTGGATCTTCCGACCACTCTGTTGTATCAATTAAGATAAAAATGAAATGTAATAAGTCCCCAGACGTACCTCTTCATCGTACAGTATATCGATACACTAAGGCTGACTGGGATAGCTTCCGTACATTTATATCTGATCTACCTCTGCATTCCATGTTTAAAAAGGATGTGTCCTCTATAGTATTAGACCTAACTGAATGGTTAATTGTAGGTATTGACCATTTCATACCCTCTAAAAAGTTTCAGCAAAAACCTAACAGCCAGCCTTGGTTCTCTCCAGAATGTGCTGCTGCCATTGCGCACAGAAATCACTTTTTCCACTGCTTCAAACGTAATAGATGTATGGAAACTAAAGCCGTTTTCAGGACTGCCAGCAACCATTGTAAGAAAGTAATAAGGAACGCAAGAGAGTTGTATGCTCAATCTGTTAAGTCCAAAGTAGCTGAGCAGCGGCTTGGTTCCCACCAGTTTTGGCAAATAGCAAACAGAATTCTGAACAGAAGCGTGTGCTCCATCCCAACTATTATCAATGGATCTGAGGTAATCTCGTCAGCATCAGACAAAGCCAAACTCTTTGTCAAGAACTTTGCAGCTAATTCTACCCTTTGCGACCAAGACCGCCAACCCCCAATATTTCCTCTTGTATCAGAAAACACGCTATGTGATATACGTATATCTGTACGTGATGTTGCCAAGCTAATCAAAAACCTTGATTCCAGTAAAGCAACTGGCCCTGATGGTATTCCAATTATAGTACTCAAAAAACTTCAACCTGAACTAGCGCCCATACTTACAAAACTGTTTAAACGTTGTCTTAAGGAGAATAGTTTCCCATCTCCCTGGAAAATCTCATCAGTATGCCCTGTATTTAAGAATTCAGGTGATCGCTCATCCCCCTCTCAGTACAGGCCAATAAGTCTCCTGTGCGTCATGAGTAAGTTGCTAGAATCTGTATTAAATACAGAAGTAATCAAACATCTCAACAAAAATAACCTTCTTAGTGACACTCAATATGGTTTCCGTTCTGCTAGATCTACAGCAGATGTCCTTACAGTTATATCGCATAGGATTAGCAAATCTCTCGACGGTGGCAATCTTTCTAGGGCAATTGCTCTTGACATATCTAAGGCCTTTGATAGGGTATGGCATAAAGGTTTACTTCATAAGATCGCTAGCTATGGTATAGCTGGAAAAGTCTTCTCAATTATTAAATCATTTCTTTCTGATAGATTCATAAGAGTAGTAGTTGAGGGGCAAAAATCAGAAGCTCACAATATTAATGCCGGTGTCCCTCAGGGATCCATCCTGGGCCCAACTCTTTTCCTGATCTACATTAATGATCTTCCAAATCATATCCTTACATCATTTGTAGACATTTATGCTGACGACACTACCATTTATGGTACCACATCTAAGACAGTAAACGAGCAAGTTCTCTCCAATTCTCTCTCCTCTGATCTTGAGCACGTAGTACAATGGGGAAAGGAGTGGCTGGTTACTTTTAATGCATCTAAAACCAAGCTTCTCTCTTTACATCATCAACATTCTAATCCACATTTGTCATCAATTGAAATGAATGGCTCTCGTCTTCAGGAGGCCTCAAGTTTTGACAAGCTTCTGGGCTTGACCATTACTCCTGATCTTAAATGGAACACGTACATCAAATCTGTTGCCAAGGCCGCTGGAAAAATGGTGGGATCTTTCTATCGATCCAGTAGATATCTCACTGCTGATGCTATTCTCTATCTATATAAGAGCCAGGTACGTCCAAGGATGGAATACTGTTGCCACATCTGGGCAGGAGCTGCTAGAAAGAACTTGTCCTGCCTTGATAGAGTTCAAAATAGACTTCGTAGCCTCGTAGGAGATGTCCTTTTCTCCTCCTTGCAACCTCTATCTCACAGAAGAGATGTTGCGAGTTTGTCTCTGATGTATCGTTATTTTCATGGAAAGTGTTCAACTGAGCTTCAATCTATGGTCCCCCCTCGCCAAACTTTCACAAGAAACACTCGTCTAGCTGTAAACACTATCAATAATTTCCCCCACTCTTTATCTGTGCCTAAACCTAAACGTAGATTCCATGAACAAAGCTTCTTTCTTAGAACTGCACGCCTGTGGAATTGTCTTCCGTTTTCCTGCTTTCCGGCTGACTACAATATGGTTTTGTTCAAGTCTAAAGTAAATAAGTTCTTGATGAGCCGTTCCATATAGGTTATTAAATTTACCAAGTTTTCATTACTAGTGATTACTATATTGACCAACTTCTACTGTACACTCTTTAACCCTTATCCTTGAGTGGCCTCTGGGCCTTGATAATGTGGTGATGCCTTTGTAAAAAAAAAAAAAAAAAAAAAAAAAAAAAAAAAAAAAAACAAATAAATGAAAGCAAAGATAAGGTAATTTACGTTTCTACCTAATTGGATAATTGTTTAGTGTTTTTATGTAATGTAAAATGTTTAATTGGCTCAAAAAACAGAAATGGTCGCGAATTCTGTTGGGAAAGTAAGTTGAAAACTAAAAACTATACAAAACAGTGTCTGAAACTCACCGAATTTATGTTACCATGACATAGGCTGGCATAATGGATAGGTTTCTGACAGTAGTTTGTATAGTTTTTTTTAGTTTTAACTTACTTTCTCTAACTTAAAGTAATCAACAGTGTCCACCACCATTTGTAGCTTTCATATACACCAATAAACACTGTTTTTCGAGCCGACTAAACGTTACATTAAATGAAAAGGGTTAATATTACTAAACACAGATACAAAGAAGTTGTCAAAAAATAAATATATAACAAATAAATCTTATCAAAGGCAAGAAAAGTAAGTGTTCTACCTAACTGGATAAGATTTTAGTGTTTTTATGTAATGTATAATCGGTTCAAAAACATTCAATGTTTATCGGTATATCTGAAAAATACAAATGGCGGCAGACTGTATCGAACATGTTAAGTTTGGGGAAATTTTGGGAAAATGAGATTAAACTAAAAATACTGTTAGGAACTCACTCAATATATGTAACCATGATGTAGGCTGGCATATAATCGGTGGTTTTAAAATTTTGCTCGATCCAGGTGACGACTTTTAAAAATCCCTTTTAGTGATTACCTGGTTTGAGGATATTTGTACAACTAAACGGCAAATCTGCTCAAAAAAATCCGGTATAATTTTACTTTAAGGCCCGTTTCACGTTCATATATAACGAAATATTTTATTGTAGATTTCGGTGTGCTAAAAACTAATCTGCAAACCGTTTACGTAGCAAAAAAAAAGTTTTCATGACATTCATGAAATTACTTTTTCGAAAAGTGGGTGATCACTTTTCAATGAAAATTTAACAGAATGAGCACCCACTTTCTGGCAACCTGAGAGAGGGGCATTTTTCTGTTTCTTGGCTAAAAAGTTTTTTGTTTGATTTCTTTTGCATGGTAATAACCCCTGAACTCTGGGACTATTTTCCATTTAACAGCCGTAGCCTTCGTTTACGCTATGCGTAAGCATAAACGAAAGCTGTTTAGCCAATAAACATGGGACCCCCCCCCTATCTCAGGTGGCTAGAAAGTGGGTGCTCATATTAAGTTAAATTTACATGGAAAAGTGATCGCCACTTTTTCGAAGAAGTAATTTCTTCATATCATAAAAACAATTTTTTTGTGACGGAAACGGTTTGCAGATTCGTTTTTAGCACACCAAAATCTACAAAAAAAAATTTTGTTATTTACGAACGTGAGACGCACAGCCCTTAATGGAAAATTTTATAAAAAATCCGGGGGAAAATAGTTTTCAATAAAAACAGCAAATGAATTCGATAGAAAAAACAAGGATGCTATTTTTTCCCCTTTCTGTGTGTTTCTTGGCTAAAAAGTATTTTTGTTTGATTTCTTTTGCATGGTATTAACCCCTGAACTCTGGGACTATTTTCCATTTCACAGACGTAGCCTTTGTTTATGCTATGCGTGAGCATAAACGAAAACTGTTAAATATGCATTCGCGTACCAAACTGCCTTGTCAAAAAAACATTTAAGCCAATAAACACGAAAATAAATGCCCCTTCCTCAGGTGGCAAGAAAGTGGGTGCTCATTTTAAGTTAAATTTAGATGGAAAAGTGATCACCCTTTTTTCAAAAAAAAAATTCTTCAGATCATGAAAACTATTTTGATACTCCTTTGGCGTTGAGTTCCATGGCGACCCGCAGAATTATTTAATGGTCGTTCCCTTAGTACCCCCTAGTCAAGGCTAACGCATGCGCACGTAACATTTTCTATTTATTTACTTATGTGGTGGAGTTTCTATACTGATAGGTTTTTTGAAATTTTTTCACTGGATTATTATTGATTGAACACTAACCAGATTATGAAAAAAATTGAAAAAAAATCATTTCAACATTTGAAAGGGATACTCACTTTTTAGTTAGCACGTTCTGGTAAATCGGTCACTTTTTATTTATTTATTTATTTTTTTTCTAAATACGGAAGTGTCTTCGGGAGATATAAAATGGTCGCATGTTGACGAAGCAATGTATCGGGAGGCGTACGGGATTAAAAATTATTAGTAAATTTTTAGATTAGGTCCACCTCCTCAATTTTCTTTTAAATGACGATTTTAAATGGTTTTCGACTATGCTGAATACGAAAATCGCATCGAAATTTTGCAGAAATAAGTAGTTATCAAGATATAAAAAGTTGTATTATGCATTGTAATCTTTGGCGGCCATCTTTTTTACGTGTGTGTACTAGTTTATGGCGCGTGTGCACGTGAAAAGATGGCCGCCAAAGAATACAATGCATAATACAACTATTTATTTCCGCAAAATTTCAATGCAATTTGCGTGTTCAGCATACTCGGAAACCTATAAATGTCGTCATTGAAAGGAAAATTGTGGAGGTGGACCTAATCTACTAAAATACCAAATTATTAAACATTTCTCCAGCATGTTAGTGAAATTTATAATACTGTAAAAAAAATAAAAAGAAACAAAACAAAAGTTTTGAAAAAAAAACACCTTTCACAAAAACAATTTAAAAAAAAACACAAACTGACTAAATAAGTAAAAAAAAAATAATTAAAAATCTCGAAACTTTATTTTCATGAAAACAATAAAAAAAGTCCTGTTCTCTCTATGTTTTTTCTTTGAGAAACAAATATATGTCTGACTTACAAATGCGGTAGAGACTCATTATTTTTACTTTCTATGGTTTTGATATACGCGTTTTTATTGCTTACAAAATGGGTGACTGATTTATCAGAACGTTGTAACTAAAAAGTGAGCACCACTTTCAAATGTCGAAATAATGATTTCTTTTTTACATTTTTTTTTAATAATCTGTTTAATTAGTGTCCAATCAATAATAATCCAGTGAAAAAAAAATTCCAAAAACCTATAAGTATAGAAATTAAGCATGGGAGTAATGTTTGTACAACAACGTCGCCTTTCGCACTTTTACAAACATTTTTTAAAAAGTAACTAAACCATTTATTGATAATTTCTCACGTGTACAAACATTTATTTATTTACGTAGGCTAAACTCCTTTCATGAATAAGAAAAGTTTTACTCTTTAAGAATAATAAAAGGAAAACGTTACTGAACATTTATAAAAGGACTTCTTTGCATGAAGGCCAGAGGAATAGTTGGCCGAAAATTCGTGAAACAACAACAATAAATAAAAATGTTGCTAATGCAGAGAGCCGCGCTATTTTTTAAATCATATTTCCACGTTCAAATAACGTTTTACGATATGTTTTTTTTTTATTTATTCAATTGTAAGGTTAAAGTACAGAATAGGTACAAAACATCCTTACCTGAGTCTCTATACTGATAGGTTTTTTGAAATTTTTTCACTGGATTATTATTGATTGAACACTAACCAGATTATGAAAAAAAATTGAAAAAAAAAATCATTTCAACATTTGAAAGGGATACTCACTTTTTAGTTAGCACGTTCTGGTAAATCAGTCACTTTTTATTTATTTTTTTTTTCTAAATACGGAAGTGTCTTCGGGAGATATAAAATGGTCGCATGTTGACGAAGCAATGTATCGGGAGGCGTACGGGATTAAAAATTATTGGTAAATTTTTAGATTAGGTCCACCTCCTCAATTTTCTTTTAAATGACGACTTGAAATGGTTTTCGACTATGCTGAATACGAAAATCGCATCGAAATTTTGCAGAAATAAGTAGTTATCAAGATATAAAAAGTTGTATTATGCATTGTAATTTTGGCGGCCATCTTTTTACGTGTGTGTATTTGTTTATGGCGCGTGTGCACGTAAAAAGATGGCCGCCAAAGAATACAATGCATAATACAACTATTTATTTCCGCAAAATTTCAATGCAATTTGCGTGTTCAGCATACTCGGAAACCTATAAATGTCGTCATTGAAAGGAAAATTGTGGAGGTGGACCTAATCTAAAAAATACCAAATTATTAAACATTTCTCCAGCATGTTAGTGAAATTTATAATACTTTAAAAAAATAAAAAAAAGAAACAAAACAAAAGTTTTGAAAAAAAAATCACCTTTCACAAAAACAATTTAAAAAAAACACAAACTGACTAAATAAGTAAAAAAAAACATTTAAAAATCTCGAAACTTTATTTTCATGAAAACAATAAAAAAGTCCTGTTCTCTCTATGTTTTTTTCTTTGAGAAACAAATATATGTCTGACTTACAAATGCGGTAGAGACTCATTATTTTTACTTTCTATGGTTTTGATATACCGCGTTTTTATTGCTTATAAAATGGGTGACTGATTTATCAGAACGTTGTAACTAAAAAGTGAGCACCACTTTCAAATGTCGAAATAATGATTTCTTTTTTACATTTTTTTTAATAATCTGTTTAATTAGTGTCCAATCAATAATAATCCAGTGAAAAAAAATTCCAAAAACCTATAAGTATAGAAATTAAGCATGGGAGTAATGTTTGTACAACAACGTCGCCTTTCGCACTTTTACAAACATTTTTTAAAAAAGTAACTAAACCATTTATTGATAATTTCTCACGTGTACAAACATTTATTTATTTACATAGGCTTAACTCCTTTCATGAATAAGAAAAGTTTTACTCTTTAAGAATAATAAAAGGAAAAAGTTACTGAACATTTATAAAAGGACTTCTTTGCATGAAGGCCAGAGGAATAGTTGGCCGAAAATTCGTGAAACAACAACAATAAATAAAAATGGTGCTAATGCAGAGAGCCGCGCTATTTTTTAAATCATATTTCCACGTTCAAATAACGTTTTACGATATGTTTTTTTTTATTTATTCAATTGTAAGGTTAAAGTACAGAATAGGTACAAAACATCCTTACCTCCCCATTTTAAGAATGACTTTTTAAATAATAACATTATTTCAGCACGGATCACTCTCTGCATGTGTAATCTTATATAGAAAAAAAAACTCAAAAGCAAGCAACACACTTTTTTTTTCGGCCTTATATAATAAAGAAAAGATGTGTAAATTAAAAAATTTGGAAGATAAACAAATGAAATATGTTTTTTTGTGGTTTTTTTTTTACTTATCGAGTTAACAGAAAATTAAACCTTTCGTCAATTCGTGGCTGTGAAATGAATCGAACCGGAAGTTCAGTTTTATCAACAGAACAGATTCGCAGAAACGATAAATAAATATATTTATTTTATTTAATATTTTAATTTTGTATTAGGTAAATTTATTTTAATAACATCAAAACATATCTCGACTCTAAAAATGGGTTGTCTGAAAATTTCAAATAAATTGGTAACGTATAAACATGGCTTTATTTCTTTAGACCGAACCAACTTCACATTTATATATATGTATATATATATATATATATGTATATATATATATATATATATATATATATATACATATATATATTACGTTGCAGTTATAAGGAAAGAAAAACATCTGGGTCGGCATTTCTTTTATTATTACAAAAATGTTATTATTGTTATTTTTCGTCTTGACACCAATTAAAATCTCTCGCCTGCCTCCACTTTTATTCTTCTTCCAACTGCATTCCGTCGGCCATTCTCCTCGTCAACTAACACGCACATTTTACTTTACGTAGACGTTGTTTCTGCCGATTTCGAGCTGCATTTTTCTCCTTTTTTTTCGTGCACATTTTCTAATTTGCATAGTCGAGTTTTTCAGCTGCTGCTGTTGCTAATCTCTTCGCAAGCCAGCTAGTTTTGTCCTGCTGCTGTTTTTTACTTACGCGCTTATATGTTCCGTTTTACATATATACATATATTGTTTCGGGCTTTAAACACAGTTATAAGTGCAATTTCTATGTCACGTTCATTGTTATCAATTTACTGAACCATCTATGCACTTCACAGTTTCAATTTTTACAAAGTACGATGATTCCAGAAAAAAATCATTCAATGTTTACAGCAACATTATTGTTTAAAAAAATTTATTACAAGGTTACGGTCGTCCAGATTTAGATCTTTGATGAAACGATATTTTTAAAGTGCATTTATTTGTTCTTTTTTGTTGTTATTTAATTCCGAATCCAGTGATTTTGAAGAACAATTTTTTAATAGAGTATATTTTTTTTAAGTCGGTTTGTATTCAACCCATAGTTGGGACCCTTACAGGTACTACCATTTCGAGTCAGAGTGGACCTGGGTGCAATTGCAATTAAAGGATAGCTCTACAATCCTCAAAACCAGCAAGCTGGGGCCTCACCATCGGATATAGTTTAAGGTCATATACAGGACCAAATTGTATTCATGATTGAGGATTATTAATTTAAGTAATTTAATTAAATTACGATGTGGCAGAAGATTTATTGTTTTGATTGCAATTTCTGAAGATCGATTTTTCTAGAAAAATCATTGCGTCAGTATCGATATTGCTTATTAAACAGTTTGACGTTCGATTTTTGTTATATTGTTTTTAGATTGTTTTTTTTAGTTCACCTACTTAAAAAATTGAATTAATATACCGATTCCAATTAATTATTGATTAAGAAAAGTGTGCCTGGTTTATTGATTAATCATCTCATAGAAAGGATTTCTTTGTTTTAAATTGTCGTATTGTTACTAAGGTCTTTGACTATTGAAAATAAAACACAACTCAATATTTCTCGCTGTTTTTGGGGGAGTAATAATATAAAATTCATATTAAAATCGAAAATTACGGGATTCATTAATTGACGTATGTTATTCATTTAGTATTTAAAATGTTAGAACTTAAAAATTCGCTGTTGGCTTGCTTTGTATTGCCTTAACTACCGATTGTTTTATTATTCCTAATCAGTTGGTTTTTAATAATTCTGTATGTACGCACACGTTTATAGGCAATGTTTGCTTGATATATGTTCATACTATTCACAAAGTCTTGTAAATAGATATTTTTAAAAATATGTAGCCACCATCAATCAACAATATTAAACAAGTAGAAATAGCTAAACATTAAGAACACTCAATACACCCCAACAGTTATAAAATGACAGCTATCAATGTTCTATATTAACATATAAACCCCCCTTAGACTTATAAAATCATAACCAGTTAAATAGTCTCATTATCTCATAGGTAGTCGCAGAAAACTTAAAATTAATATAAGCCAAAGAAAACTCACACACAGACGCACATACTCACGCATACGTAAACACGTGTGAGTGTGGATGTGGGTGTACGTTTGAGAGTGTGTGCGTATGTGTGTGTGGACTTTGTTATAGAATTTACGAGCATATTGTAAAACTTGTGTATGGGTGGGGTTTATGGTAATTTGAACAATTCATATTTAAAGTACTTCTGATGTTTTTTCTCTTTTACATTGAATTCAATATTTGAAAGTAGACATTACACATACTAACACAAAATCCCCAATTTTGTAAAGAGATATATACATAAAGCACAGTGTTTGTATTACTGACCTAAGGGGATTTAAGTTTTCTATAAGTTCAGGTTGTCATGAATGTTTATTTGATTACTTAAATAACCCTAATGATTGATAAATACGTGGTGCGCTTTCACACTATAATTACAGTCTGTTCCGGTATTAGTGAAACACTGTTAGTTTTTATAACATAGGATAGAAAATACCGTGATAACATAGACTTCAACTCCGTTGAACGAGTTGCTACATTGTCCACGAAACATTTTAAGTTTTATCGTAACAGTTTTTACACGTTCGTATATAAGTCGTGAACAAATGCAATTATCATTTTTCTTACGCAGTGCAACTGTAATTATTATGCTTTACTTTTAAGTTTGCGTTCCTGCATTTAATAAGACAGCTAGTTCTTCAATATGTAAGGCTTTTGTTTTAATTTGAGTTGTCGGTGCGTCTACATATCTTTCAAAATCCTTTAACAGTAAGTAGAGTGGCGAAGAGTAACATGCGTTTAAGTTTCGAATTGAAGTATTCTCATTTCAGTTTATTTATTCTTAAATGCATGTTAAACTTAAATAAACAGTCATAATAAACTGTTTTTTTTTGCAATCTAATCATATTTTAATACGAATACATGTACCATAGTCACCGCCGAACAGAGGCACGGGCCAACAGACGAACAGATAGTCACGGACGAACAGACGGACAGACGAACGGACCAACGCACAAGGGTTAATTTAAAGGTCCACCTTTCTTTTTTTGGCAGGACCAAGGAAACACTTGAATTATCAGTGTGCAATTATGCTAATGCTTATCTTCTGTAGATATAATTACGTCAATACAAAGACTATTACAATCGTAATCCTAGAATAGCAACTGTCAGTTCAAAATAGATGAAGGTATTATAGAATGTATGAACTATATTTTATTTTCATGTAAAATTGTATAACTTCGAGACTTTCATATTTCTACTAATGACATCTATTCATTGTCAACACAAAGCAAAGTTCGTAAAAGATGCTGGCAATAGCCTTACCGTTTTTGATGCTGCCTGTGGCACAAAAGTCTTACAATGTCAACGGTGCATTTTGCAGGCGTATGTCGATGGGGATATTGATTGTTCTTTTATTGAAACTAATGTGAGATGCATTATTGGATTCATGGATTCTATACGGAATCTGCCTATACCGAGATGAATACATATTTGGCCTGCTTGAAAGTATAAATTTTAGTCATTCTAACACGAAAGGCACCCTTAGGGAAGAAACAGGAGTTTTCCAGGAAAGGCTGTTCTATTACTTCTTTTTTTTTACTGGTATCATGTTTTATATTTGTGCGATTCTTTTAAAAATTGTAAAACGTATTTATTGCGAAAAGTGGGGACAGACGAACGGAGGAACGGACAAAGTGAATTGAAAAGTCTGCCCACATTTTGTCGGCTGACCAATGAAACACTTGAATTATCAGTGTGAAATTATGTTAATGCTTATCTTCTGTAGATATAATTACGCCACTATAAAGACTATTACAATCGTACTCCTAGAATAGCAACAGTCAGTCTAAAATAGATTAAGATATTAAAGAATGAATGAACTATATTTTATTTTTATGTAAAATTGTATAATTTCCAGACTTTCATATTTCTACTAATGAAATCTATTCATTGCGAACACAAAGCACAGTTCATAAAAGCTTCTGGCTATATAGACTTACCATTTTTGATGCTGTCTGTGGCACAAAAGCCTTACGATGTCTTACGGTGAATTTTGCAAGCTTCTGAAGATGGGGATATTGATTGTTCTTTTGTTGAAACTAATATGAGATGCATTATTGGATTCATGGATTCTATACGGAATCAGCCTATACCGAGATGAATACATATTTCGTCTACTTCGTTTTTCGGAGTTCTAAGCTTTGTTGAATAATTCCATGTTATTTTAATATATTTTATGGATAATATTTTTTGTAGAACTTTCCCAAGAAAATAGTATCTAGTTTTGCTCAGACTTTTAGACGAACTGTTATTAAATTCGATTCATACCTGCTCTGTCGGGAATATTAAACACTTATATTAAATGGGGTGTACCAATTATACAATGGTAATAATTATTAATGTTACATAAACTGCCCAACTCTAATTAAGGCGGCTCTCAGTTTACTTATGAATTAAACATTAATAACTTTCCTTAACCTCCTAACTCTTGTACAATATAAAGAGAAATAAAGTAATTATCCGATAACTTTGAAAAATGGTTTCGTATTTTCCTCAACTTACTAAAAAATGATGGTGTTCCCTTGCCAAGTTATTTCATAATTACATTAAAGCTGCAGCAGAAATAACCCTGACAAAAGCTAAGTCAGGTATATTGAAAGAATAAAATATTTTATAAACTCTTAATATTATCCATCCGAGCAATTTATTTTGATAAAATCGGAAGAATAAGAATAAAATTTGTCATATAATATAAAAAAGCGGGTTAAAAATCTAATTTAATTAATTAACGAGAACAAGGCCGAAGTAGTGATGTTTCTGAAGTGCACATGTCCTTTAACCTGTGTGCCTTCATATTATGCTTGATAGAGGGAGAATCTTTCTGATAAATAATAATCCTCCACTTCTTAAGACATTGAATATTTGCAAAAAAAAGAATGCGGAGAATAATACAAGACAATATAAGGAATAAGCGTTACAGGGAAGAAGACCGAAACTGCATATTTACAAGTTCTACATCCCCCATCATGCATTCCCCCATTGTTTCATCACCGTTCTCACCAATAAAAACATGATACTAAAGGGCCGAGAAGAGTCAATAAGGACTGAAAGATCGAGAACCAAACGCACACCATACCTCGGTTGGACAAGCGCAAAGAAAACTGGGACCTTGGGGAGGCTGAGTGCCACTCAAATTCCAGTACAAACCAATGGACACTACCAACGGGAAATCAATGGAAAACGGCTGTTGCGATGATGCAAATTCATTTGCAAATGCTATAGAAGGATGTGGATTGAGAGGTGGACGCCTGTGGAGACTTTTTGTCACTGAGCTTCCAGAGAACACTACAGGTTTCCAATCAGATGGTTTGTTGATAAGTGTGAAAGCTCCATGTGAGCCAATAATAATAATAATCATAATAATAATAATAATAATAATAACAATAATAATAATAATAATAAAAATAATAATATCAATAATAACAATAATAACATCAATAATAATAATAACAATAACATTAATAATAATAATAATAATAGTAATAATAATAATAATAATAACTAGTAGTAGCCGTGGAAATTCCATGGTAGTTGAAAACATGAATCCTCATATCAGCAAACACCTAATCACATAAGCAAACAATTTATATGAGGTTGTCTTTCAATAGAATAATCAGTGGAATATTCGTTTGGATCAGAAGGTGATTTTTTTAGACAAATACTACTTGAACTACTTGAGATCATTACACGAAATAGAATAACAGTGAAACATCTAGATGTTATTTTTTTTAAATGACTTGTAAACCAGTAATTATTATGTTATTAGAAACAAGCTACATCTTAACTTTTTGCGTTTTTCATAGTGGTAAGAGAACGGGACAATTTGCAATGCGATTTAATGATGGAATAAATAAGTAAGTAAAAGGATTGGTGGGATTTGGTTATAGAATAAAAATGTAGGTTTTTGGCAGATTTTATGGCACTACTTGAAAATTATAAATATGTTGTTTTTTTAAAATTTCATTATTGTATCGAATGTCTAACTTTGTTAGGTATTCCCATTATCGTTATTGAAGTTATTTAAACTCCTAATCATATCTTTATTGTTATCTTGCAATAGATGATGATAGTTGGAATTTTTTTTGGATGAGTTTTGATTGTTATCATTATTCAAATTATTTGGACTTTACTCTTATTTTGATTGTAATCTTGAAAATGGATATTGCTTTTCTGATTTGTAGAATTTGTATTCAATAGGATATTTGGGTAGTATTCAGGATTTGCATCACTTTTTAAAAAAGCGAAATCAACTCTTAATACTGTAAAGAATCTGTTTCTAAACATCTGGTAATTTGACTTTTAAAATAAATTACCTCCACACAAACAATGATAAGGAAATGAAAACAAATTCCTTTCATTTTGAATAAAAATCAATTCACTTATAAATTGTAGGAGAAATAGTTATTAATTCTTTTATTTTTTCATGAATTATAATCATACCATGGATAAAATATTTCATAATTTTATGAAAAAAAAAAACAAAAGTGTTGATATCTAAAAAAAATGGTTTCTTTATATCTTGAAACACAGACAGAAAGAGGATTCAATGAAGATGTTCAGATGGAAATTAAATGTTTTCTGAATATTGAATTAATAAAGATGTTCAAATTGAACAAAAATACATTTACTTATGAGTTATAAATCTATTCAATTAATTTTACAAAATATTGGCAAAAAATTTGTTATGCATTAAAATACCTAAAATGTTTTGTATTCATTGAAAATAATATTTTAATAAAGCTCCTATTAAACCATGTTCAAAGAAAGATCAAAAAGCAGAAACGTTTTTATTCAAATACCAGTCTGAAAATATCCAATGACTCATTGAAAAGGTATATATTATTTTCAAAGTTCAAACAAAAACTCATCAATTGAATTTTAGAAATATCAACAATTAATATTTGCTTTTAATTTTAATCAACAATAAACAAGCTTATATTATATTAAAGCAAAGTAATATTTAAATTCAAAACGCTGAATATTTTGAGAAGTTAATATTGATAAAAAGTTCTGCACGTAATAATTACAGCACAAAACATTAAGTTATATAATAAACAAACAATATAAGATATACATTTCAATATAATTAAATTTGTGAATACAGTTTTTTCTTTAATTATGATGCTCGAATAAATGAGAAGCTTTTTATGCAACAAAACAATATATTTCATTTTTATTTTTTTAAATAAGATTTGGAAATTTAATCCATAAATGATTGCGTAAGTGTCATAAAACACATTCAAATCCAGATTCCTTTGATGAAGTGTATGCCATGTCAACAAATTGAAGATGTTCTGTTTTGTAATATTCTAATTTTCAAATATAAGGAAATAAAAATGTCATGATTCTATTCAAATATATTTGTCTATCCAACTCCTGTGTAGTGGAATTTATTTGTTTTTATTCAAATTCTTTTAAAAAGCCACCAAAAAGTGTATACTTAACATATAAACTGGGTATTAGAAATATTATCAATCGAAGAATCTGATATTTCAATGAAATATCAAAATATTATTTCACTTTTAATCAATGAATAATTATGAAAGTTTAACTAAATATATTTTCTATATCTATATTTATATGCATGCTAATAATAGTCTAGTATATTCGAATATAAAGTGAAAAAATAATTGAATAACGTTTCATGAAAATTTTTAAATATATGTAATTATAATTCTTTTAAATTTTAGTTACCCCATGAATAAAGTAAATATCTTTTTTCAAATATTATTAAGAAAAGATTTTCCAATGCAGAAAATATTTGTTCTTTGAATTTCAATTGATAAATATTTGAAAATGCGGTAGATTTCCCCCCAAACCTCATTAAATTCAACCATTAAAATGTCATGGAAATCTAAAGTTTTTACATTTAAAGACATATTTCAAAATAGGTAAAATAATGTATTTTACTTTGCATCAACAATATTTTACATTCTGAAGAAATGTGTTTTCTTCAGATCAATGAACATTCCTAAATTTAAGGGAATATTATTTTAAATTTACATTTCCATTTTATCTGCAAGTTTTGAATTTCTCTTTACAATTATATTCAGTAAAAAACAGATAAATGAAAGAAAAGTGTTTACTTTCTACAATGCAAATTTATTAAAAATAAAATAAATATTTTTCTTTCGAAGTACCGAGAATTGCAATTATTTCTTGGTGATTATTGTAAAATGTAAAAGCGTTTTTTAGAAATGCCAATGAATAAAAACGTGCATGTAATATTTTTTATTTTAAATCATGTTGCTGAATCCAATGAAGATTTTCAAATGAAAAAAAACATTGTTTCCTTTACTTTGTACTGCTGCACTGAAATATATTTTTTAATATTTTAGTCATGATAGAGGGTTTTAAAAATACTTCTCTGCAAACTATGTTCTTGGTTTAAGTTTTTCATTTTTTTTTCCTTGGCTGTTAGTTTTCATGACTTTAACTCGTATATCAGTGAGCCTTCGGGCTCTTGAAAATGCAACATAGAGTTGGCCATGACTAAACACAGATTGTGGTAGAAACAAACCAACTTTTTCAAATGTCTGACCTTGAGATTTATTTATAGTCATTGTATAGGATAACCGAATTCGAAACTGATGTCTTTCTAAAATGAAAGGCAATTTGTGGTCATATGGGACAAGTTTTATACGAGGAATGAGAACATGCTTTCCTAATAATACACCACTTATTAATGGCGCTTCAATTGAATGTGCATGCACATTTTTTACTTCATACGTTGTACAATTGCACATCCCATTTTTTATGGATAAATTTCTGGGAAGCATGACTATGCATGCAGGTTTTAAAATCAATTTATGAGGAGGCATTCACGATGGCGTCAATTAATTAAGAAATTCGGGTTAATAACGCATAGTTTCCACAGGATCATCAGTCTGTATTGTATCTGTGCAATAATATATGCGGCTATCATCAGTCACCCTCTCTTTATAGCTATGCTCTCCTCCCTTCCAACAAAAAAACCCCCCTGTGGTGTCTCTTTCATACCGTTTTAAAGCAGCTATTGCTCTTATATGTAAAGTAATGGCACATGTAGATTGATAAACCGTATGTTTCTTGATTCCATCACCCAACAGATTAGACATAGGATTCCTCGCTTGTGTAAATCATGTTTTTATTACTTTCGCGACAAATGAACCATTTAAAAGATGTAAACTTCCAACTTACATAGTATCGAAAAAAACGTCTTTCTTTCGGAAAACGTCAAGGCCGCTATAATGTAAAAACGTGTAAGTAACCGAGTCGCAGAAAAATGAATATACTTGAAACAAATAGAGTAACAGAAAATAATGCTAGATCCTGAAAAGAATTTGCCATTAAGAGCACGAGCATAAAACATCATGTGTCCACGTAGCACAATTAAGGTGTATATATATATATATATATATATATATATATATATATATATATATATATAAATATATATATACATATACATATGTATATATATTTATATATATGTATATAAAATATTAACATCGTATTATATTATGAATATATAAACGCCGATAACATATAATCAGATATTAACATTGATAATATATATATATATATATATATATATATATGTATATGTATATGTATATATATATGTATAAATATATATGTATATATATATATATATATATATATATATATATATAGACGCGTGTTAAAATAAATTGTCTGTGTGTGTCTAGACGTGCATATTTCCCTACATCATTACTCGTTTAATTTTCAGTCTACAGACTCAAAATTTGACATCAAGGGCATTGAGATTTAGAAACACCTTTTTAATCTATTTTCAACCAGAAATTTCGCTGTAAAGCGGCCCCCGTAAAACGATTTGATCTTTGAAAACTCAACCAAACTCCTCCGCCAATTTTGGGTGTAAAAACTTTAAATTTAAGATGTAGATTATTTTGGTAATGGATCAAACTTTTAAACTTGATTTGAGCCCAAATCAATAAATGTTAATAAGTCAAAATTAAGGGCAAAGGTTAAAAAAACATTGTCCTCTGCGGTCTCTACCAAATTACTCAGCCAATTAAAAGTCTAACTATTTGAAATTTTACAGAAAGAGTATTCAGACAGGCAGCAAGATTTTAATAATTTTTTCAGCGATAATTTGGCTGCCAAGAGGTAGAATTTAAAAAAAGTGTTCCATTTGCAGACTCTACCAAACTGTTCCACAAAAACTTGACATTTTAGGTGTAGGTTTCCCAGACATGAGTCAAACTTATATATAAATATTAAAATATAATATAAAATAAATAATTTACAAATATAAAATAAGAATTGATAAAAAAAACTAACCATCTACTACCCACAAGTCCCGAGCGATGATTTTCTGCGGTATAGTTACTGGTTACAACAGCACGTTTGTCAAAGTCAAGTAAATATCTGACGAAGAGATCTGTCTCGAAATATTATATTACACGGACATACCACCAGACCGACTTTCCCAGATGACCACTGTGCAAATATAAATATACTGCGTATATGAAATATGAATATGTACACATGTATTTATAAGTTGTATTAATAAATTTCTCACCTGCTTCAGCTTGTGTGTTTCCGTCACTTCTGCTTTGTATCGCCTTCTACAATTCTATTTAAATATATATATATATATATATATATATATATATATATATATATATGTGTGTATATATATAAATATATATATATATATATATATATATATTCACATAAAGTCATCAACAGAATATAGGGCCCGAACATAGTCGGGGCAAACTAATAGTATATCATTTAAATGTAAAACGAAAATAGTTTTTTTTAAAAGAATATTTATATATATTTAGTCGCTGGCAATTATTATTACGAGTATTATAATTCTACATCAGTGTGTGTTACATGATTAAAATCTTTTAGAAATACACATGCCTTTGATTGTATGAAGCAGCTCGCTCGGTTTTAATTTAAAAGAAAAAAAATTGTGATCTTTTCTACACCCGTTCTGTTTTTTGACACCGATATAATTCTGTAATAACAACGCAATAATTGGCTGGACAAACTAAAGTTTTAGATACATAAAATTTTCTACATATATTAAAAATGTCGGATTTTTTTAGATGATAGTCCTAGTAAACAGGTGCATGCTTCATAAACATTTTTGGCATTTAATTGGCTAAGCCCTAAAAGAGAAACCGATCCTAATACATATGTCATATAAGGTACAATCATTTAAGTTCAATGAAAAGCAAATGAATATATCCATATAATTAAAAAAAATATGTAGACGTTTATTATAACTTGTTTATTTGCTAGCATCATGTCTTTGAAAATCGGGCGATTACTTCTGTTAAGTAAGTCAGAACAAGCACATTTATATACATATATATATATATATGTGTGTGTGTTTGTGTGTGTGTGTGTGTGTGTGTGTGTGTGTGTGCATATATTTACGCAAACCGTGTCATTATCTTAACGAAATTAAATGTCTGGTTTATGCACACCAGATGAGAGACCCGGTTCATGGAAACCCACAAAAAATATTAGACAACGCTGGTCCTAATGGGGAACCTATAGCTACATCATCTGTCTGTCTGTCAGTAAAGCTGAATTCAACCCACATGGTTGCGAATGTCATGAATTCTACAAAAATATTTTCTGGAATCGGGGCAGTAGGAAGTTTACTCCGATATAAGTCATCAGCACAAATATGTATAATCTCTAACAATGAAATGCAAGTAAAACGACTAGGAATATCAAAAGAACACATATCAAAAGAACACATACACTTGTCTGAATGAGTACAATTTTGCATAAAGTTAGCAAAGATACAAGAGCCCTTAATGCAAAAAAGTCTATAACGTTCCAAAACCGGTTCTAAATAATTGTCAACCATTCAGCTAACTTATGTTGAGAGGCTCCTATCATAGATAATATAGGTCTCAACAGTATCCCCTTTTATGGGTCTTAGGCAATCTATATATATATATATATATATATATATATATATGCATGTATATTAATATATATATATACATATATATATATATAGATATATGCATATATATATATATATATATATATATATATATATATGATGAGAAGGAGAGTATTTCCTCGAAACTCCGCGGATTAAGGACTATCCACTTATCTTGTGCTTCCTTTTTAAAATTAAATATGTTTTTAACTCTTTTTCAAGAAGTTTTTAACATGTTTTATTAATCATTTGTTCATATATATATATATATATATATATATATATATATATATATATATATATATATATATATATTAATGCAACTTTTTTTCTGTGCGTGAGTTCGTTCCGTATAGATTTTGAAACGACTGACCAGATTTTCTTTCAAAATATATAGAAGTTTGGGAGCTATATTAGTAAAGTTTTGTCTAAGAATTGCAAATCGAAGCCGTTATTTTAATTTATATGTCATCAGTAAAGCTATTTCTCCATATCGTCGCTTAGCAACAATGACAGAACTAAGGGCCGTTAAATTCTACTGTGGGTAAGTTGATATTTTTTTTTGTATGACGTGGTCTGTAGGTTAAAACTCCGCACGTTAATTTCTTTTTTTTTCATTAATCCCAAACAATCCAATACGATTTGAATTTTATTTCATTTTATTTTTTTTTTTGCATGATGTGGTCTGTAAGTTTACACTCCACACGTAATATCCTTTATATTTTTATCTATTAACTGGAAAGCAGTTTATATAAAATAATTCTACAACAAACAGTAGGGGTATACAGTGCAATGTAGAATAACATATATTTTGGGCGATGCTACTGCATGGAAGCATGTGAAGCTTGCCCATGGACGATTTAATAGATGTTCATAAACAATAAAAATAACTAGAGGGTTGTGAAATATTTCTTGGTCATGATGTAATTCCAGGCAACATCGGGCTTCCTTGTAGTGTATTATAATAACGTTCTTAATTGTTTTGTACTTTGCACGGTAATTTCTCTGAATAATCGTTGTTATTCCTAGCCAAACCCTGAAATTGAAATCATAAAGTTCATTTTGAAGTTTGCAATGTTTACCCTCGTTAAATTTTTGAACCAATAATTTTTATCAGCGTGTAGTCCTGAAGAGTCTACCACCGACATCATTGTCATCTGGCATATGTTTTGTGGATTTACAATTTAATCGTAAATTGTTGTCTGCTTTATGCCACATTTTGTACTGGTAGTGTGCGTTGTTATTTTACACATTAAAAGATAAAGGTAAATAAAGAATTCCATCATCGTAGGCAAAAGAGTATTTGGACTAGAATTGAATCATATAAAGTCTGCCGTGCATTGGTTATAAGTGTGTCGAAAGTTTCTTATTAGAAACCGACTTCCTCATTGTGAATCGCTGAAAATTCCGATTTTTTATTTACCAGCTTCTGCTTTTCTTGCATTATTGTAATTGGACGTAATTTGTGTTTATCTTTACACCGTAAGCAGATAATAATATTGCACGTTCGGAGAAATTGTCGAATTAACAGCAGAATATAGCTCACAGCAACAAAATATTCCCGCCCATAAACTTTTGTTATTACAAATATCGATCCGTACAAGTTTTACCTGAGATACTACAAATAATATATATATATATATATATATATATATATATATATATATATATATATATATGCTTGCATGTATATAAATCACAATGTTTTAAAACGCGAGAGTCGACAATAATTTAGCATATAATTTTGTCGTGCCGAAATATATTATATCGATTGAAAATCACTTAATCGCTTACATAAATGTTACAAATGCCGTTGGGTGCAAGCATACCGCAATCGTTTTTGCATATTGTTTATATATATATATATATATATATATATATATATATATATATATATATATATATATATATATATATATATATATATATATATATATATTGTTTATATATATATATATATATTGTTATATATATATATATATATATATATATATATATATATATATATATGACATGTTCCTTTAAATCTATTCTTTAATATATTTTCAATGTGTGTGCTGAATAGCAAAATTACGTTTTAAATTTTGATAATTACTTTCTCTGAGGAAATAAGCCTTCACCGAGAATCCATGAAGTAAGGAAATTATTTTGAGTATTTTATTATTTAGTCAAATTATATATATATATATATATATATATATATATATATATATATATATATATATATATATATATATATATATTAACAAATGATTAATAAAACATGTTAAAAGACATCTTGAAAAAGAGTTTTAGTATTTTATTATTTGTTCAAATAATATATATATATATACATGCATACATACATACATATATATATATATATATATTTATATATATATATATATATATATATATGTATATATGCAGAGTGTCCATAAAGTCCGTGTGCGCCTTAAAAAATTATAACTTTATTTTTATTTGAAATAGAAATAATCTGTAAAATGGATTTGAAAGAAATTAATCTATATTATTTAAGCTTTTATTGAAATTTTATTTAACTTTCTACATGCCCTCTATCATTAGCTATGCAAAGGATAATGCGATTTTGCAGTTCACGAAAAACATTTGCCAAATTATTTATAGTAATGTCTGTAATCACATTAGTTATTCTAGGGCAGGAATTAGTAAAATGCAGGATCGGATTTTGCATATAAAATTAAATCCGATCCTGCGTTTTGCTAATTCCTGCCCTCTGATGAGAGGGAGTGTATTTCTTATAAACTCCGCCGATTAAGGACTATCCACTTTTCTTGTACTTCCTTTTTTTAAATTAAATATGTTTTTAACTCTTTTTCAAGATGTCGTTTAACATGTTTTATTAATCATTTGTTCATATTATAAGCTCTATTTCCTTTTCGGTTTTATTGAGCTTTTACATATGGCTGAGTTTATTTTACTTGTAAATATTAACCCTTTAATATTTATAATATATTTTAAGGTTATCATTTTGATTACCTTGGTAAACTTATTGTAATTTTTATTTTTTATTATGTATATATATATATATATATATATATATACATATATATATATATGTTCAAATATATATATATATATATAGATAGATAGATAGATAGATAGATATTTATATACAAATAAACGTAACTGTAAATAAATAAGAATAAAAAAAAACATTACTTTTATCGATTTACGATAAAGTTTACTAAAAACAATATCCTACTTGAAAACTGTAACATATATTGTTTTAAAGACATTTTTACGCATTTCCGCCGTCAAAGTTTCCATTCAATATTATTATTAATCTTTATTTCACAAACGCAAGACAAGAACACACATAGTTATTGGATTTCCTTTACATAACGGCAATAAACTGATTGTTTGTTAAAGATCGGATAAAAAGAAAACTAAAAACATCTTGTAAAGAAATATTGATAATATATAAGAAGCAGTTTTATAAGCAAAGAAAAAAATATGATCTGATGACGTCAACATCGATGTTTTATTTGTGTTTACGTTTTTATCAAATAATGTTTTGCGCACGCAGAAAATTATACACAAAATACTTACAACCGTTTTCAAGTTTATGTCTTACTCCAAAATGTATATTAAATGCATTTTACTTTTACTTACAAAGAATACATTATATTTTATATATGTTATCAAAGAATTAACACTTACACATTTTTTTGTTTAACAATGAAATAACAGTGGAAAATTATAAAAAAATGAATAGTATATATGCTTGGAAGAAATATAGAAAATATTAGGTTAATTTCCATATAATGTAAAAATAATTACAACAACAATAAGAAAACTATAAACAGTATAATTTTTTTACAAACTATTTTTTAAATAATGATGAAACAGGTAGTCTGCGTTTACTTCCTTTCTGTATTTCAAAATTGATTTATTTTCTTTTAATAATCGAATTAGATTTGTTCTTACGCATAAAAATACAGAGTCTGTAACCTATGCATTTTATTTAACGACAAGTTAAAAACTAAGCAAACACATCGCCTCTTACCTAGAGAACAAGTTTTCACGTAAATATCCAGTCCGGAGTAATTATATTTAGTTTCAGGCATGGCAATACATGCATCCGTGACATCATATTAGGTGTGACCCGTAATACATCTGGTGCCATGCGGTCGCTATCTTACATGTTTACCTGAAAGCAACATCCTCTCCGTTGCTTCACAACTGATTTCTCAGTTTTCATATGCTTAACTTCCAATCGTTTAACTATTTCAACGTATGTTAGATATTATGATGTGATTTATAATCACATTTAGGATCAGAGTACTGCTATATCCGCGGTATTATTTATTTCATTAAAAAATGAGCTTACCTCAATGCAACTGACTCATATAATTATCTTAGTTTTATATAATATTAAACATAATGCAATAAAAATACATAATACAGCTCATTATAAAAATAGGTGGTCTAAGTGTATTTGTAACAAATGATAATAAACATAAACAATATACGTATTAAAAATAATACAAATTGTTAAAATAACTCTTATACGAGGAAGAAAATAGTATCGTATGTTTCTACAATTCACACATTGTATTCGCTTTTCGTTTTCCTGGTAGCATTATATGCACTTTGTACCTCACGTTAAATCATGATTACACAAATGGAAATACTCATAAAATGCACACACAGTCACATACACACACAGACACACGCACACAGAAAAAAATAAAAGTAGGGAAATAGAAAAAAAAATCAAAACGAGTCAATTGACATGTTTCGCCCTCACTCATCAAAATTGGAATCCAGGGATTTATTTTGTAGTAATTTGTTTTCCATACTGATAAAATCTAAAAAAGGGACGGAAGCAAGAGCAATCATATGGGGATGCATTTTAGAGACTTATTATATTAGTAATGTCATTTATTCATTTAAATGTGGTTGCGGTTCCGACTACGTAGGTCGAACGTCTTTAAAATTGGTAAGTCGCATACAGCAACACGTACCGAGCAAAATCAGGAATGACATTACTAATAGGAAGAGGGTGTAGATCATCTCTTTTATTAGAAGCCATTAATGGTTGTGTATTATACACGGCACGAACATTTGAAGCAAAATAAAATCCTTCAACAGTTGAAATAATTTGTTTGGTGAAATCGAAAATAAACCTGGCATTTATCCACCTTATTGAGTTCTGTTCTAACAAAATCTACTCTTTTCCTTTTAATGATGGTTTCAATTACATTTAAAGGATACTCATTCCCATTATTGGACAAAGCATTGTATTTAATTCATCATCCAAATGTTCTGGCGAGCGAATCATTAGGGCACGATGTGTTAATGTCCAAATTAAATTATATTTGCGCAGAATGAATCCCAGCGTGTATAAAGCCCAGTGAATGTTGGTTTGTGATAAATCGATGTAAGGTAACTAGATGAAGTTTCGTTACCGAAACATCGAGAAACGTTAGGGCGGAATAATCTTCACTTTCATACGTATACTTTAACGCTGGATGCGTACTGTTTAGTAACGAGACAAATTCATTTGCCTCCGAATTACTATCAAATAGCCAAAACGTGTCGTCTACATATCTAAAATAGACCAATGGTTTTATGGGTTCGGACATAAATTTTTCCTCAAGGAATCCTACAAAAATGTTGGGCAATGTGGGTCCCAACACCGAGCCCATCGACATACCATCAATTTGCCTGTACATTAAATCATTAAATCGAAATTCAAGTTTATTTTCGATTGCAGTAGTAAACGGCATCGATTTTATTTTTTATTATTTACCAAATAGGTTTTACACAGGTCAAAAAATTCAAATTCGTATTTAACTCATATTTATACACTTAAAACTATTTTTTGTACTTTCAAAGTATAAACCAATAATCTATAGATTTATATGAAGTACTAACTATTTCCAATGGTATGGACCCTGTGGGATTTATTATAAAAATGTCTGAAAATAACTGTTGAAATTGTATTTGACTGAGATGTAATCAGGTAAGAACACATTTCTAAAGACAATGTGTTCACAAGACGTAAATCGCATGCAAAAGATCCTTGTAGATAGAAATTCTGAATGATTTAATGTAGACATAAAATGCTCTTATCGCTTACGTAGAAGGGGGAGTTTTGCTGTGAATGTTTTTCAAGAAGAAATCAATACATGCTCAACTTACCATGACCATTATTAATAATCTATTGATTAATACAGTAAAAAAAAATCAACAATGCATATGTTATGTTGAAAGAAAGGGATCAACCATAACAGAATTTGAATCCATATGATGTGAGAACAAATCCTCAATTTTGCCATTAAATTGAAGACAAATATATACACTTTGAATGTTCATTTGAAATTTGCATTTTGCAAGCTAGTTATCGAAACAAATAGGTGAACGTGAAATAAACTAATATATGAACGCTTTAATCAGCAAAATAGATATATGAACGATAATCATATAGATGCCAGTATTAGCAAAACTATATATATATATATATATATATATATATATATATATATATATATGTATATATATAATAAATATGATGATTGTTATAATTACCATTATTAGTCTCATCATTATCATTATTAATAATATAGTCATTATTAATAATGTTATTTTTATTTATTATATTTTTCTATTATTATTATTATTATTATTATTACTACTATTATTGTTGTGGTCATTATTATTATATTATTATTATTGTCTCTATGATTATAACTTTTGCATCTCTGATTTTCATTACTGCAAATTTAAAAGTTTTTATTATTCAATTCATAGTAGTACATATATATATATATATATATATATATATATATATACATATATATATATACTGCGAAAGCAAAATCAAGATTTCAAAAAGAGTGTTGATGGCAACAAGAAGTGTATTTCGTTTTACGTTACGATTGTTTCCATGTCCAGTCGAACAATTTCAAACATTATGTCGTTTGAAAATTTTCCAAAACCAGCATTTCTTCATCCACATTAGTTGCTTGTTTTTTTTCTTTAGCTAACTATTACCTGTAATTATATTCATTCACATATTCTGCATTATTTATACTTGCATAATATTTGCGAAAAATGTTTATAGTAAACACAAAAGTATTTCCATATATATTTATGTATACGTATATATCTTTGCATGTTTGTTAAACAAATCTATCCACCTATCTATCTATCTATCTATCTATCTATATCTATATATCTATAAGAGTGAACGTGTTTGTGTGGCTGTGTCACTGTACATCTGTCTGTCTGTGTGTCTGTGTACATTTCCCTACGCAAGTTTTTAGTTTACAGACTCGAAATTTGTATATACGGGGTATTGACATTTGGAGAACTCGATGTGATCGGTTTTCGGCCAAAAGTTTGCCTGTTAAGGGGTAAACGTTCAACGATTTTACCTCGGAGAACTCTACCAAACTCCTCTGACAATTGTGGGTATAAACACTTGAAATTTTAGTTATAGGTTCCTTGGACATTGATCTAACTTAATAACTTGTGGTCCAATCGTTGAACTGTGACCCCTTAATTTCTACATTTCTGGCGAAAAACCGATCACATCGATTTTCGCAAATCTCAATACACCATACATCAAAGTCTGTAGACTAAAAATTGACAGAGTTATTGCATAGGGAAATGTACACACACAGACACTTTCACTTTTATAGATATAATATAATATATATATGTGTGTGTGTATGTGTGTATGTGCGTGTGTGTGTGTGTGCCCTGCCTCCTTATTTGTTATACCTCTTTAGGAAAAGGATAGGGGAAGGAACACCCCGAAAGAAGGTGGTGCTTGTCGGGCAGGCGACAGCACGGCTTGATAAACTAAGAACCCGGCACCCCATGCAATCAACTTTGGAGAAGCTGCCTGTCTCATCTGTTTTGAGCCGCAGTGAAACGATTGTGGGCCAAGCATGTGTGCGTGGCAGTCGGGTAGCCATGACCACCTAAACAAAACACTTTTGCGACTGGCATTCTGTCGTCACCATCAACCGCTTGAAAAAAAAAGAAAGAGAATAAATCCTGACGCGACAGTGCTGTGGATGAAGAGGTGAGGCCTGGATAAGCTGGAAGCCCTTAACCCGCGACTGCACTCAGGCGGCGGGTCTAAGATAGTCGTCTCTGGTGATAGTGCCGTGAAACCGAAGCTCGGCTGATATATCGTGACTGGGCTGGCCTGTTAAGTACCACCGCAGCATACCCCATATGGGGAGCCTCCTAGAAAAGTTGGATAAATCTCGGTCACGGCAAAATCTGTCTTGGAATCTTACCACGACTGGCGGACATCCCACTAATGCAGTCGCAAAAACAAGAATATATTAACCATAGGTCCATGAAACATTCGCACCCTCCAAGATGTGGCGAACACGAACGAAGAACAGCCCTCGTCTGCAAAGAGCTCGCTATCTTCCATGTTGATGTCGCGGCTCTAAATGAAACACGATTACCTGAAGAGGGAAACATCAGGGAGGCTGGAACGGAGTACACCATTATCTGGACAGACAGGGCCCCCATAGGAGTTACGGATCCACTGTGGTTGCGTTGCCATCCGTTCCCAGCTGGTGCAGCAGCATAACCTCGTTCCCAAGGCAATAAATGAGCACCTGATGACTTACTGCATCCCCATCACGCAAGATAGACGCCTTACGCTCATTTCAGTCTATGCCCCGACTTTAACCTCTACCAATGAAGACAAAGCTGCCTTCTACACCAAGCTTGATCGCACCATCCAGGCAGTGTTCGTCAATGGCAAGCTTATTTTGCTGGGCGACTTTACCGCCCGAATAGGCATGGGCCACCGCCTTTGGGAGAGAATCATCAACCGCCGCGGCATTGGAAACTGCAACGCCAATGGCCAATTCGTACTGGGTCTATGTGCAGAACATCGATTCGTGGTAACCAACACCATCTTCTTGCTACCCAAACGACAAACGACCACGTGGAGGCACCCCAGATCCAAACATTGGCACACCCTAGAATACGTTCTGATCAGAGCCAAAGACCGAGGAGACGTCCACATCAGACGATCCATGCCCGGGGCGGATGACTGCTGGACGGATCACAGACTCCTGATCGCCCGACTTTCCATGACGATCATTGGAACACCCAAAAAGACACCCAATAGCGTACAAAACCGACGTTTTGACTGTAGCAAGCTCCGCAACCCACGGCTGCCACAGAATTTCAGGGAGGCTTACGAACGACACCACGCAGAGCCCGTGAGTCAGGCGACAGTAGAACGCCAATGGACCACCCACAGAGACGCCCTGATCCATGCCGCGGAGGAGGTACTGGGTCACACCACCAAGAAAGGCAGGACTGGCTTGATGAGAATGACGCCAGCATCTCTAGTCCCATTGACGCAAAACGTCAAACACGTCTGATTTCAGAAAACCAACCTACAGCTGCTAACAAACATGCTTACAAGGTAGCTGTAGAACTGTCAAAGAAGGATTCGTGAAGCCTATAACATCTTGTCGCAGAAGAAAATCTGCTGAAATCCAGCGCTTCGCTGACCTGCGCAGTTTCTTCGCGGCAACGAAGAAAAATTTCAGTCCCACACGATCATCAGTGGGAAGTCTAAAGATCCAAATGGAAGCACCGCCATCTGTAACCCTGAAGGCATCCTGGAAAGATGGAGGTGTCACTTTAAGAACCCCCTTAAAGATCACGCTGACAATCCAATTTCTACTGTAAACTTTTTAACCATTATCCTCGAATAACCTCTTTGCCTTGATAAGTGGTGATATCTATGGAAAAAATATTGCCCGCAAATGTTAAGCCGATGAGTTTGAAGGTAGAATTCTCAGGTAGGGTGCAATTTGTCCAGGATATATAGGGTTGGAGAGGCGTCTTGTAATTGTTAAAGAAGTGAAGCTTATTTTTACTAGCATTAAATGTTAACGCCATT
Organism: Euprymna scolopes; assembly: GCF_053919585.1. Classification (NCBI taxonomy): domain Eukaryota; kingdom Metazoa; phylum Mollusca; class Cephalopoda; order Sepiida; family Sepiolidae; genus Euprymna; species Euprymna scolopes. Next base: position 61,587,699 of record NC_136512.1, on the reverse strand, counting down.
TAGGGCCATATTCCACTGTAGTCTGGGGCTCATTTGCTAACAATTCAGTCATTGGCTTCGATTTATGTAAATCTGTTCTCTCATGCAATTATAGAGCGTTGTAGCATCAGCAAATATGCCCATGTCGGACACAATATTATCAGGGAGGCCGTTTATAAATATCAGAAATAATAATGGCCCAAGGATCGACCCCTGAGGCACTCTAACATTAATATTATGCCATCAAGACAACTGTATGCTTCTATTGTCTAAGAAGGATCTAATTATATTTCATATACGTCTAGTTATACCGTACGATTCAATTTTCATTAGCAACCCTTCATGCCAGACTTTGTCATACGCCTTGGATATATCATGGGCTACAGCCTTGGCTTCGCCCACCTTATCCAATTCATGGTAAATGCGTTCAGCGATGACTGTTAAAATTCCTGAAGTAGAACTACATTGCTTTAATTCATACTGTTTGTCAGTGTAAAGATTTGCTTTTGCGAGGTGGTGAACTAGTGCTTGATTAATAAAGGTCTTAAAGATTTTACCGAAGAGTCGGAGGAGACTAATGGGGAGATAACTGAGACGGGCTGTTCTTCCACCAGAATTCTCGTACACTGGTACCGCAGAGGCCATCTTCCAGCTATTAGGGAAGCAAGATTCAGCAAGGCATTTTTGTAGAGCTTGTAAAGTATGGGGGCTAGCTCGGCTGCAGATTTCTTACTTAGTGATTCAGGAATGAGATAAGGCCCACACGCCTTTTAGGCGTCTACGATTTTTAGAATATTGCAGACATGAGAAAGGGTGATTTTTACATCATCTAATGTGACTTCAGTCCACATGGGGAAATTTGGGAGGGAGTTGTTTGTTGGTTCTAAGGTGGAGTTGGAGGCGAATCACCGGGCAAGCAGTTCTGCATTCTCCATTGCCGTGCAAGCAACATTCTGGTTGTTGCTCAGTAAGGAAATTACTGATTGTCTTTTATTCACTACAGTATTATAGATGTTCCAGATATTACCAGTTCCTATATTTTGCGATTCAATGCGTTCCCTGATTACATTAGCATGTTTTCGTTGGCTGTTGTTATATAACTCTTACAATGATTTATAGCATCTACGAATTTTTGCGTATTTGTATTTGTATTTATGACGTACAAACCGACGGCATGCATGTTGTCTTTGTGCAATGACAGCTGCACAATCTGCAGTAAACCATGGGGTGAGTGGAGCTTGCTATAATACTTCCGTGTGAATGACATGGAATTTGCCTCTCTTCTTACCGTTATTTCCTAAGATGAGAGTGATATCATTAGAAAATGCAGAACACTGTGCTGGTTAGTACACATTACAGATCTAGTTGGACTATATATCCTATACAATCTAACTAAAGATGTACAAGTTGATACGATTTGCTTATATAGAGATGATGGTCATCTCTCAGTAAAAAAATGCTGACGTGATAAAATAATAAATATTATGAGAAAGTCTCTAGTTACTAGTAACTACCAGACAGAAACATGCTCATAGCTGTATAGCAACATATTACTGCTTGTGTAAAAACAAGTTCTCCGTTATTGAGCACAGTAGTGTAAAATTTCATTAGTTACATAATGCTGAACATGAATAACCTCAAATTATATATAAATTATATATATGTGTGTATATATATATATATATATAGAGAGAGAGAGAGAAAGAAAGCGATAGACAGATAGATAGATAGATAGATAATGCTCCCTATCTTAGGTTGAGCATTTGGGAAGTGATATACAAATTTCCATCAGCGTACGAAGCGATGCTCTTTGTGTAAACAAATTGAGCTTAGGTACTTTTGACAATTTCAAAAACATTGTTAATTCACTGCTCATATAGCAGTACCTGTGTAGCTGACTGTTAAAGTTTCTTGTAAATACTGGAATCCAATATTATTTTGTTTTGTTTAAGTAATACGTTGAATCGCAACCCCCACTCCCTACAAAAAGAGAAAAATAAAAAGTGAGGAAAAAGGGGGGAAAAGAAGAAGAAATGTATAAAATGGCACAAGTAACCCACAGAATAAGTGGAATGTAAAGTTGGGTTTCACCGTACCGGAAAATGTCAATCCATATTTTTTAAGCAACTAAGAACTCAAACCGGTGCTCCTTGTATATTCCCCTGTGGACGTATTCGCAGCGGTGTTAAGTGGTCGCGGGTGGAGTACGAATCGAATAAAGAGAAAAAGATTTTACAATTCTAACCGATTGTGGCAGTGAACACTCACCGGAAAATATGGAAATATACAAATATCAAGGAACTATATCACACCTCAGATCCCGTGCTGAAGTGTGGGGACATTACATTTGAATGTAATGTTGTGGTTTTTAATCCTATTACGGTAAAACTCACACGGGAAAAAATGAGTTCATTTTATTTATAAAGAGAAGATGTCAAAACATCGTCGAGTTGCTGACACAATGGTTATTATATGATTTTATGAATACTTTTTTGTCCTTTCTTAATTATTTGTAATAGTCAATCACTGTTTTGACACAGTGATTATTTTTATCATTTTTAATATAATATTTTATTACTTTTTATGAAAAACGTTAATCACCCCTATTTATTTTATTGTCATTGAGTTTTATTTACTAATTTATATTTTATATATATGTATTTCATTGCCCTCTATTTCTTTTATTTTATAGAAAAAAAACTATCAATTGTCCTTATTGTTTTTTGAAGATGATTATCTATTTTTAATAGTCATTGTATTCCATTCATATATTGTAAAACTTTATTTGTCATTTATTTTTCGACAATTCTATTCGGTTTGTAACAATATAACTTCGCTCCTGTGTATTTTTCCCCAAATTTCCTGGCCGCTTTTAAAAGTTTTTTTTTTTGTAGTCGGAAACTACTTATATTGGGCAAAGAGGTAAATTGGAGAATCGGCTAGGTTTGGGGTTTTCCACACGTTCACTACAGGTTTGGGAGTGATTGGCTTTTTGAGTGTAGGGATTTGTCATTTTAAGCTTGTGTTTTGTCTAAAAGGAGAGCTTATGTGGAAAGCTCGCAATTTTTCAAACGCTCTTACAGTTTACAAGAGGGGGATATGCGGACTACTTCTCCTAAGGGCTTGGCGGTCGTAATTATGTCATGCGTAGGAACTTAGGTTGGATTCTATTAAAAAGAATAAATGTGTTTGTAACGGCGTTCGAATATAACGTAAGATGGCGGTTAATAGTTTAGACGTAATAGATTTACATGTGTCATGTGTTATTGCAAACTTACTGTAATTTGGTTCGAAGTATTTCCGCTATCATTTTGTTACATAGTAGATACATAGATATATATTTTTTTAATTATTATATATATGTATATATATATATATATGTATATCTATATACATATTCATATTATTTATTCATATTGTATTAGTTAAGGATTAACCTAATTTTTTTTAACTATTTTATGATAAAGTATATAAAAGTAAATTAAGTCTAGTATAGCGAACACTTACTATTCAATAAAACTCCCATTGTAATATATTATGCAAATTATCATCATCCAAAACCAGAAAACTATTCAGATTACGTTGTTCGATAGTGTGCTTTTATTATGTTGCCAACAAAATGAATAATTTTACTTAGAAAAAAGTTTTATAAAAATCATGATTCTGAAATATTTGTATAATTGCAATATTTTATTGTTTGCAACAGTAAACCAAATCTAAATAATGAAGATTTCCAAAAATACTACGAACAAACTTTCTTTAATCTACGTTTCCTTTATTTTACTTTATAGTGTTTGTCAAATGTTTTTACTCATATATATGTACGTGTATATATATGTATATATATATATAAATATAAATGTATATATATAAATATGTATATATATATAGAGAGAGAGATGTGTGTATGCATATATGTATATAACTATCTATGTATGTATCTCTATATATGTTTATGCATGTATATATATATAGGTATGTAAATGTATATCTACATGCATATATATATATATATATATATATATATATATATATATATACGTATATGTATATATATATATATATGAGTGTATTTATAAGACATATATATATATATGTATATACGCGTATGGAAATATATTTTTATATAAATGCACACACATGTATTTATGTATATATATATATATATATATATATATATATATATATATATATATATATTCCACCATTCCCAAATGAAAGGAACAGGTTTACTTTTATTTTATATTATCGTCTTTTCCCCAATAGTATTTTAATATTCTATGATGTAGTCGCAGTAGATTTCATGTGAAGCAACTTGAAAGGCAGATCTGGCGAAAACACACTCGTTGTGATTTTATTTTGTTCGTCCCTAGATTTCCCTGCGGATGTTTCTTTTCTATTCACAGATATATTAAGGGTTTCATTCCAATATATTTTAGTTGACTCGCAGCAGTTTCTTTAGTAAATGTTCTTATTCGTTTTTCTTTTCCTTTTTGTGTTTTGTTGGTCTAACAATGGACAAAAACTGTCACCCTTAAAGGATAATCGAATGATGTTAAACACGGGATTAGAAGATGTTGTCCAAAAGAAGGCTAAACTGGTAAAATATATAAATAGATAAACGAAGGGGTGGCAACAAGGTGAAGGTCGTTTTTAAGTATAAAAGCACTTTTATCACATTGATAATATCTTTAAGGTTCATGAGGATTCACACATGGACATAAAACAAAATATTTTACTTAATATCGTTATAACACAATATGTTTTATGTTGTGCAGATATTAATGAATTTTTCATGAAGTATATACATAATATCAATCATTTAATTATCATAATGCAATACAATAGCTTATAAAACATAATAAAACACTTAATAGTTAATCTCTTTCTCTATCTCTACTATCATATAAAATCACTTTGTGTGTGAGAATTCTTATTTCATAAGTTGCGGAATGACTCTGCCAATATTTTGCAATTTGCACGCGATGGTAATTTATATATCTGGCGGTGTTCTTGCATATTTTTTTGTACATACATTTTCTTATGAGTTACAGAAATCGGAATACTACACTCCTAAAAATTGACATTTTTTCTTAGAGATAAACCAGAATAATTTTTACATGTTAATATTTGACTTTACACCGGCAAGGGCGAAAATAAAATATTATCCAAACATTTCTCCTTAAAACAGGCAGAATTAATGACATCTTGTGATATAGCTGAGTGGCAAGGTATTCGACTACACGTCGAATGACCCCTATTTAACCAAGGTATACCTCATAAGTATACATTTTTTCTTTTTAATAAGTTCAACTTACGGTTTAGAAGAAGGTACAATTAAAAAATTGCCGCATATTATTTCTTCGGTGCATGTGTTTAAACAAAACCTTAGTATATAGTGACATTTCTAAGGTATTTATCGTCAAGACCAAACATCAGCTAACGTGATATTGTAAACAAACAGACTGAATTATATGAACGATATTATTATTATTATTATTATTATTATTATTATTATTATTATTATTATTATTATTAATGTTATTATTTATTACAGTTTTATTTTTTTCGAATTAGTCTATCTCGCAAATTTTTCTTTGTAATATGCAATGTTCAATAAAGGGTTGATTCTATAATAACACATACGTAATCTGCATGAATTAACATATCATACGTAAGCGTATTTTACGACCGGGCACAGATGGGCGTCTAGTAAGAAAATATATTGATAACACTAAATCAAATAAATGTCGTAATAGAGCAATGGGTTCATTTAAGAGTTTGTTTAATACAATATTTCATTAAATAGAGATCCAACAAAATCTTTCGCTAAACAAATGTAAAAAAAAAAAAGAATTTCTCGCTTGACTAGTTTGTCGTTGTTAATGTTATGAACCGATAATAAGCTTGATACCTGTTCAAGTTTTTCGATTAGTACGTGTTTCCTGATTGAGGGAAATTACATTTTTACTTGCGCTACACTTGTACTCAATGCTGATTACAGACGTTTTCGTGGAGATTTATTTAAAATGTATCTACTGAATCTCACATATTATATGAGTGACATAAAGGCTAGTCAATCGAAAAGAGGGGATGCCATTCGAATATATCGGCGAAAAAAAGCGACCGCTTTCTGTAGAGAAAGCGCCTAGTTGATGGCGAAGGAATAAATATTTTAGCCAATGTAACGATATTTTTCGTCCGAAGGGCCGGGCTTCATAACGATAGCGATCTCGTAAAAACCCGTCGTCTCTGTCAAATAGTTTACAACAAGTGCGCATAGCTATTTTTTTTTTCGAGGTTGCTTTTGCCTTCATTAGTTAACACCTTTCCCAGGCTTTCTGGATATATATATATATATATATATATATATATATATATATATATATATATATATATATATATATATATATATATATATAATTTATATGCTTTATTGAAGCATTTGATAGAATAATGACCTGGTGGAAAGTATACTTTTATAAATTCTAATTTCTGTAATGATGTCTCCCTATAACTTTTTTTATTACCATAGGGTTTAACGAAAAATGGGTGTATATATATATATATATATATATATATATATATATATATTTATATATACATATATATATATATATATATATATATATATATATATATATATATATATATATGGGGGAGCGTATGTATGTGTGTGGTTTCGTACATAAAATAAATACGCGAACTTGCTTTTCTGTGTAATATTTAAACTAATTTTTCTTTCATTGTACAAAAAAGCCTCCATTAACGGATTACATCTATTGCCATAAGCCGTTTAGCTAAAAAGCAAATACATTTTCCCCGCAACTAGATGGGTTCATCTGTATTAACCCGCAGAACGAGAACAGTGTTGCTTCCCTTTTTAACTCCCAAGAACATATTCTTTATTTCCGCTGTCAACGCCTCTAAAACGTTGTTTCATACATTGGATTCGATATCAGGCATATTTTTCAATAAATGGAAAGTACTTACGTCCCATCGAGTTACTCAACAATGTGAAGCAATCTGAAAAAATATTTTCAGCAAGGTTAAAGATGGAAGAGGCTTTACGATGCATTACTGCAACATCTCTTCTTAACTTATATCGTTTTGGAATTATTGTTAGATATTATGTCTGCTTTATTCTTACTTAGAAACAAGCGCAAATGTAGCTTTTTATTCTTTACCAATAAAAATATCTTTGTAATCTCAGTTATAAAACTCACTATTTTTAGATGTGTGTGTGTCGGTATTTATTTGCTTCCCCACTGAGCAACTTAGGCACAGGACCGTTTTATTTAATGTGGAGAGATTGGGGAAAAGGAGTTCAGCTCCTCGGGGAGCAGGGGAGCTGGATAGTGACAATCTGTATGAAGGGTTTTGCCTACATTGACCAATAACTGATTGCTACAAGAAGAATGGTCTTATATGTGGTGTTGCCCCCACATATGTTGTTTGATTGCAGCATCCGCCGGAAAAATACTATACTTTGATCTTGGCCCGAAGGCCAATCCGCCGGGGAGGTGATGTTTGTGTGGATATTCATTTGCTTCTCCGCGTAAGCAAAATATGACACAAGGTCATTTTTAATGTGGAGTGGGAGGGGGAATGGAAGGGGAGACCAGCTCCCCCAAGGGGAGGGAAGGGGGAGCTGGTACTTCTGTCATAGTTTATAGGGTTGCCACTACATGGACCAATAACTAATTGCCACAATGGCAATGATCTTAAAATGCAGAATCTGCCGGAACAGATACTACACTTTGAGAAAAAAAAATATTCAAGGAAAAAAATACAACTGGGAAAATGAACAAAAATTTAGGCACAAGGCCAAATCAAAAAGGAAGGGGAATGGTGAGGTTTATTGATCCATCTCGTCTCTTTTGGAAATTTTAAAAGATTTCTCTCTCGGTCAGTATCTTTTATCATGGCTACCCTTTTAAATTTGTATTTATGTGTGTGGAAGGGGGGTTGTTCCTACTTAAATCCAATTTCAAAACATTTTTTATTTATTTAAAAATACAAAAAAAGATAATATTAATAAAATTTCATTTATTTCGAGGGGCATGGGGGGAAAATCGAAGGCTACCCTGTCACCATTTTTGAAACTATAAATATTTCGAGACGAAAGCTCGCTAACGACGCTAGGCCGCTCCAATCATCGCATTTCAGGGCGTTTAAAATAGTGTAAAAGTGTTTACAAAGGGTCAACAACGAAAGGAATCATAATTTGTCAAATTGTCGGTTGAAATTGCTCTCATACGCATGCGCAAATGCTCATACATTCTGTACATTCATCTTAGTTTATTTTTAATTGTTTCATATCTGAGTGATGATGCCCCAATTCTAACGTCACATAATTTACTGCAGTGTGATTTTCGCGTCAGGTTTCCATTCCTGCTGATGGCACCAATCATAGATTTTTCTTACATTAGACATATTGAGTAGAATATTTTATGAAACATTGCGAAAATTGGACTTTCTGATAGCGAAATCCGGATGAATTTGAATATCATATTCAAGCGTATATCGGGCAACGTAAGAAATTGGGAATATATATATATATATATATATATATATATATATATATATATATATATATATATATATATATAATTATTACACCAATATTACAATAATATTTGTTTAATACAGAACAGTGTTTTATTCTTTCGGGAATCATCAGGACAGGGTGACACGAGAGATTTAGACCCGACCACCAAAATATTAGCAAAAAAACATTCTCACAGCCAATCTCAACCGCGCGAAATAGCGTTGACATTTTAATGTTTTTTTTTTTAACTTGGAAACCCTCGGCCATAGTGATCTAATGATTATCACATCATGAGCTATGCATGCGACCTTAGTTGTCCGACGTCTCATTTCAACTTTAATGTGCTCAACAATAAAAACGGAGTTACTTAAATGGGTTGACATAATTATTACAATACTATTTTTTAAATAGCTACGGACACTAGAGTTTTATCCTTTCGTGAATTATCAGTTCAAGGTAACACGATTACTACCGGTCGGCAGATACGAACCCGGCCACGAAAACATCTCTGACTCCATTAGCAAGGAACCAATCTCCCGGACAATGTGAATCGCGAGTAATATCTTTGAAATGTTAATATTTATTTTTTACATGTCGCAATATCCGGCTATAATGATCTAATGATTATAGCACCATGATCTATGCATGCAAGCTTAGGTGACCGACTTGCCTAGTTACTTTAAAGTGATCAATAATAAGAACCGAATTTCTTTAAGTGGCTGACATAATTATTACAATAATATTTTTTAATACCTACAGACAAATGTGTTTCATTCTTATATATATATATATATATATAGATATAGATAGATAGATAGATAGATAGATAGAGAGATAGAGAGATACAGAGAGAGGTACATAGATAGATAGATAGATAGATATAATCACTTCTATAAATTTGGTACAATCGCAACTAAAAAGAATTCATGTGGCTTAAAAGGAAATTAATTCGCACACGAAAAACTGTGAGTTTCTTCCTTGAACAAACATAAAGAGAACCTCGTCACCATTTGTTGTTAACTCGAAATAATTTACATAAATCAAATAGAAAGCTATTAATGTAAAAATAAATTAATAAGTAAAAAAACTAAATAAAAACACTTAATTTTCTCAATCCATTTTTTAAATAATTTTGTTTTGAAACTTCTTAAAAAGATTGTATTTAAGTTATTTGTACATACATTTACATATATTTATTATTTTACTTAAAAATGACCGAAGAAGTTTACGATTTGAAAGCCATTTTCATGAGAGGAAGGGGCCGACTTTTTTCAAGGATCTAAATTATTTTAACAAATGTATAAACATATAAAAATATATTTAATATCTTAATCGCGTAAATTAGAGTGAAAACAGTAATAATAAATACAATTAACGTTGCAACACGGCATTTCATTCATTGTAATAATTTATAAATCTTACCATGTTTATCTGTTTGTCTTGCTTTGTTTTTTCCTTTTGGTTTCGATTCTACCTCATGCCACTTACGTAACCTTTTTTGCCTTTTGCAATCACGACAATATAGAGAGGACAGTATCATATAGATTAATCGATATAGAATTAGTTATATAATAATAATCGATATAGAAATTATTACTACATGCACGAAATTAGGAAAAATGAAAATATCTTATTTACGCTTATTTTACGCGCAGGCAACTCCAGCCGCTCATAACTAGCTATTCGTAAAAATATAAGGCGTACCTAAATATATAGTTTTTATTTATTTTATTTTACCACGCAATATTGTATTGCATAAATACACTTATACTAACATTATTGTTTTTATTTTTGTTGTCTGCACTGCTACCAAATTCAACGTACGTTTGTATTCTGTGATTAAACGACTTAAAATTCGAAGAATCCTGTTTTTGTGCAGATCTGTTATAATAAGACATAATAATTCTAACCCATTTTTATTAATTTTCGTGTCCCATTCTGCTAGAGATCAAATTTCACTGAAACATCGCAACTAACTGCTCAGATGAAATTCTATCTCTGGAGAAGCTAAGGTGATTCACTCTTCAACCAGCAGCTGAACGACATACGTGATTGATGACGGTGAAAAATATCAATTATTATCCGAAAACAAGACAAGGGCAGCAACTGAGCTCAATTGAAAATTCGAGCTGCGTCTTTACCATGAGAATTTCTATCTTTACTTCAAAGGTTTATGAAATTCTGTAAGACAGGCATGTTCACTACATATTACACTAACATGTCTCTTGTGCAATTCGTCATTTAATACCCCAATATAATAACGAATGACTACATATAGGATTTCATAAACACCATAGTATTAAACCAGACATGAGTTTGAAGTACGCTTTAGAGTTGATGTTATTGATGAGAAACGCAGAAACTGATACATTCAACTTAATGCGGGAATATAAAATAAAAACTACATTACAAATAAACATTTGAGAACGATGAAAGTATGAATAACCAACATGTTTGAAAGCATGTTCTTATTTGCCTTTATACAAAATACATAATTTCATTGAGTTAAATGCCCCAAAACTGCTTGGTAACATATGTTTATATGTGTAAATATAGAGGTGTTAACATCATTAACATCAACATTAAGGGTGATTTAAAATGATGTATAGTGGAACCTGGATATAAGATACCCTAATATAAGAAAACGGAATATAAGAGATTTTCTTTAGTCCGAAATAAGAGTTTGTCTAAATTTACAGTGTAAAACGGAAACTATTTTAACCCGAATATTAGAGAGAGGTAAGGACCGGAGAACAACTCTCTCGTGCATATTACACTGTTTATAATTTGTAATCGCACCTGGTGCTGACGTTTATGAATTGAAATTAATATAACACTATATGTTAGTATTGCTCGAAGTTCAACCTGATGTAGCTTTATTTGTGTTGTTTTTTTAGTCAAGTGTTGATCGATAAGACTTCTTGAAAATTTATCTAAACGCATTAATCGGTCAAAGATAGCCTGCAATTAATTTTTTCAAATACTGTTATGCACACAGTAAGCATAAATATAACTGTTGTTTGCTGGTCGAAGTGTTTGTAGATAAAACCATAATATAATACTTGAATT